>NC_133871.1:18319166-18658453 GCF_044706935.1 Curcuma longa | reverse complement strand
AGTTAGCTCCTGGACCATTCGTCCAAGGTGCTAAAGTTTGGAATACTCAGTTTATCATTATGACGTGGGTTTGTAACTATACTCCATTAGGTTGTCGAGATAGACCAGTGGTATTTAGTTCATATAGATTATTTTCTTTAACTTATGCAACTTCTGCGTACTCTAACTTCATTCTAATATTTTGAATTTCATGTTCATTTTAAAAGTATCGTAACCATAGAAGTTTGCAAAATGACGGTATTGCATGTCATGAAGGCGTCTAAAATTCACTGACCAATGATACATTTTGATGATTCAAATATTTCTTTCATAACCTAGTTGTAAATTTCATTCTATTTTAACTTATATATACACAGACAGACTATCTTGTTTGCTTTTTGTCTTTTATGCTTGTTGACGTTAGACATTGTATTATTCATGCAAACAGAAAGATCATATGTAGTTACCTTGAACTATCATTGTCTTGTTAACTAGCTCTGTACTATATTCAGCAAAACTGAATTTGAGGAAAGTGGATGAGTATAAATATTTGAAGCAGAGCAATCATTATACTATTGCTGGGGTTGATGATGCTGAAATGTTCCATCTTGTTACGGTACGTCATCGAAGAGTGCAGAACACCACCTTGCCATTTTTAAGGAAAAGAAACTCTTGGTTAATACATCATAGATTATTGCAGAAAGCTATGGAGGCCGTCCATATCAGCCAAGAAGATCAAGAGAGTGTATTTGCTATGCTTGCTGCAGTGTTATGGTTGGGTAACATCTCTTTTACAGTGATTGATAATGAAAATCATGTTGAAGTTGTTGCAGATGAAGGTATAGTATTCTGATTCAAATGATTGAGTTGTCCAAATGTGTTTTGCTTGTCATTATTAGATCATGGCTCTTTTTATATGTCGATAAAGAACTTCAATCTTGTTACCTTTCACATATGTTTTAGTTTGCTATTTTTGGTGCACATGGCAGTTAGTGAGTGCACTTTTGCTCTTGTGCTTTGCATACTGTTTATGAGGAACTGGTTTGTGAACCACAGCAAATTTGTTACTAATTGTTGTCACCATAGGTCCACTAATGACCCTGATCAAGTTTTGATTTGGACATTTCTCCAGTTTGTATTATTTGTCAATAGATTGATATATTTAACATTTTTTATTCCTGTGCTGATTGGTTGGAGTTACCATTTAAGTCAGATATGTCTGAATAAATAGTTTCTAGCTATCTGTTTAAGATAGAAGGCTAGTCAAACATATACTACTATATGCTTTGTACCACTCTAGCCTGCAGTCTTCACATATTAGTCTTTATTCTCAAACTCGTCCCATCTGAGATATGTTTTAGCAACTGCAGTGCTCGATACAATAGTCTTGTCTAGTGGACCTTGGTTATTTTTTGGATCATTTGTTAGGTTCTAGTTAATAATCTATTTCTTTGTAATTTCTATTCCATTTCTGAATATCCAATACAATTCAGCTGCACAAACTGTTGCAAAGCTTATCGGATGCACTATCTCTGCACTCAAGTTATCCCTGTCAACACGCAAGATGAAGGTTGGCAATGATAACATTGTACAGAAACTTACACTTTCACAGGTTTGTTATTTATGCCCCACAAGGTTTAACGAATGAACTATGGTAGACAATCTTATTTGTTTTTTCTTTTGTGTTCCATAGGCAATTGATACAAGAGATGCCTTGGCAAAATCCATATATGCAAGTTTGTTTGAGTGGCTTGTTGAGCAGATTAATAAATCCCTTGGAATCGGCAAACGGCGCACTGGTAGATCCATCAGCATTCTTGATATCTATGGATTTGAATCTTTCGATGTAATGGTCTTCTAAATCACTTACATCTTCTGCCCACCAATTTGGCTAAATCATTCTGCGTCTTGACTGGTTTCTCTTCCTTTTTTTTTTCAGAAGAATAGTTTTGAACAATTTTGCATCAACTATGCTAATGAAAGGTTACAGCAACATTTTAATCGTCACTTGTTCAAGCTGGAGCAAGAGGTACTTCTGATCGGATTGATAACTTGCATTTTGTTGTGAAATTTACCTAACTGATGTCCAGGTAGCCAATAACTCTTGTTTTGTGTTTTTCAAACAAGAGGTTTCTATCAGATTGATAACTCATTTTTTGTTGTGCATCTTACCTAATTGATATCAAAGTAACCAACAGATTAGTTCGTTCAGTGTTTTCCAATGTTTTGTTGGGTGTAGAGTTTCATATTCTCTATTTCTCTAATGTACATTTATGAATCGCCACAGCGTTCTCTCATGTTAATATTGAGTGCATTAAATAAGACAAGAGGTTTGCAATGTTTTGTTGGGTGTAGAGTTTCATGTTCTCTATTTCCCTAATGTACATTTATGAATCACCACAGCGTTCTCTCATGCTAATATTGAGTGCATTAAATAAGACAAGAGGTGCATTGTGGCTGATTCTTGTTTGGACTTAAAGGTGGCCATTTAACTTAATGTATAGCCCTTGTTGCCATCACCATATTCTGATGGTTCCTCAGCTGTAGGTGGGTTGTTTGACTTGACTAATGGAAACCCAATATGTGGAGGAGCTTAGTTTGTTAAGAGAGATACATTTTCTAATTACTAAACTTGCAGCATATTCAAACATAAGATCTGCTCTTATTCGATATCAGATTTGATTTCTTGATTATCTAGCCCAAAATATTAAACCTTAGAAAGGGACCAATCAATGTTTCTATATTCGTGACACAGATTGGTATCAATGTTTTGTTGGGTGTAGAGTTTCATGTTCTCTATTTCCCTAATGTACATTTATGAATCACCACAGCGTTCTCTCATGCTAATATTGAGTGCATTAAATAAGACAAGAGGTGCATTGTGGCTGATTCTTGTTTGGACTTAAAGGTGGCCATTTAACTTAATGTATAGCCCTTGTCGCCATCACCATATTCTGATGGTTCCTCAGCTGTAGGTGGGTTGTTTGACTTGACTAATGGAAACCCAATATGTGGAGGAGCTTAGTTTGTTAAGAGAGATACATTTTCTAATTACTAAACTTGCAGCATATTCAAACATAAGATCTGCTCTTATTCGATATCAGATTTGATTTCTTGATTATCTAGCCCAAAATATTAAACCTTAGAAAGGGACCAATCAATGTTTCTATATTCGTGACACAGATTGGTATCTACATGCGTGAGTTGTGATTCATATAATGCATTTCAACATGTGTTATTTTGTTATGTTTCAACCAATACTGTTGTTGAACTGTACTTTCATAATTCTTATATGATTTAGCATTCTGGAAACTTGCTTTGTGACTTATGAACACATCCTTTTCTCACGATATCAGGTGTTTAACCTATTGGTTCTGTATACACATATTAATGTTGTTACATTTACCAGGAATACATTCACGATGGCATAGACTGGACAAAAGTTGACTTCGAGGATAATCAGGATTGTTTAAATCTTTTCGAGAAAGTATGCAATATCCTTCACTAGATTATATAATTATTTCTTTGATTTTGAAATTGGGTGTTCTTCATTTCCTTCTCTGGTAAACTTTTTGTCATTTCTTCTTGTTCTATTTATTTATACCCTGTTAGCTGTATAATCTTAAGATAAATAATCATCAGCATGTGTTGGTCCCAACTATTTGGGGTTTATTTCAAAGGTGCAATGAATGACACTAGTAATATTTGTATATCTTATATCACTTTTAGTTTCATATCTTCAAACCTAACCAATTTTATATTGATATCATTAAACATGGCCATACCATCTTAAGTCAGCCTATCATTTTGTGTTGGAGCTACACCTAAATGCCCCTGGATATTTGTATTTTTTTTTTTATTAATTTTACACATTCCTTAGCATTCTCATCTTTGCTGCGTTAACTTTTCTGTCCATATTGGCTTTACTCTAGTACTCTTAAGCCTTAAATTTTGCTTAAGTTGTGTGTCAGTCATAAAATTTTCTTGTTTTTCCTAAGGGGCACACAATTATAACACCAGATTCAAGAAGCTTCTCTCATGAAGTGGTTTATGTTAATTAATTTAAAACATCAAAAGGAGGATCGGTATAAAGCTCCTAAGATGTTCTGTTAAAATCTGAGAGTCAGACGATGCAGTATGATGATTCTGAGTAGCCTTGAAGACTACGGATTTTGAATATGATGATTCTGAATAGGCTTAAAGTCTAAGGAACTTGAAAAAAATTTTCTTTTTTTGGGTCATGTCCTTGATGTTTTTGACTGAGTTAGATGTTTGACATTGCATCTCAAAACATCCACACTTTGATTGGTAGAAAAATCAGAAAAATGAAACTTTTGATACTGATCTTGGAATCTTAGGCTAGATAACAATGAGTTCAAGTAATAAAGGAAATCCCTATTTTGACTATGGTTTTTCACTTGATTATCTTGTCACTGAATTTTTGTTGCATCATGTGTGGTATGTCAATGTTGTCATAACCCGTTGCTTATAATATTTTTTTGGAGTTATCTGTGGCTGCTGCACTTTAGTTTTTTTTTTTTTTTGAACATGGATGACCACTAGAATTGCATTTTATAATATATTGTTCTGTTCTAGTTTTCTTCCCATATTATATGGTTTCTTTAACTGTGATGATGGCATTACACCATTTTTCATATTTTCTAATAAGCTTTTGATATTCCATAGTTGTTAGATTGTAACTTGAACTCATCTTCTGTTATTTTCTTATTTCATATTCTTAGAAAGGATTCATTTTAAGATGCTTCTGGTGCAGAAACCACTAGGATTGTTGTCTCTCTTGGATGAGGAATCAACTTTTCCAAATGGAACTGATCTTACATTTGCAAATAAACTGAAGCAGCACCTGAATTCTCGCCCTTGCTTCAGAGGAGAAAGGGGCAAAGCTTTCACAGTGCAACATTATGCAGGGGAGGTTGCTATCTTAAACTATTTTTTTCTTAATTAACAACCCTGTGTATTTGTTCAAGCTTTTGATTTCGAATGCTTTATTAGGTTGTTTATGATACAACTGGTTTTTTGGAGAAGAACAGAGATTTACTTCACATGGATTCCATTCAGCTCCTTGCTTCTTGTACATGCCATCTTCCTCAAGATTTTGCATCAAAGATTTTGTCTCAATCTGAAAATATAGCATCCAATCCATATAGATCAGGTGTTGCTGATTCCCAGAAGTTGAGTGTTGCTTCAAAATTTAAGGTAAAACCTTGTTTTTGAGTTGATAATTTTCCTACTTTACAAGCATGTTTGGTTTAGAGGTCCCTTTTCTGGCATCTACTTGAGTAAAATAAAGTTAGCACACTCAAATCTTCAAGGTCGCAGCATCAAGTGTTTAATATATGATTATTATCACCTGTTTGATTCTGAATAAATGCTCATTTTATATCTCATTGATCTGATGATCTAAACAATTTTTTTAATCTCAATCTTCTTGAGTTGAGACTGTCAATTACTCTTAACCAAGATTTTAGTGAAGGCTATTTTGGTGTTAATAAAAGGTCTATGCTCTCAGTTTTGTGGATTGAATTTATTCACTGTTTATTTGGATTACTATTATCTATTTGATATTTCATCATCCTCTCAGTTATATCCATCAATAGCTTCGTTAAATTTGTTTGATAACTTTTCCTAACAATTTTCTCCCCTTCTTTTGTATTCATGGTTTTATCAAATCATGTTCATCCTTTCTTTGCTTTTTTTTTTAGGGGCAACTATTTCAACTGATGCAAAGACTTGGGAATACAACGCCTCATTTCATACGCTGCATTAAACCAAACAACTTACAAAATCCAGAAAAATATGAACAAGGACTTGTTCTGCAGCAGCTTAGGTGCTGTGGTGTTCTAGAAGTTGTTCGTATCTCAAGATCTGGTTATCCTACCAGAATGTCTCACCAAAAGTTTGCCAAAAGGTAAATCTATATTGCTAATTATACAATTTCTGCACTTGATGCCTTTCTTCAAAAGCTTGTTAACCGTTATATATTTCAGATATGGTTTTCTTCTTCTTGAGAGCGTTGCATCTCAAGATCCTTTAAGCGTCTCAGTGGCAATACTTAAACAGTTCAACATTCATCCGGAGATGTATCAAGTTGGTTATACTAAGTTGTTTTTCCGAACCGGACAGGTGAGAGGAAGATTTAATATCGAAGTTGGTTGACCGTAACATTTCATTTGTATTTTGACTGTAACATAAAAAATCTCTTTCAAGCATTTTTAAACTCTACTTTGTTCATTTCCAAAATAGCAAATCCAGTATATTGTTGCATAATCCCCATTAAGAAATGGTTTACAGGGGACATCTTGGGAAGATATCTGTATGCGATATCACAAATCTTGTACCCAAGATTTTGGAGAGCTAGGCTGAACATCAATAGCGTCGTTAGATTGGAAAAAAGCAAAACATTTATATTCTGCGGTTTTTTTGTTAATCTTTTCAGACTTCTCATGTGGTGTTTCATTCAATCGATAGATTGGCGTTCTTGAAGACACAAGAAACCGAACTTTACATGGAATTTTAAGAGTGCAAAGCTGTTTTAGAGGCCATCAAGCACGTTGCTACGCAAGAGAGCTCAAAAGGGAAATTCTTACATTGCAATCATGTAATGTCTTCTGAGACTGATTATTTGATCTTGTAGGAGATATCTAAGTATTAATTTCATACCATCTGTGTAAGATTTGACCAGAACCTTTTTGAATCGGCTTGCAGTTATTCGAGGTGAGAAGACAAGGCGAATATACTCTGGTTTGCTTGAAAGGCACAGAGCTGCAATAGTGTTGCAGAGGAATATAAA
The DNA here is from genome assembly GCF_044706935.1 of Curcuma longa. NCBI lineage: Eukaryota > Viridiplantae > Streptophyta > Magnoliopsida > Zingiberales > Zingiberaceae > Curcuma > Curcuma longa. The sequence goes on along the minus strand of NC_133871.1, from coordinate 18,651,663 downwards.
ATCACGAGCTGCTCGCAAAAACTTTGTTAGTGCCCGTGGCGCTTCAATAGTAATCCAATCTGGTAACATATTTAGAGCTTTAGTTCAGTCAGGTTTCTTCATCTTTGATAATTTACGGTTAAACAATCACCAAATTGAACAGTAATCCGAGGATGGCTTGTTAGGAGATGTTCTGGTGATATTGCATTACTCAATGCAAGAAAACCTTCTGGGGATAAAAAGGTTAATGAATCCTTATCTGTCCCAAATGGACAATATCTGCTCGTATATTTTTTCTCCATTAACCTTGTTGCCTCATACAATTTTTTCAGGGTGGAGAAACGGAACAGGTCATCGTGAAGGCGTCTGTTTTGGCAGAACTACAAAGAAGGATTCTTAAATCTGAAGCAGCACTGAGAGATAAAGAAGAAGAGAATGACATACTCCACCAAAGGCTACAACAATACGAGAACCGATGGTCGGAGTATGAGCAGAAGATGAAATCCATGGAAGAAGTATGGCAGAAGCAAATGGTATCCTTGCAATCCAGCCTCTCAGTTGCAAAGAAAAGTCTTGCCATTGATGAAACTGAGCGGAATTCTGATGCATCTGTGGACCAAAGTTGGGGCAGCGCAGACAACACCAGGTCCAGAGGACGGGAGGAGAATGGAACACCACGGTTGGTCTCCCGAACACTTGACAGAGACATGAGTGCCAGCTTGAGTGTCATCAATCGCCTTGCAGAGGAATTTGATCAACGGACACAGGTGTTTGCGGACGATGCAAAGTTCTTGGTGGAGGTCAAGTCTGGTCAATCAGAGGCTAGCTTGAATCCCGATAAGGAGTTAAGGAGGCTAAAGCAGAACTTTGAGCTGTGGAAAAAGGACTTCAGCGCACGGTTGCGTGAGACAAAGGTGATTATTAACAAGCTTGGGACTGACGATGCTGGTTCCGACAAGGGGAAGAGGAAATGGTGGGTGAGGTTGAATAGTTCTAGGATACTATGAGGGAATTGACTTGATAATAGTATGATACGATTTCATTTCGTCCCAGTGAATTTGGATTCATGTTCCACGAAGAGAACTCTGCAGTTGTGTATTGATGCAGAGCGGCAAAGAGTGAATCAAGATGGTATTAGCAAGCTGGTATAGAGCCATAAAGCACCATGTTTATGTATGTATGTATGGCCATTTTAGATTTGCTCCATCTACCCTTGTTCACCATCACTGTTTCTAGTTTACTACTCGGAATTAATACCCTGCTCTCCTACAAAATATAATCTGTGGTGAAATAATGTTATTGTATTTGATATTGTTATGAGATATTAATGCATGATTTCACTTCTGTGAAAATTCATTGTTGATATAATTTTTTTATTGTTGTTTTAAATCTTCTAAAAGTACTACTTTACCTTTGATTATTTAATCAAACAAATTCCAAATATGATCGCTTCTGCAATCCTTACCAAGTTTCCCTTTCCTCACCGACTTCGCTGACACTTTTCCTCCACGATCTTGTTCATTGATTTGGAAGTGTAAGGTTTGTCAGGTAGCATTCAATTTTCATTCTTTTATTAGACTGACTCATTATTCTCCAACAAGATCAAGCCAATAGCTTCCTAATCTTCTTGCTATAGAACAGTTTGCATTTAAGTGCTCGGGGGGACTAGCAGCAGGGTGCAGAAGGGACAAATTCAATCAAAGAGCTCATAATTGATTCCTCTGTTTCTTATCCTGCTGCTATTCTATTCACATCAAGAGAAAAGGAAGACAGTAATTTCCTTTTCTTCTCTTCTCTTTTCTTGTTTTTTTCTTCTTTTTTTGCTGCTGAAAATAGTGTTCAGTCAAGCTCTGCTTCCCTTCCAGAGAGTTGCACAACAAGACATGAAACAGGCTACGTAAGAGCAACCAAAACTTAGCATTTCTCTTACACTGATCGCAAGAACTAATTTCTAGAGCTGTCGTCGAAGTTGAGTGCGAAGCTGAAAGGATCGTACTGGAAGTTGCTGCAGGACTTCTTTCTTACCTCGTTCCATTATTTAGTCGGTAAATCAATTTTTTAAAGGACATTTTCAATTAATTTTGGTTCAGATTCTGAACTTTTTTTCTCACTACAAGCCATTACTTTCCCTTTGCTACGAACTGTTAATTCAGAGACAACTCAAATAACCATTTTGCAGTTGCAGATGATGTTTGAACTTTTAACCAACCGGATGCAAAATGGGACCTTACTTGATCTTGATCTATTGCCTTGTGCAAGAATTTTACCATATTTTTTTCTCCGGTATTTTTTCCCCTGAGGAACCACTGCTTTCTCTCTTTCCTTGTGTGATGAAATTTCAGAATATTGACTTGCAGCCTTCCACAAGAAATGTCGGCATGCGCGTATATCACTTGTTATACATTTAAGTTTTTTTATTTGAAAAAATATTTTGAATTAATTATTTATTAGATGAAGAAAAACAGTGGTCATATCTGAGATATTTGACAAAATGCAGACGCAAACTTACACGCCGAGCCGTACTATCTTGAACATGAGCTTGTGAATTAAGTAATTGACTTTAGCAATCCGCCAGTCATAAAACCTTATATTTAAATGTTTGGTAAATCTTTACATCACAAGCAATTCATACATCGATATCCATTTGTCAGTCAGTCACTTCCATTCAACGATCCAAAAAGTCTTTTGCGTTTTCTAATTTGTAATTTGCTTCTTAAATTGCACCACAAGAGTCATCGAAAAGTCAATTATAGACACGAAATTTCTTGCAGACCCTGCTCACCTTCACCTCTATATAAAGACTGCTCCATGCACGTACCATCTGTTCATCACGCATCGGCACAACATTAACCCCGATTACGTACGCACATCGATCGACGACCATGAAGCCAACACCAGTTCTCCTCCTCCTTCTCTTCCTCCTCGTCGCCTCCTCCTCCTCGGCCCCAGTCCTCGACACCGACTGAAACCCCCTCCGCAGCGGAGAAGGCGAAACCTACTATGTCAACCCGGCCATCACGGACGTCGCCGGCCCCCTGACGCTCGCCTCCCGCCGGGCCATGGACTGCCCCCTCCGCGTTGCGCAGGCCCGCCTCCTCACCTCCGACATCGGCCTTCCGGTGAGATTCACGCCGGTCGACGGCGGGAACGGCACCATAGAGTTGGAGGCGAACGTGACGGTCGTGTTCGACGCGTTCACTACCTGCGTCCAGACAACGTTATGGCAGATCGAGATCGGAGCCGACGACCGCAGGTACTACGTCTCGACCGGCGGGGAAGAGACGAAGTCCACCGAATTGAACCGGTTCAGCATCAGGACGAGCCAGATTTCCGAGACGGTTTACGAACTGTTTTTCAGTGGAGCCGGCCGGGTGCCGAGTGGACCGCTTGGGATCTTCGTGGAGGAGGGCCGCCGCTGGCTGGGAATCAGAAACGATAGACCTTTCCCATTTGTCTTTGAAAAAGTCAACGCTTAGAATCTAAAACATATCCGTATAAAAATAAATGCTGTCAGTCACATGCGTGTAGGGCCCGCCTGTAGGGACCCTAATCGTATCGTATGTATGTAATTACTTAAATGGAATAAACAAGCTTTACCTCTTTCATCAAGTAGATAAAAGTAACATAATTTTAGTTTATTTTCTGGGCAATCGTTTCAAACTCATCACGTTCTAATCTGATGGGCTCGAAGGACGAGGAAGGACAGGATCTCTGCTTCCAGTCCAACCCACTCGGCGGCATTAAACACTTGGAATATTTGTGATTTCCCCGAGGCAATGGCGTAGAGCCGCTCGCCAGAAAGCGACCCAACAAAAACCCCCCACCACTTGTTCGACGGATTGCTTCTCGCCCCTCGGTAACGTAGTTTCACTTTCCAACCCGCTAGCTGCTCGACATTCCACTTGTCCTTTATCTAACTTGGCTAAGCCCATTGCTTTACCTTTTGAGTTTTGAGCTTGAAGAAGATATATGAAGCAGAAAAAGTGAATTTTTTTTATTGATATGATATTTTGTGGTAAAAAATTGGATTGGAAGTTGGATAAAGGACAAGTATGAGGAATGTGATAGTACAGTAATACAACGTATGATTCCTTGGTTTCTGCATCTTGTCAAACAACTTTCCCGTCCGAGATGACATTTCAAAGGCTGGCCTGATGATTTTATGGACCTCTGTTGATCTATCAGCTGGTAACTTCTTCATATTTACTGGACCGGATGAATGTGTTAATCAGTGAAAAACAACAGTTGCAGTCAAAAGTAGGAACTAAAGACGGTATTTTGGAAGCCTGAAAGTCAATGTCCTAAAACTTCGTTAGCCTCATTTATTGCACGAAAAGAATGAAACCAGCTAGCCTATGGATCCACACGCCATAGAAAAGGGAGAAAAAATGGGGGGTGGATCCTTGGAGAAGCCACATTCCAGTGATTTACAGAATGCAAGTAAAACACCAAAATGAATTAACGAGCAAAAAAAAATCCTTTTTTAAGTCTGTGCAGCATGGCCATAGAGATGTAAAAAAGGCAGCATCTCCCACGCCCCTACTCTGTCCTATTTAGCTTCACTTTCCATTCTGTTCTCCCTTCTCCATCTCCTCTTTCTCAAGCCTCAACTCCCACTATCCGTTTATTACCAGACCAACACTGTTCCTCGCACCTGCTTCTCCAAGTGTAATGTCGCTCTTTTTCAGCGAGGTGGTAGAAATGGCGTTCGCCAGCGGCGTGGCGGCGGCTCTGGAGGTGGCCGGCATGGGAGGGAAGAGGAAGCTTAGGAGCCTCTACTGCCGAATGAGGGCGGAGATAAAGAGGCAGCTCTCCATCGGATATAGAAAAAGAAGCAGCAGCAGCAGAAGAAGAGACAACAAGCGGCAGCGCAACAGCTTCCACTACGACCCTTTCAGCTACGCGCTCAACTTCGACGACAGCTCCTCTGCTCTACTCTCTCTGGAGATCGTTTTAGCTGCCGGTTCAGATCTTTAGTTAGTGTTTTTGACCAGTGTAACGGAAGAATGCTTACTTGACGTTGCTCTTATCGAAGTAGTCTGTTTCGTGCTTTTGTTGTGGATCTCTCTGTAATGTTTTATGGGAAGGAAAGAAAGCAGAGCTTGGCTGAGCACAAGCTTTTGATGATAAATGGTTTCCACTTTCCAAGCTGAAAAAACAACAACAAAACGTATTGAAAGATGATTCCCAAGATGGTTTAATTTGCTAAAAATGCTGTAGAAATTGATTTGAAACTGGCGTGAAAAGGCTGGCTCTCGTGCATAAGATAGAAGCAGCTTGAGGAACAAGAATCGATTGATCCCTTTTGCTCCCTGCTTCTTGTCCCCTCGGGCTCCTAAAATACTACAACTGTTCCGCAGAAAACAAAATGGAAATAGATTGAGTATTTTAATGTCTTTTCTCATAATAATTACTCCATTTTAACATGTTTCGAGGTTTTCTTTGTCTTTGCGAAACCATTTCCAATTATTTTATTATATTCTATTTATTTGTTTATTTTAACATTTGAAGCCCTTGGTCCAACTTGTTGGCCGACCTACATTGTGTTTATATCGAGGCCACTTTGGACGTATCGATGCCACCTACTTCGAAAATCAAATCGCACAGATTAGATTTTGTTTGATCAAATCAATTTATTTCGACTAAGGAATCCATCTATTTTATTAACACTCACGATACATTAATTCTCATCAATTCCAAATAAAATAATCAAACAACTTGATTAAAAATAAATTGACTGACAGTTCAGTTTCTGGAAAAACAACATAAAAATTAACTTCTTTAATTGTTGGAGTGAAGGAAGAAAATCTTTTAACCTATATTGCCGTATATTTCTTTATGGTACTCCATTAATTTATACAAAAAGAACTAATTATGAGGAACGTATGAAACTAAATGATACGTGAAAAATACTACTACACATAAATCTCGATCCAACCAATTGATCTAACCAAAACATGAACACATCTGCAAATATGTAGATGGATTAAAGTTTAAAACTAAATTTGCAGCTACTGCTCCTGATCTTGATCTGCACGTTGGCGTTCAAGCTATCCACCACCAGCGCGCACCGCACCCTCGACGTCACCTTCCATAGCTTGAAACGCCCAAGCTTCACCCGCACCGGCACGTCGCCGGCGAAGTCCAGCGGCACCGCCCCGCCCTGTTCCTGCCGGAGCAACTCACGCATCAGTTCGCTCCCCAGCCGAGCTGCCCCCGTCAGCCCCACAGCCAGCACCGTTGTGTTCCGGTGGCCTTGGTAGAACGCCGGCAGCGACCCCTCGCACAGCTCGTATCTGTTTAGATCATATCAATATGGCGAAATTTCTGTAATTATATAGTTTCGTTGTGCTTGAATTATCAATACTTACCCGGCGTAGAGCACGCTGAGCCGCGAGCCTTGCTCGTAGTAGATTCCGATCCCCTTGTTGGGATTCGTCGCAGTTACCGTCACGTCGAAGGTCGCCCGCGCCGTGAGGTTGGCGTCGACGCCGAAGGCCGCCACGCGGAGCCGGTCGACGGAGTAGCTCGGCAATTTGGGGTCGAACACCAGGTAAAGCACCCCGGCCGTGACGGCCAGCGCTACGGCCAGAACCAGAGCGGCGCAGATCGCGCAGCACAGCAACCGGCAACAGCACCCGCCGCGACGCCGCCTCTTGGGCGGCGGCAGGGGGAGGTCACCCCGGCGAGGGTACTCCGGATCGCCCTTGTCCGATCTCCAGGTCTCTCGAGGGACGAGCGGAGCCGTCGCCGTCACCGGCGGATGCGGCGGGTGAGCCTCGATGTCGGCCGGGTGGATGCGCTGGTGATCGGCGATACCAACCCCGTGCTTGCTCGCCATGGTGAGTCTTGAGAATTAGACTTGTGCTCGAGAGTCCAAAGGCTTCGTCTTCCTGTCAATTTATGTCTACGTGAATCCGCCCGCGTGTAAGGTAATTATAGTAATAAATAGCAATTTGGCTTGCAGCGCCGATGCTCGACGTTATGCCTGTGAACCCAAAGTCTTCACCTTCCACCTAATAAATTGTGTGGGAAAGCCAGCGGTGCGACGCGTAGACGAAGCGTGAGGCACTGCATGTAGCGGAATGGCTCGTACACAAGTTTGTTTTAACGCTTGCAAGAATCCATGCATATAATAACAGAGAATAGTTTTGGCTGTGGTGTGTAGTTGCTCCACCTTTTCCTACTAATCCTTCTAGTCGTCAGTTTTCACCTTCTCCCACCTAAAACTGCAGGAAAACTAATTAATAAGGTGTTTGGTTTAATGTCAAAGTACTTTGACGACTATGTGACGCATAAACGATCGAGTTGTTCGGTACATTGTTCAGAGATTTTATTGAAAACAAAATTTTCTCGATTTTTTTAGCGTGAAAGTTATTTTTTTAATTAATTATAATGAGTATATATTTATATATAGAATGGAAGTTAATTTCCTTTATTTACAAGTCTTCTCTCTGTTAGTATAATGTTTTTTTATTCATGATCGATCATGCTGACTAATTAATTTAAAAATTATTTCCATCAAATATTGTAGATAGTTAAATTATCTATTCACGAATGGACTCACGTGCACGTTCCTTCAAGATAGTCATCGGAAGAGATGAAAAGACTTAAAAAGTACTCAAAAAAGAGTTAAAATAACATCGAAAAAAAATCCCAACAAGCCACTCAAATATTCAAATTAGGATTTTGTATGAGGAAAAAAACTAAAGAGTTGGAGAAGTTAGGATTTTGTGTGTATATACTTGTGCCCCTAGGTATAGACAACCTTTTATAGAATTGATTTATGAAACATTAGCGCTCGTTTAAGAAACGTTCCTAGATACGTGCATCTATTATATTCCGATATACGTGTTTCAATTGTCCATGTCTTTCGGGATATTTTTCTGATTCTTTAGGAGAAAATCTTAGGATTTTTTTTATTTTGTCGGCACATGAGGCCGAGTGGACACTGAATTCTAGATCCGAGATTGGGACCCGAGGCTGGAAAGAGGTCGGCATATGGGACCGATCGAATGCCGAGGTCGAGACTCGAGGTCTGGATCCGAAGTTGAGAGTAGGTCAGCACATAAGGCCGAGTGGACACCGAAGTCGGGATCCATGGTCATGACTCAAGGCTAGAAAGAGGTCAACACATGGGGTCGAGCAGATGTTGAAGTCCAGACTCGAGGTCTAGACTCGAGGCTAAATATGAGGATGACATATGAAACCAAGTAGATGTCGAGGTTGAAATTTGAGATCTCAGGACCTAATGTTGGAAAGTGGTTGGCATATGGAGCCGAGGAAACACCAAGATTGGGACTCTAGGCTGAGATGAAGTCAGCATATGAGACTGACAAACGTTAAAGTTCAAATTTGAGATCAAGTAGAGGTTAAAGTTGGGACTAAGGCTGAGATTGCTAACTGACCACCCTTTGAATCTTATCTAATCATTCTTGATACCACTTAATAATTCTATGTCTTTCTAACTCTAACAGGGTGTTTGGTTAGTAGTTATCATTGATAACCTTAGTTATATGTTCAAGATTATCGATGATGACCTTATTTAGTTCAAGTTATGATCGATTCCAAGTAATACAACATTATCGTTAAATCAGCAAATGGGTCATAACCTATGATTACCTTAACAGTCTAAGGTTTTCTATTATTCCGGAAGTTAATGAATTTTTTTTCATGATTACCCTTTAATTTTAAAACTAAATTAATTAAAATATACCGTGAAATCTAATTGAAATCGAATTAACTAATTTAATAAATTTCAATTTAAATATTTATAAATTTAAAAGAGATAATTTATTTTAAATTTAAAAAATAAAATTAATAAATTATTTTATTAATATATATAAACTTATTTTAAATTTAAAAAAATAAAATTAACAAATTATATTTATTAATTTAATGAATTTTTATTAAAATAATTAATTTAATAAATTATTTTATAAAAATAAAATTAATAAATATAATTTATTAATTTAACAAATTATTTTAATGAATTATTTTATTAAAATATATAAATTTATTTTAATTATTAAAAAATAAAATTAACAAATTATATTTATTAATTTAACTAATTATTTTATTTAAATAATATAAATTTATTTTAAAATTTAAACAATAAAATTAATAAATTATATTTATTAATTTAATAAATTATTTTATATAAAGAATTATTTTAATAAATTATTTTATTATAAATATATAAATTTATTTTATATATTTTATTAAAAATATATAAATTAGGTCGGATCCTATGAGTAAAATTCGTCATCTAAATCTTAGTGGTGTCGTGTCGAATTATAAAAGTAATATTATATCCATTTATTAATTTCAAATCAAATCAAGAAAGTAAACCGCAGTTAAGTTATAATAAATCATCAGAATTTTGAAATTCAAAATATATTTACAGATCCAATTTAGGAATCCAATTCCAGTTATAATTAGGAAACTAATTCTAATTTGAAAAGGAGAACTGCTTTTCCCACCCCCTTATACCGCACGCCCCCTCCCACTCCCTCTCTCTCTCATATTCTAATGACATTTCTATCCTTTTCTTTTTATTTGTTTATTTTTTAATTTCTTTAATTTTTATTTAGTTTTGTTTTTTAATTAATTTTATTTAAAAATAACTCTCATATATTTTTAATTTTATTTAATTTTATTTTTTAATTAATTTAATTTATTTTTTTTTCATCAATACATTATTTTTTTCAATTTTATTTAATTTTATTTTTTAAACAATTTTGTTTATTATTTTTTATCAATACTTTATTTTTATAATTTTATATAAATTTTATTTAGTTTTATTTTTAATCAATTTTATTTATTATATTTTTTTCAATTTTATATAAATTATATTTTTTAATTAATTTTATTTATTATTTTTTTCATAATACTTGTTAAAAATTATATAAAATAAAAAAAATTTGATAAAAAAATAATAAACAAAATTGATTTAAAAAATAAAATTAAATAAAATTTAAATAAAATTTAAAAAATAATAAACAAAATTAATTTAAAAATAAAACTAAATAAAAATTAAATAAAATTAAAAATATATATATAAGTATTAATGAAAAAATAATAAACAAAATTAATTTAAAAAATAAACTAAATAAAAATTAATTAAAATTAAAAAATATATATATAAGTAAAATAAAATAAAAAAACAAAGAAAAGGGGTAAAAGTGTCATTTAAATAGGAGAGAGAGAGAGGAGGGGAGGGGGGGTGCGGTGTAGGGGGTGGGAAAAGTAATTTGCTTTGAAAAGACCTGAAACAGTTAATCAGAATTAATTTACCAAATAAACCACCAATCATATTGTTACGTAAACTCCGGAACTAACAACGGATTCTAGAAGGAATGGAACTCAGAGGATCTCTATAAATAAAGCTTCGATTGCCACCAATCCATCATCGCAGTCTCAATTCTACCGCCGCCGGCTCGATTCTACACTCTGAGTTGGCGATGGGAGCCGTCGAAGTTTGGGAGCATAATCTACTGGAGCAGATGGAAACTATTGCCGTTCTTTGCCGCTCCTTCCCGATCGTTGCAATCGATACGGAGTTTTCCGGCTTCCTCCGAATCACCCCTCGCCGTGCTCCTGAAGAGGAGAGATATGGAGACCTCAAGTACAACGTGGACAATCTCCGCGTCATCCAGCTCGGGATCACTCTCTTCGACGCCTCCGGCAACCGGCCTCTGCCTCAACCCACATGGCAGATTAATTTCTCTGACTTTGACCCAGAGGTCGACCCCTGCTCGCCGGAGGCCATTCGCCTCCTGGAGAACAGCGGCATCGATATGCAAAGGCACCGGCGCGAGGGAGTTTCTTCTATTCGCTGCGGCGCGCTGCTACGGGAGAAGCTGTTCGGCGGTTGCAGCTGTTCGTTCGTGACATTCCATGGCGCGTACGATGTAGGGTATTTGATGAAAATGTTGACTGGCGGAAGGCCTCTGCCGGAGACGCTGCCGGAATTTATAACGACGGCGCGCGACTTTTTCGGAGGAAGACTTTACGACGTCAAGTTCATGGCACGATTCTGCCATGGACTCCTCGGCGGACAGCTCGGTCTGATGAAGCTTGCGGATCTACTGAAGGTGGAGGCCGACGGCGTGGCTCATCAGGCTGGATTCGATAGTTTGGTCACCGGATTGACCTTCTACGAGATGCACAAGAGGTGGGCCGTCCAGGACCAGAGAGACTCCATGATTCTTTACGGTTTCGAGAGCACTTGTCATAAGATCAAGCACGCATCATCTCCTTTCAGTCCGAGGAGGTTCATCATACCGCTGCCGATGATGCGCCATCCTTGTGCTTTTCCGTCTCAGTGCTTTGTCGGCGGCGGTTATGACGGTCTTCCTTTTCTGCCGCCGGCGACTCCACACATCAGATGGGTCCGGCCGGTTCCAGTTTACGGCTGTTTCCCCAACATTGTTGCGTCCTTATAAATCCGCTTTTAGTTATCCTGCTGCTGTTTCTAGCTACTTAGCTTGTTATTAGACTTCTTAGATACGTAATTGGCATCCGCCAAATAGATGTCATATTTTAGATAAAATTTGAAAGATTGAGTCCTTTGATCTGTTTAACTTTGCATTTAATGATCAACTCACGTTGAATCTGAAATACTAACGCACTACAAATCTTGTTCAGAAACCCAAAATGCAGAATCTGTTCAGAATCCTAGATTTTCATCAATTGTATTTGATTACTATAAAATCTTTTATATTGTATCAATAAAGAAAACAATTTTGCATTTTAATGCTCAGGAATTCCAAGTCTGATACATGTTCAGAAATACAAAAAGCCAATATCAAACTCAGATTTAAAGAGAACCCGGCCGGTATATGAATCAACTGCATTCTAAAATAATAAGATGGAGTTAAAAGATGAATAATTATATTTTTCTCAGAAAAAAGAACTAAAAGATGGATAATTAGGGAATGAGCATGAAGAAATCTGGCAAATCTATCAGTCAATAAGATGGTTTTACTGCACTCAACTGTCTCTTGCCTTCACGGCGACCAATAATACTCATCCTTCAAATTTCTAAATCTAAGCCGTAGTGGTGTGGTAATTTTTTATCAATCTAGTTAATTAGCTTAATCCATTATGTTTATAGGTTAAAAGGGTATTCTCTTCTTAGATTACTAATAATGTGCTTTCCTTGATTCAAATTGAGTAGGCAACACTGCGAGATTGGTGGTCGACAGTTCATTTTATACGTGCATGATCCAGTCTAAAATTAAGGGATGGGAGGACTCAGTTAAGTAACAACAGTCAAATACTTTTGACTAATTAAATACCAATCGGGTCGGTCTTTATCAAGTCTGTCTATGGTGGATCGAATTTTCTTTATATTATATTTTAGTGAGGTCGGCCTCCATCAGGATAGCTTTCTCCAAATCGAACAACAATGTCCAACGCAGTCCGCATTCAGTCTAAGATCAGGAAATGGGCCAACTCCATGGTGCGGCTGAGCTGAAAGATCTTAGACAAAGAGTTAAGAGGACGGCTCAGTCAAGGCTCGACAAATTAAAGTCCACTGATGTTCAAGTTTGACTTGGGAGAAAAATAGAAAATACAAAAGGTGAAAATGAACAGTAAATTGAATAGAGAATAATGAAACTTGTTTGCCTTAATATTACAATCGGTTACTTTTAAATAGAAAGAAAAATAATTATTCTGATTTTCAAAGGATACGTACATCTTCCCTTTTTACCAAGGGACATGCTTCAATAACTGTTGTGTCGAATCAGAATTTCAAACTAAAGCAGACCAAACTCAGAGGGACAAGATGACTTGAGGTTTTCCAGGAGAGCCAAATCAGAATTGGCTCGAGCTCTATTAGATTTGATTCAAGCTCGATTTGACAATTGGTTCGAGCTCTATTAGACTTGGATCGAGCTCGGTTTGACATGGTTTGAGCTTGATTTAACCTAGATCGAGCTCAATTTAACTTGACTATCAACTCAGTTTGACTTTTTAATTTGACCATGTCATATGGGACGGAATATCTCTGCCACATGTGCATATAAGTGATATATATCCAGTACTCCAACTACTAACTCTATTAGTTCATTATAAGTATTTTATTTTTTTCAATAAAACCTTAAAACACTTAATTAGATTCTGCTGAACTGTAAACTATGTGACCTTCTGTTATATTAGAGCATTTGTGTCAAAAAAACAAAAAAGGATTGCAAGATCTTCGTCAACTTTGGCGCCTTTGTCAGCAAATGTACGTATATATAGAGCTCTTTTAAAATCCAATCTTGTTTCTTTGTTGTCGTCTTTTTCTGTATTTCTTCTGTATCAATGCTACACTGCATCTGCAAAAGATTGTATCAGAAAGATACCACAGTTTAATTTCCAAAACTTAATTAAGGGTCTATTACCTGTCCATATCAACGGGACCCCATTAAAATGCAAAAGCTAGTTAATGCGATAATTAATTAGGTAATATATCCCACTTTAGTATTTATTCATAAATTAAATTAATATTAAGTCTTTGCAACCGTAGACGGCAAAGTGAAGTGCCATTTCACCAACCACACGCAATTTATATATTATCACAAACCTACAACAAAAAATTTGGACGCGCCGATCCACCCAAACCTGCTATAATCCTCCCAAACCTGCTATAATCCACCACCCAAACCTGCTATAATCCACCCAAACCTAACTACAACTTAATTTTGATTAATTATGACCTCCACAATAATGAAGGCAGAAGCATCAAACGACTTAGTCCTTATATATTCTAATTAAATTTATACACGTGTAGGAGAAAAGAAATCATATTTTCTTACTTTCAAAAACCAAAAAAAAGAGATAAACAAATTAATTAATTGGCAAAATGAAAATTTATATTGATGGGAGCATGCAAACACATGTGCATGCACGCCAATCAAATTACCTTTCGTCGTTAACCATCCGAACCACATGGGCTTAATTCTGTGATTAAGCCACGCATTTTATTAGCTATTTCGCTATCATGCCTTGTAACTTTAGTTGGAGCACGTTCTAACGCAAGCAAACAAACAGTGACGCGAAGACCACCCATACTTGCACGCGCTACCGCACTGGTCAATCCTACGTACGTACGTATATAGTTATATTGGTATATTATATATGTTTTTTTTAAATAAATAAATAAATAAAAATAAAAAAAAGTTGATATGAACGATGATAATACCGAGTGGGTATGTGGCGGATTGACACTTCGGAGATAAGTGGAGCCCACCACCTCCATCCACTGGCTACTGCATATCGTCATGTCTATATATACACACACGCATAACGCAAGGAGCTGTGCGCAGTAGTGCTCTTTCAACTTCAATTTGAGAGAGAGCTAATTAAGTGGGTTTGGTTTTGTGTGGAACACGATGTGTCATCGTCTTCGCATGCTCCTCTTCCTCTCCTTGTTCGGCCTGTTGCTTTCGGCAGCGGTGGCGGCGAAGACGCTCGCTGGCGGAGACGCCTCCGGGATGACCTCCTCCGACAGGCGGCGCCGCCGAGCTCTAGGCAATGGCCTCGGAAGAACTCCTCCCATGGGGTACGTACCTATATTTTAATTATTATCGAGGATAATTAATAATGCGAAATTGATGGATCAGGTGGAATAGTTGGAATCATTTCCAGTGCAACATCAACGAGAATCTCATAAGAGAAACTGGTACGAATATTGTTTATTTTCCCTTTTCATACGATTTTTTTTTCGATTTTCATTGTACTGGTTTAGAACAATAATATTTTAGAATCATGCAAAAAAAAAAGACATTAATTTATTTATTTACTTATTTGAAGTGTCGACACTTGACCTAATGATGCCCGTGGTGTGAGATAAAGGCACGTAATGTGGTCCTTGCTGCTGGTGACAGAAGAAGTCAACATTTGAGATTAAAATGGAAAAAAAGTCGTCCACTATGTGTTAGGGTACCTAATCTCACACGTCTAATTAATATTAATTCCAAGGTACAAATTAAGTATTAAATCATATTAATCGAAAATAAAACTCGCTTAGCTTTAATTTTAAGGGCCAATATCACAAGAACGTAAAATTTTGATCGAAATAAAAGAAGAAATTTATTTTTTTAAATTATCATTTATAAAATATGGCCTCTCTTGATTATTAATTGTGAAGAAATAGTCTCTTCTGTGTGACTGGCTAACCATAATCATAATGGTGGAAGCAAAGCATGAACTTCGTGTTTAGTTTGGCATTTAACAAAATAATTAATTAATTATGATTGAATTAATTGTTATTAATTATGATACATATATACATTGCAGCTGATGCATTGGTGAGCACAGGCCTTGCGAGATTGGGATACAATTATGTCAACATAGGTGGCCTAATTATCTCCTTAATTTTTAATTTTTTTTACTAATCTAACTAATTCATAAGAAAACTCCATGTAATCATAAATCAACTAAGTTTTGATTTGTAAACAGATGATTGCTGGGGAGAGCCAAACAGAGACTATCAGGTGAGAATATTTTTTTGTATATTTCATTGATTTTTTTAAAAAATATTTTAGACCACACTTTCTATATATATATATATTTTTAAAATTCAAAAATTGATTTATCTGAGTCATTATATATATATTTTCTCACTGATCAGGGAAATTTAGTTTCTAAGAGATCAACATTTCCATCCGGTATAAAGGCTCTTGCAGACTACGTCCATGCAAGAGGGTTAAAGCTGGGGATCTACAGTGATGCAGGGTACAGTTGGTTATATATTCTTTTTTATGAATTATACATATTTTCTTTTATAGCCACGAAAAATGAATTAATTAAATGGAACTTCATTCATCAAAATTATTTTAGTTAATTAGAGGGGGTTTTTTAAAATGAATTATTGTAAATTCCAGGACGCAGACATGCAGCAGAACAATGCCGGGGTCACTAGGATACGAAGAGCATGACGCAAGAACGTTCGCCAATTGGGTATGCAAAAAAACCCCTTCTTTTCATACATTTCCATTGGAATATAATTAAGATGTTTTCTTTTAAAAAAAAACAACAATAATAATAATGTCAATTTCAGGGGGTTGATTACTTAAAGTATGACAACTGCAATAGCCCTGGCACAAGTCCGAGAGAAAGGTAGCTAATTAGTCTTTGTCAATAATAATAATAATAATAATAATAATAATAATAATATTATTTATTATTATTATTATTATTGATTTATACAAATTTAATGAGTTGCACTGCCACAGATATGCAAAGATGAGCAGTGCTCTGCGAAACTCTGGGAGGAATATTTTTTTCTCCCTTTGCGAATGGTAATTATTAAATCAATCATTTATCTATTCATTTATTTTCAGTGTTATAAATTTGTTAAAATTTTTGAAATATAAATAAATATTACAGGGGTGTGGACGACCCTGCAACTTGGGCAAGCAGCATAGGGAACAGTTGGAGGACGACGCAGGATATTTTTGATAGCTGGGGAAGGTTGATCATTTATTGTTTTACTTAAAGAATTTTAACAATTTAATAGAAAATTAATTTAATCAATTAAAATTTAATTTAATTTTTGTAATATTAGCATGTCATCTCGTGTGGATGAGAACGATAGGTGGGCATCCTACGCCAGGCCCGGCGGATGGAATGGTATTTTATTTTCCTTATTTTTCTGTCCACTTAAAATTGTAGAAAATATTTTTTATTTATTTATAAAAAGATAGATAATTATATATAGTTCGAAGATGGGAAGATGCAGAAATAAATAGGTCCAAACTGAATTTTCAAAGCCGACAAAAAATGACGTCAAAAAGCAAATTAAAGAGAGAGTGCAAATAATGTTAAAAAGAACCTCCAATTATTTATTATTATAAACATTATTATTCTTGTTGATATTGATTCTTATATTACTTTGCGAATATATAATCAATTGTGTAGATCCCGACATGCTAGAAGTCGGCAACGGTGGAATGACAACCGAAGAGTATCGATCTCATTTTAGCATATGGGCATTAATCAAGGTGATTTGCGATTTACAAACTAACAAATAACTAAAACGAGTGACTTGATTAAATTTTAGCGATGGAAATCCAATTTTTAGGCGCCTTTGTTGATTGGGTGTGATGTGAGATACTTGGGCAGTGATGCATTAGAGATTCTGAGCAACGCAGAGGTCATTGCAGTTAATCAAGGTATACCCAACTTGTAATTTTCGTAACGTTTTGGTCTTCTCTGTTAAATTTCTCTCGATTAACGTAAAATTTCAAATTCCTTGTGGATTTTTGCCAACAGATCCCCAGGGAGTCCAAGGGAAGAAGGTGGTGGGAGGATCAGCACAGGTAAACTAAAATTAATTAAATAATGTTTTATAGTATTTTTAAAAAAGAAAGTAAAACAAAAAAAATGCACGTGCAGGTTTGGGCAGGCCCATTAAGTGGCGGGCGGGTGGCGGTGGTCCTCTGGAACCGCGGCGGCTCGCCGGCGACGATCACCGTGAGCTGGTCGGACGTCGGGCTTCAGCCCTATACCGTCGCCTCCGCTCGTGATCTGTGGGCGGTAAGCTTGTCTCGGACGACTCATTTTCTCAACGTTCCAGGTTTCAGAATTAGAACATAAATCATTAATTGATGTTTAATTTCTGTGTTCTTAATCTTCAGCATTCGACCTACGGGCCATTTAGAGGGCAGATGAGCAGCGACGTAGCAGGCCATGCCAGCAAGATGTATGTTCTCACCCCGCAATAGAAGATGGAAATCTAATGCATTAAAAGGAGAAGATAGAGATCAGAGAGAGAGAATCGATTAAGCCAAATTAAGCATAATTTGCTCGCAGATTTTTATCAAGATATATAACATAATTAATATTTACATATGAAGTTGCAATCCATTGATTAGGTACGTAGTAGGTGCATGTTCCTACTATTTAATTTCAACAAGAGTACCATTTCTGAAATTCTATTTGTGGAGATGGAGGAGAAATAAAACTGGGTGCGTTTGTGTTCTTTCTTGTAATGTAAGTTAAGTTTCTGTGAAACTGATAGCCAAAATGTTGAGTCAGTTTCAGAGTTGGAGCTTGAATATTTATTATTTCAAATATAATTATAATTTCTTCCTCCTGATGGAAACTTAGTACCAACCTGTAACTTTCTCCAACAAAAAAGGTTATGCCCTCCAACTCCAACTCAAATCTTGCTGTCCAGAAAACCAGTCACAGAACATAAAATTATTCAGAAATAATGATAAATAAATGAAAAGTTCATATAAAAAATGGATTAATTGCAAAGTGAGCGAACAAGAAATATATTGGTACATGGGTAATCTCATCATTTAGTTAATCACATGCACTGATACATTTGCAGGTGGATAAATTGATTGGATAATCAGACAGGTTGCAAAGTGGGATCTTGCAAAAGTGAGCCACCACCAAACAAAGATTCCAGTTTATGATAGTTGAAACTATAACAAACAATAATTCTTTCGTGCAAAAGAAGATGAAGATTGGTGACATATCAAAGAGGATTTCGGTTATAGGGTACTTGAAAAAGACATATGACCAAGTGCTAACAAGTGTTTTTCTTCTCCTTTCAAACCTTAAAATCTTGTCGATTGCTTAAGAATAAGGCAAGCTAACCAACTTGTCCACTAATGGTATACGTTGCATTTTATCATTTAACTACCAGACCTCACCTAGAAATCTTTAGAGAGAGATCATCTAAACAAAGGAATTATTACAGGTCAAATCTGTCAGTTCCACATTCCTGTTCTCACCATAGCACTTAGAAGTTGCAGTGATGGCTACGATCAACACAATTTACAATATACAATTGTCGATACAGTTTCACATTCCTGTTGTATGGGAATCAACTTGTGTTTTACAGAATCAACTAGGACAGCATAATTACGCAAGGAATTAGAGGAAGCATAGATCTTAAAATAGTGCTGCAAAGATTATTCACAACAGCATCCAGATCACAACAGCATCCAAGACCTTTGAATCTCTGATCAGGGCAGGTGAAGTCAACTTGACCGAGTCAGTCCCTGATTATGACATACATTAGGCAAATATAAAACTCATAAATCATTGTCGTAGATCTTGCAGTTACTGATACTTTCATATACAAAAATTACAGGATACTGAGCGCAGTTTGGTAAATATTGATTGCAGAGGACTACAAAGGGAGAAGTACAATTTGGTATGAATTAAAGGTATACATTTGTATGTATTGTGAGATTGAATGCAGACACGCCAATCTTGTGATTGATTCTACATGATCAAATACAAAACCAACTTTATTGACCATTGGAGATCAACCAACATTGCCTGTTTTATCCCTTAACTCAGTTTTGAACCTCAGGCAAACCTCAGTTGAGAGCTTGACTATTCACAAAATTATATAAATGGGAACTTCTAGCCTTTTTGTATGCTTTGATTCCAAAAAAAAACTTTCCCAATTTTAGATGTATGTGTCTCGAATAAGTACCGCCTTCATTTCCTATACCAAATAGTCAAATACCGCAGTATCATATGCTCCTTCCTTATGCTTTGTCAACTGTGCCTCTGTAGTTTACCATATAAATACCTACTATGGTGATTAAAGCACCAAGAAACTGGATCGAGGAGAATGTTTCGCCAAGGTAGAGGTACCTGGGGATGGTGTGTGCATTGTTAGTCAATAACATAATGTGTGTAAATTTTGATGATCAAGCAACAACTATTTGCAGTGAAGTGGCTCAGTGATACATTAGATATTGAATAATAATATCCCAATTAAACTAGATGAGATTTGGAAGTCAAGAAAGAAAATTCCCTTTCTAAATACAAGATAGTAAATACCGAAAGGGCATACCCAAAAAAGGAGGCAAACATTGGCGTTAGAAATGTGAGAGAGCTAAGTCTTGTCAAGCTACCTGCATGTATACAAGAGGCCTATAGGGGTGAATTCCACAACAATACGCATAGATGAAGATAGAGAAATCTAACCTCTAGTTGCAAAGTAGAAAAAGACACCATAGCTGATTGCACTTCCAAATAAAGAAGTGTAGCAAAGAGCAAGAAGGTCAGCAGAAGTAAGATCAACTAATTTTCCATTCATAGCAGGGTCGTGGTTGAGAACAGAAATAGCCAACATAGGAAGCCCTCCAATAACCATGTGCTGAATCAAATTAAGTTAAACTTGGTTGAGCACTAATCAAAAGCAAAACTTATCTGTAGAGAAAATGATAGAAATCCAATCGATGAGCAAGGTTGAGCTTGAAATAACAAAACTAAGTTTTCAAGGAAGTTCTTGATGTAATTAGACCAATATAGAATTATTCTCTTCTATAGGAGATCATCTGCCACTAACCAATACCCAAAATGTCCATTGATTCCTCCAGATCTCCTTTTCAATTCTTCAAATTGGGGTTGGGGTCGTTTATATTTTTAAGGCGGCAGTGATACAGCATAGGATGGAATCGCAAGCTAGTATATTCACATGCATGTATCATTGAAGTTTAATTATTTTTAGTTTTTAGTCATGTTCTAGAAACTGTTTAGGATGACTCAGATCCTAAATTGAATCGAACTAATGTTGTTCCATCCAGAACAGGCAAAATAAAGAATTCAGTTAATGCTGCCTGCCATCAAACAGGTGTTGGTTATCAGTGGCCAGAACAAACACCCTTAGATTGAATTACTTCAGTGTCTGCATACCCATCCAGTTGCCATGACAGGATCAGAGTACTTGGACACCCAGCGGACCATAACAGTTCCCACTGCCATGCTTTGTGCTGCAAGAAGCATCCACCACTCCCCACTGCCCCATATTGAAGAATCACTCCCCTCCAATGAAAGTGCCGGAACCTGTACAGTGGACACCCAGGTGAATGCAAGAAAGCAATTAGTTATTGTAAGTAATTTTCTGTATATTTGCTCATAGATGTAGATACCAAAGCTCTAGTAATGCCTAAACTGGCTTATGTACATTGCATTGTATAAAATGGTCAAGAAAACATCAGACAAGAAATTGAAGTTTGCTTCAATATAGTTTCATGATTACATCCATAACAAACTAAACGAAGAGTAGGTCATATCAAATAAACATAGAGCAAATAAAAATGCAAAAAAAAATAATAATAATAACAAAGGTTTTTCAAATGAAACCACAAACTAGGTTCTGAAATCCATAAAAAAGAAAATACTAATGGTAGTTTTGGGAACTCTTATTCACAGTTTCACAGAATTCAAAGTTGACATGGTAGGAAAGACTACATAGAATCAGGTGCTTCCTCGTGAGGAAAGGCTAAAGAAGGTCCTTTATTAGGTAAATGAAAAATAAAAAATTCTGGCTCACTCCTACTCCTACATTATACTATGAAAAATCTAAATCAAATTGAATGACAAATTTCCCCTGATGACTAACAATTAGTACCTCCATCGCTCTACCACATGTGCATATCTAGTTTCACTGTATCACATAGACTATATAGTATAAACAACAATAAATGGAAAGAAAGTCATGATTAATGGGGATGGCTACATGATTTTACACACTTGCAATATATAAAGCAACTAATGTTAGTATTATTCAGATCTCCTAAATCGCTTTTACTCTAATTGACCCAACTTGCCTAACTAAAAATTTTATTGACTGTCATTGGACATGTTTATCATTTTAACATGTTTTTCTCAATTTATTGATAGATATTGGAACTACATTTTAATTTCTTTTAGTAGATAGTACTTTCAGATAATAGTGCTTTTTTCTACGCTTCCTAGCAACTTCACAAATACAAATTAATATTCTCAAATCAACTAATCTCCTTTTCTATGTGTTTTTTCTTAACTATCCAATGCTCTGACCCAAAATTGGTTTGTTATACCGTAGTATTCTACAATTTTTTTAGACTAAGAAGCTCACAATAATCTCACAAGAAACTTCTTTATTTAAAATGCTCCCTGTTTATTCTATTAATTATAATTTCATAAATGTCACCACCTTATTGAATATAGTTTGTGATACATAAAATTCTCATTTGAAAAAATTTCTTGTTCGTCCATCTTAGATATCTTATTGATGAAACACAACACGGTGGATAATCACATCAAGTAGGAACAATAAAATAACAATCATCGTGATAATGGGTTGTGCATACCATCAAAACATTGATATGTGCCTCCACTCAATGATTATGGAGTAGAACCAACCAAACACAAGGTTCATTTTGATAACATGAAGCCTGTTACAACCCCAATCTAAGAGGGCAAGGAGTGACCGTCGAAGCATAGAGCCCAAAAAAGCGCAACTCCTAGTAGGCTTCTAAGAGATATAGGTCAGCAACGTAGTAAAATACACACTGAATTGAGCAAGTGTGAATGGGCCATGAGTGTAAGAAGCTTTATTGGATTAAGTATTCTAAGCAATGAGGCATTTTTTGATGGAAGTGCTTAGGTTCTCAACAAGAATTACATAGTTAAGTGTGCTCAATGTGGTCCATGTGGAGCAATCCAAGATGAGTAAACTTTCAGATAATTTCCCACCTTGAAATCAAATTCCACCTTGGGACAAAATCTGATAATGATAGATATTGGCCAAAGTGGGCAATTGATGTTGGTGAGCACATAATGTGTTATAAAGCCTATGGTTATCTCCATGAGCAAGCAAAATTTCTTAGTGATATAAAAAATAACAACGGACAAATTTTAGTTAAAATCTTCAGAATGAACAAGTCAACATCAAATATTAAGATCATATAGCAGTTTCTTCTGTAATACATCAAAATCTGGTCAAATCAATATGCAGCATACAACTTTGTAGTATAGCTTATGTTAATTGTCGCTAATGGTTTCAATTAAGCCTAGAAAATATGACCTCGAGACAAGAGAAATTGATACAACCGATCGAATTTAACCTCAAGAAGAAGAAGTCCAATGACGCCAACAACAAGTCCCGCAGCTCCAACGACACCAATTGATTCGCCAAATAAGATTGAAGCAAGTATGGCAACTGTTAAAGGCTGTGAATCAATGATAACCTGCAAGTATTCCAAACTCAAAATTAAAGTTACGGCTAAGATGGGAAAAAAAACTTCTCTTAGCAAACTTGAGGATTATTAATCCTAACTATTAAATATTTTGTTATTCATTGATATAACCAAAAAAGTGTTGTAGATACTCACTCAGGAGAAGAATACATGTTTTTACATAGTGGAGATATTATGCCACATGCAAGTAATTCTCATAAGAAATATGAAGAGAAGCTCATCAAATATCAGAAAAAATTCAAACAAGAACCACTGGCCGCCTTGAACAGAGAATTTGCAAATACTTTAAAGAAGTACAACAGGTGTTTTAGCTGAGACTGCATGGTTTGTTGATTAGAGCATCAAACGATTGGTAGAAGAACACATCTCGAATATCTGACTATAAGAGGGTGCACTCATCAAGGAATTGGTTCTTGCCTCAGACTAAGCATTTTCTTCCTATGAAAAAGAAAGGAATTGTAGCACAGCAATTCTGGGTCACACATACTGTATGATACAAGCTAGGCTCATCAGAGGATAGGACTCAAACCAATATTTATGAATCATATCTCATGTGTCCAATATCATTGCTGTAAACATTGGGAAATTTCTTATACTCACAGGAAACAAACCAACAAGATAATTTTGGGTTATGATATATCTGAATAAATACTGTGTTCCACAATTTATTATAGTTAAGAATCTGAGGTCATGTTGGGTATAGGGCGGAATGGTAAGGAATGGATTATTCCTTGTGCAATTCCATTTTGGAATTTAGATCAACCAATTTAAGGTGTCTTGGAAATTAAAACAGAACTACAATTCAATTTCATCCATTCCATAGTTTAAGAACTGGAATGGACATTCAATGTCTATCAAAGACCAACGCTATCCACTAGGTAGGATAGGCAAGCCAACCAAGAAAAATGGACAACCAAGTGGGGAGAACCTAAAGGTTTGGCTATGTTAGTGTAGGGTCTAAAGAATGTTCGTATCTCCACAATGACATGATATTGTCCACTTTGGGCTTAAGCCCTCATGGTTTTGTTCTTGGGCTCTCCCCAAAAGGCCTCATGCCAATGGAGATACTTTCCATCCTTTTAAATCCATGATCTTTCCCATGTGTTTTAGATGTGGGACTATGTTTGCACCATTACAACCCAACAATCCCCCCCTCAAATAAAGGACCACTGGAAGCTCCGCTACCATTTCTCATGATCCGGCTGTCATTTCTCATGGTCCGGCTGCCATGTCCCTCATGGTCCGAGCCTCCCCTATTTCCTTTATTTTCCCTGAGGGTCCCCACATGGTTAGATCTGGATCATGGCTCATCCGGCGGTTAGTCCGGTGAAGAGCGGCCTCGCTCTGATACCAATTGTAGGGTCTAAAGAATGTTCGTATCTCCACAATGACATGATATTGTCCACTTTGGGCTTAAGCCCTCATGGTTTTGTTCTTGGGCTCTCCCCAAAAGGCCTCATGCCAATGGAGATACTTTCCATCCTTTTAAACTCATGATCTTTCCCATGTATTTTAGATGTGGGACTATGTTTGCACCATTACAACCCAACAGTTAGTAGTACAAAAAAAAGTTGGACAAATTGGGTACGCTTGATGAGGGTCAACTAAGTCAAGCAAGATAAACAAGTTAGATAGGTCTTGGAGAACAAGGCTGTGTGAGTAGAAGCTAAAGGGGGACACAATCAATGAGTTAGGAAGATTGGGGAAGGAGTGTGCCAACTAAGTTGACCTAGTTGAATGGCTAAATGGGTTACGCTAGCCAAACGAGAAGGCCAGGTCAAACATACTGAGCATGTCACCTTGACCAACTTGTGAGCAAGTCGATCAAGTGGGTAGGGCAAAAGATATGGGCAAGCTATATGTGTCAAGTAGAATGATCGAGTTAAGCAAATTAAACTAATTAACCAATCAACTAAGCTAGATGGATGGGAGCTAGCAACCAAAGGCAAGACAGCCAGGTCATGCAAGCAACACACACTAGGCAAGCAAGGTTACACAGTATAGCAAATGGGTTGAACAAGCTAAAACAATTTAGAAAAATACCATTCCCCAACATTCAAATTCCATTCAATTCCCAAACAGCCTAATAATGCATTTACTATTGAAAAAAAAAAGTATATGAACACGAGAGAAAGAGAGAAAGGAAGGTAAAGGGGGTGGATGGAAGAGGGAGCATTTAAGAGCTTCTTTCTCCAAAATGTTCTTTTTTTTTCAAATTGGATGAACACAGTCAAAAAGGGCAAGGAAAAATAGTAAAAGAACCAAAACAATCTCAACACAAACTTAGATAGTCTTCCTTGATTCTAAGCCGCAGAATGCCTCTGATAAAGCCACAGGCCAGCTTCAAACTATCCAAATTCCAATGCCTTGAGCAGAATCTATCTCTCCTCCTTGCTAGCACCCGTAATCACTGAAGCTTCATTTGGATCCACGTTGTTGTTCAGCATCAACTCCTTTTTTTTGTTAGAAACTAAGTAAGATGGTGCCCCTTGCAATTTTGATCAGAGCTTCCTGTCGAGCATGGATTTACTACCAACACAGAGGGGGGAGCAGCAGTCAACAGTGATGTGAGCTAATTCAATCGAAGGGATGATTTAGTCATTTTAATTGTGGCCTCTCTTTTTCTTTTCCTCACTTGGCTCCTTCTCTATTCCATCTCATCCAACGAAGTAAACACAGCCTCAGCAACCAAGGGAAAATGTTGAAATATTCACCCATTAATAGCCCGTAGATTAGAAGAAAGCAGTTACGAACTTACCTTTAAGATTGTCTATCTTCGTAGTCCAAAAACTAAATTTGGGTTTATAAGAAATTATATACTGGATAATTTTGCATGATATCCTGGTTGAATGAGTTGAAATATTAGGATAACTGCCAAAGGCATCCATGTAGAACGCAACATATTTATGAATTAAACTGCAAGCGAAATAGAAGAGGGACGACTAAAAGATTTTCAAGACGTACACTACCCAACCCAGCTGACGTCTTTTGCAATCCTTCTGCAAGAAATCCCTGCGAACGCATAAAAAAATGAGTTGTGGTAACTACATCATGAAATTATCTAGCAAGTTCACAAAGCCAAATCTTTCTAAAGCTTACATCTTGATTGAAATAGCTAAAGCGTAAGTTCCCCCACCTGAAAGAACGCACCATCCACGACGCCAAACAAAAAGATGGACAGCCAAGCCAGCGTCCCCGCCGGCAGCTTCCTACCCCTGGACGCCGCAAATCCAATCAATATCAACCCCGCGGGGATCAGCCGGAATGCGGAGACAAAGAAAGGCCCCGTCTTGGGGATCACCTCCTTCATCGCCACCATGGCCGTGCCCCAGAAGAAGAACGGAGACACAAGGAGCGCCCAGCTCAGCGCCTTTCCTACCAACCCAGCACCGAAGTCCTCCCGTTCCCCGCCTCGATCGACCTCGAAGCTCAACAGGGTCTTATCCGCAGTCGAAGGCAGGAGCCGGTCGGCCTCGTCGAAGGCGGCCACATCCACCGCGTAACACTCGACATCGGAGCCGGTGCCGACACAGTCTACGGCGGAGGGGTATTCCGCCGTGGAGCTGGGCGGCATGGGGGGTTCCTTAGTGCTGCAGCGGGCAAGGGTCCTGGGAAACGGAAGCTTGACGCTAACTCTAACCCTGAGACCGGGAATGGAAGTGGAGAAGGAGACATGGGCATTCGGTGAAGAAGGTGGATGGTTGAAATGGGGAAGGAGGACGGAAAACGCAGTGGTTGACATCGAGCTGTGCATTTTTTTTATTGAGTTCGAAGAAGAGAAACAGAAGCAGAAAAGTAGGCCAAATGGATAACGTCGACGAGCGCGTGGAGAAGAGCAGAACAGAAGAACGATGGAACGACAAGAGTTTGCTAACTTTTTCAGTTCACTACTCAGAAATTGATAAATTACATTAAACTCTCGACAAAACATGTGAGTAAGTGCAAATTTAATAAGAAAATTATTTCTAGGAGATTAGATAATGATTATTAAAATATCACATTCTTTCATAAAAAAATATGTGCAGGTTTAGTCATAAAGTCAAATTTTAAATCTGAAGACAAATGTATTGTGGTAGGTTAGGTAACTTGATGAGCTATATGATTGGATTTGACTAATATTTAAAAGTTGACCATGACTAAAATTCGTGTTAATGTTTGATGAAAAAAATTCGACCAAGTCAGTTTGCCAAAATTCCACTGGTGAAACTTGATTAAATTTTAAAAATTCGTTATGGTAGATACATCAATCGATCCTCGCAAATAATAAAACAAAAAGAAATTTATCTTGACATTTTCCGAATTTTATTTTAAGCTCGCGGCGGCGGCGGCAAATGATTGGCTGTTTTACTCGCAAAATCAATCAACGAACTGGAAGAACAAATCTAACTTTGAAACCACTGTTTTCTTACAGTGCACATCGATACAGTATTCGTTATCAACGAGTTATCAAGCAGTGTTATTTGGAACGTGTAGGTAGGTATTCAGGCCAGTCATATATGAAAAACTGGTTCAAGAAAATCATGAATCAGCATAAGCAACAGCTTCAAACAAGTGTGAATTGTCTGCTATAAGGGAAGAAGCTTCAAACCTACATGTGCAGGAACTAAAATGTCACACATGAACATGGATGACAAACTTCGAGCGATGTGATGTTTCTGAGCAAAGCAAAACAAACTGCAAATGCAAGCCAAGCATTTAACATGTCGGCATCCATCTTTGCTAGAAGTGTATTTCATCATGACTAAATTTAGTGTTGAGGACTATCGAGAGGATAACAAAAGGTGCCAAAATCCAAAACTAAGTAAGTCTAATGACAGAACAAAATATGATAAGCAGATTAAACGCCAAAAGGCATGAACAAGCGGAGACCAGAATGAATATACTGATGATAGAAGACTCAAAAAAAAATCAGGATGTTTGCCAAAGAATCCATGCTTGTTGACGTTGTCATTGTTGATAAGAACATGCATGCCTAAGCACATCATCTAGACAATCATTATTGATAGAAAATATAAATTTGACTATCAGAAAAATCAAGCTATAATTAGTGAGGCAAAACTTATACATTCAAAATGAAGTGTTTGTCACATTTGCAAGAGAAAAAAAAAAAGGTAAGCAAAAAATACCTTGGATGGGATATAGTAGGATGGCAAGTAAATTTGATTGAACCCAGCTTCTAAAGGAAACCTCAAGAGAATATCATGATAAAGAAGAATATTTAAATACTAAGAAATCAAACTAAATTCTCAAACTACATAATATAGAAAAATAAAGATCAATACTTGTGAGGCAATAAGATTTAGTCAGCTGACAAATAATCAACATGGTAACTTCCAGGACAGATAACAACAGTGATGAGCCATTTGAAGTCCTTCCTCATTGTTCAAATGTATATTTGTAGAAGCAGTCTTAAAATTTCTTCCATAAATACTTCAAATACATTGCATGTTGTTCCAAAATTAGAGAGTTCCTCATTGATTCCATTACAACCAAAAATCTTTCTCAACAAGTAGTCAAAATATGCTGTCCAAGTACGTCCTAGATAGTCTCGGGAGATCCTCGAGTAGAATGGTTGCACAATTCTATAATGGACGATATAAAAGCAGATTTAGCTCATAAGAATGATTGATATCATCATACATGAAGATCCATTGTACACTTGCATTTTATGGCATCCAACTTTTCACTATGCATTTAACCATGTTGTTGATTGTAGCCTGCTTTCTTAATACTGGAGGGACAAAATAAAAGAAGTTTCTTTGGTTTTCCCTGCTTGTACATTTCAAAAGCTTAGGCAGTTCGATGTAGCAAGTTCTCTAAGTACAAACTTGAAAATTTTCCCAAATGAACTAATTAACAGGAATTTTGCACTATAAAACACATTTTTCCTGCCAAGAAGATACCATTCCAATGCAAATTACAGGGTATAACAAGGATAACTGCAGTACAAACATATTGCTTTGCGATACCACAATCAAGGTGTTTATAGTAACACGCCCTTATCATAGAATAAATACACATTCCAGTAGGCTAAATATTAATTAAGAATCCATAAAAAAAAATTTGAGTGAAAGAAACCTCTCTTTACCAGCCAAAATAGTATCTCGATCATAGGCAAGAAGAGTAGAGGAATCAAAACAACGGATGTAAGTCATAGAAAACACATATTATGTGGATCCAATCAGACAACAAGTAAACTACCATTAGCAGTGCAAGAGGAAAGGAGGAGAAAAATTAGAAACATACTTCACGGCATCGTGTAGCTCACCTTTTCAAATTTTCACTTTCAGCATCCTAAAACACAATTTACAGGATATTTTTCACTGTATCATGATAAAGCTTAAGTATTTGCCAGTTACACCAAAGCATCTTCCTTCTCGCGAGTCTGAAATCTCCATCTTAAAACCGAAAGACACATCCCGGGCTCAATCCACGTACTCGAACTCATCCTCCTTGAGATGAGAGATGAACTTGACTGGGCGGGGTTGCCCTTCGACCTCGATTTGGAACTCAACCTTGAATGGGAGATTGGCGGAGATCCTTTTCCCTTTCCAAACCCCGACATACTGCTTGATCACCCCTTCCAGGCCGTTGAGATCCAGGTCGGGAGCCTTCTGCACGTGGTAAACCTTCAGCGGCACGATGACGCGAACCCTTTTCCCGATCTTAGCCGCCGCCAGCTGCTCCTCTTCCTCTATTTCGGCAGAAGAAGAAACGTCAGCGGAGATGACGGCCTGGCACGTGACACGGTGTCTAGCCCTAAAAGGAAGGATGATCGCGGTGGGGCAGGGGCGGAACAAAGAGGGGCGAGAAAGAGGGGCGATTGGAGCGGCGGAGGGAAGGGACTGGAGGAAGAGAGACGGGGAGATGGCAGCGGCTGCGGCGGTGGCCGGCGTCGGCATTATCGGGAATCCGATCTCGAGCGGCTTGGGCGGTCGCGGTGAACAAATCGAGCGGAGAAGGGATAAGCAAAGAGCGACGAAATTATGCACTCCACAATTTTAGGCGATCCGATGGTTGGTCAAGGATTTTTAACGAACAAGTGGTTGGCAGGCACGCGCGGATATTTTTAGAGATATTTTGCTATATTTGGTCACACAAGGTTAAATAGCATGAATTAATTTATTTTTTTAAAACAATAATAATTATTTTTTTACATCATATAACTCTATTTTTTAAAAAGCAATTAATCTACCTCAAATATTATTTTATATGATTTTATATCTCAGTAAAAAGGTGCCCAAAAGTGAATTAAGGAATAAATATCTGTGTACATGTTATCGAAACAAAATTCTGTGCATGTTTCATAACCACACTCAGTAAAAGGTGAATCGAGACATGGTAGCTCTAAATAAGAACGCACAGGTGTACCTCATTCCATAATGTACAAGTAGCCTATGAACAAAACCAGGCAAGATCACCTTCTGGCTTTGATGCCTCAAGCCTATGACTTGCGCTCGACGAGCCTATGACTTGCGCTCGACTATCCGGGTCACAATGCCAACTGCAATTGTAGTTCCTGATGACCTTAGGAATGCCCTTCCGAGGGCTTTAGATTTCGAGAACTCCTCTGCACATACAGCTCCATCCAGTTGCACCTGGAAGGACAACCAAGTAGAGCAGCCAGATCAGAAGATCCAACTAGGCAAGGAGGTAGCGAAGTGACGAATATTGCTCTAAAATTGGCAAATGACTCGGAACCTCAAGTTAACAGATAGGCGACACGGTTTTACCTCTATGATAGCACTTTGTTTTCCCTTGAGGATGCGTGGTGCTGTTTTGGAGACTTTTCCAGTCTTCGGGTCCAGCAATGATACCATCTTCGACACCCTTCCTGCCTCTTTTGCGTGATGTATATGGAATTCAACCTGTATGAACCTATTTTGTTTTAATCTCTCTAACGATGAGGGATGGTAATTTGTCGACCGAGGTTGGACAAATGTATTAGGTTTCGAAGCCAGACCTGAGATCCAACTAGAATCGGTGTTGGAATGTCCAAGACAAGTATCTTTAGCTCCAAACAAGTAGCCACTTGCACTGGATAATCAGGATGACAGAGCACTCCGCCAGCTAAAACATGGCCAGTCTCGATAGCTTGTAAGGTGACAGCAATATGATCACCAGCTCTTGCCATATTGCAGCTGATTGAGTCTCGCTCAATAGACCGCACTGTTGCCAGCTCTCCTATAGGCATAACCAGAACCTGCACAGAAGACCAAATTATCCCATCACGAATTGTCAATCACAAAATTCATTATATAATAAATTAACAGTGCAATTAGATGCACAAAACAACCATGCATAGTCGAACATCATGTGTGATAGATTTGTGTGACAACTTCAAAATGAACTTACTGTTTACACCTTTAGAACTCTTTCATAAGAGGAAATATATCAGCGACAAATATAGCAGGAATACAGGATTATGAGATTACAATATACAAAATAAATCACCTACACCTAATTTCAATCAGATTTTTTCCCATGAAACCTTTTATTACTCACTTTTTTTACTTTTCCCAAGCAATTAATTGGAAAAAAAAAAAGACATACACCCCACCAATGCAAGAAGAGTAAATGAAAACAAATGTTCAGTTTTATACTTGGACATCCTTTTTTTGTTTATTTCCAAGAAAATTTAAGTAGTAAACTGATAGTGTATGAAATATTTCATAGTTAGTAAGATAGCAGCAAATCAGATGAACTTGCCATGTTGGAGATCTGAGTCAACAGCAAACCCACTAATTTATGATAAATATATATAATCAAAATCATAAATGGTTATTTTGCAATAAGGTTGGAGTAAGTGAACAAGGTTCTCACCAATATGAAATCTAAAACAGGGTCAATGCACATAGCCTTTACCCTTGAATAGCAAAAAGACCATTTAGCTGCTAGAAACTTTCACGCACATTTGCAAATGGAGCAACTCAGCAACCTTACCATTTCCTAAGGTAATCATAACCTAACAGTCAAACCTACAATAAAGTGTATGGTTCCAAGGGTACTGAATCAGTAAATTGTTGAGTCAATGTCAAATGCAGCAACCTAATTTTTTATAGTACACATGGCAACATCAATTAGGCATTCTAATAATTAACCTACATGGAAACTAATAATGTGTGTGCATTAAGTAGCCCAAAGTAGATTTTGCAATTAATGGTAAGCAGTGTCCAAATTTTACCTTTACCTTTGAACCATTACGGATTGCCCCAGTCTCCAATTTTCCACAAGCTGCAACCTGCCCCATAGAGGTCTTGACAACATCACATATAGGAAGAATAAGAGACTTTGACACATCCCTCAAAGGTGTCTGCAATGAATCTATTGCATCCAACAGACAAACCCCTTGATACCTGCATCAACTTTTTTTAGTTACAAAAAATTTAAGAAAGGAAGGCAATGTGCATACATTAAGAAGGCACGGATTATTAAGGCCTTCAGAATTGAAATAAGTCTACTATTATCAACATTTTGGTGATTTGCTATTCAATGCCAACAACCATAAATCTGTATGAGAATAATTAACGATGTGCACATATACATGGAAGATCCACCAAGATAATAATCGTACTGCAAATTGCATGGCTATCTTAAATCTTAATCCCTATTATATAACCATCACCAAACTATAACACAGATGTGAAAAATTAGTAGTGAAATTAATAAAACACAAGTTGTGTTGCGAGAACTACAAGCTGAATAGATATTTGAGCATGCCTTACATCTATGCAGCCTTTTGAGCATACAAGCATTATTATCACCCTTCCTGAACACAAGAAGAGGCAGTATTGAAGTGTGTTTAATGGAGTCTTGGAAATTATCTAAAAGGTAAAGGATGCTATATCCATCATCTATGCATCCTTTTGAGCATACAAGCATCATTATCACCCCTTCCTATACACTAGATGAGGCAGCATTCAAGTGTCCTTTATGGATACTTGAAAATAGTCCTATTATTTGTTTTCATTAACTGCTAACGTAGTTGCTTCAAAAAACATGCCACTTCCTTATTGGAGTGCATCATAGATCTCCAAAATATTTTTTCTTTAACTTATAATCAAATACAATTTTTTTGCACTTTAAGATAGAAAGATATATTAGATCAGCTTTAGCAATAGCCAATGGAATTATTAGTTCTATATCCACAAAAAATATTGCATATGCAAATGATCATAAGGTGCATTCTCTTCCCCCTTTTTTTTTTCTTTATCAAGCAACATACAGTACAGCCCCGACAAAGTATGATAAATGATGGAAGAAATTATTTTCCTACATATAGCTAGCCCAAGAGCATAGCCCAAAATTATTTGCCTCATTTTCCTACATATACTAAAATATTCAAAGAACTTAATTATAAAGATTCAATTTTTAATTGCAATTTACAAGCAAATAAATGATACTAATCTTACCAGGAAGATAACCTAACATCAGTAGAGGTTGTAACCAGATTCTGGTTTTCTACCGCACTAAGAGGAACCCAAATGATTGAGGAATCCTTGAAACCACAGGAACGAAGAAATGCACCAAGTTGTGATTTTATAAAATCAAATCTTTCCTTAGAATACCCCACAACATCCATCTTATTAACAGCGACAATGATTTGCTCAACACCAAAACTTCTAACTAGTTGAGCATGCTCCCTTGTTTGTCCAATACCATAACCATCCATACCTGCCTCAAAGGAACCAGTTGATGCATCCACAACGAGAACGGCTGCATCAGCTTGTGCTGCACCTGAAATCATATTTGGTACAAAATCTTTGTGACCAGGAGAGTCAAGTAAAACAACATGATACTTCTTGGAGTCAAAGTATGCAACAGCAACAGTCATGGTCACTCCCCTTTCCCTCTCTTCAGTGCTCTCATCCATTGCCCATGCATAAGCAAATGAACCTTTTCCCTGCATTAAATAATGGCTTGATTATCTACTGAATTTGTAGGAAAAAAGGATAGTAGTAGTAGGAACAGAGAGAGATATGAATTATGGGGCACACATCAGTGTTAGCATCTAGTATATATACATATATATGCATCGTAAATATACCTTTTCTTTAGCCTCTTTTTCATATTTATGCATTTCTTTCTTAGAGACTTTTCCCAAAAGATGTAGCAATCTTCCAGATAAGGTAGATTTTCCAGAGTCCACATGGCCAACCTTGTAAATTTATTAATTAATTTCATGGCAAAAAAAAAGGTAAGATAAACAATAGGTGGAAAAAATCATGCTCGGGCTTAAGAATCGGTTTCTCACAATTGCAAGATTTAATTGCTTCAGAATTCCTGGTTCTTTCTCAATTAACATCCATTCCTCTGGTTGGTACTTGGTCTCTGAATTCACTTTTTTGTTACGAATGGGATGCTTACCCAACTTTAACTGGTTCAGATTACTGCTCAGTGGTGCTGATAGATTCTTATTCTCCCCGGAATGACTGCTCTCACTGTCACATACGCTACTTACTTTTGACCCATGAACAGAAGGCACAAGGGTTTCATTATCTGAAGATAATACTAGAGCCTCCTTTCCTTTACTGTTGGATTCTGCCCTTCTATATTCTGGTTGTCCTATGCAAACCAGAAAAAAAATGTCAAGAAAATACATAACTTCATGAGGTTGATTTAGTAAAACTGATGCAAATTGTGGAAGGATAATAAAAAATTCAATTACCAAAACAATTATAGATAGAACTAAAAGATTTCAGGTTGCTAGGGTAAATACCAAAATAGCAAACTTGAAAAGATAATCAATATATTATATGATATACAGATGACAAAAGTACATAAGCAATATTGAAC
This sequence comes from Curcuma longa, assembly GCF_044706935.1. Lineage (NCBI taxonomy): Eukaryota > Viridiplantae > Streptophyta > Magnoliopsida > Zingiberales > Zingiberaceae > Curcuma > Curcuma longa. Next base: position 18,616,891 of record NC_133871.1, on the reverse strand, counting down.
AGCTAAAATACTCTTAGAACATATTATTTGATGTATGATAACATGGAGCTAAGGTATCAAACTACGTGAGACTAATAGTGCCAGACAATTAGAGAGAAGCAAGACAGAAGGGACGGTTAAAAAGGAGAGACAAGAGAGATGCATAATTACAAAAGAGCAGTAAAGAGAATGGGACTACAAAGATGAAGAAGAGAAGAGAGTGCAAAAGGGTGAGAGAGAAGAATATAGCACAGAGAGATCTCAGTGAACAGAAAGTGAAAGATGAAGAAGATCGGAGACAGAGCAGAGAGAAAGATAGAGAGAGGGGAGTAAATAAAGGAAGAGCATGCTTGCAGGAGTTGACAGCTTTTGCTCCAGAAAGATTGCATGATAAATTACACTATAGGCCTTTATTTATGGACTCAACTCAAGATATCATGATATTCAAAATAATATATTAACTATCTCAGTTACTTTCAAAGAGGTGAAGCAGATTTCAAAGAAAGATGCAGGGACATGATTCAGGAACAAATTCTAGCAAAAGAAATCTTTGGATTAATAATTTGTTATGTAGTACATTGCTTTGGTGTTTTGCAGCTCGGACAATGGCTCAGTGTTCCTCGCCTTCTGAACACATCTCATCTAACACAAGACTATAACATGCAAAAATGACTAGCACAAGACAAAAACATGAAAAGAATGTACTCTATTAACCTATTGATAATCCATAAAAACATTGATTGTTTGTCGCAAACAGATCAAATTCCAACATTGTTTATGTTAGTTTGGCAGAGCAGTTGCACATGATATAAAGCTCTGAGCAACCTATACCAGAAAAACTTGTAATGTCAAACATCATTGGCAGTTAAAATGTACGATATGATACCTTTCTCATACAAATTGGGTTTTCTGCTTTTAAAGTCATCAACAAGATTGTTAGTTTTGGGTGATATTTGTGCATGAGACTTGGATATTGCAGATGCTCCCAAATCTTTGGTTGCAGGATTTATTGGGCAAAGAATATACTCTGTGAATAATATAGTAATATCTTGAAGCACAGAATCATACAAGTTCATGCTATATATGCAAGCTCATGGCATATACAAATCTATTTAATTCGAAAACTTTAACGCACCCTTTTGTTTGCCATAACTGGAAGAATAGACAAAAATAGCGCCACATATGTCGCAACAAAATGAAGTTTCATCATTGTCATATGAACAAATTGGACATTGCCAGATTCCAAGCTTACTGCCATCCTTACCAAGCTGAGATGTCACTTCTGTTCCAGGGAGTAATGTGTAAGCCCAAAAAGAAATATTATAAGATTTAAGTTAATTATAAGGAAGATAGTCAGCAGCAAAATGCAAAGCCATGGCAAAATAACACAAAAATGATTGCTTAATGAACTGCATCAAATTGACACAAACAAAGAAGGGAAAGAACATCACTTACTATCTTCATAGTCATCATACCCATCAACTTTTACTTCATACTCATAATCATAGTCATCATAAGTGTCATAGTCATAATCATAGTCAAGCCCATAACTGACTTTTCGAGGCATTTCTCTGAAAGATAAATTCAAGGAATCTAATATTAATAAGCAAATTAACTGGTGAAAGAATGTTATTGATCCATTGAAGCATACAGAATATGAGTGATAAAAGGTACACTAAGCTTCTATTTAAGTAGAAACGAATGGTTTAATTCACCCTTAACACTTCCCAAAAGCATCTTAAGATGCTTCCATTATGGATACAAATATATAATACAAGGGAGAATAAAAAAGTCAAGTCTTATTAGTATTAGTAGAACGTCATTAAATGTACATAAGATAAGGAGCACCAAAAAAGAACTTGACCAACAAGTAGATACGAAAAATGACCGTCATCATTTAGGCAGTACCAGAGGTGTTTGCCAGTCTTTTATCTTTGTTAGGGAAGGGGATTCCAGAAGGTAGCTACAAACCACATTCTTACAAAGCAAATATTCAGGTAAAGAGGGGCAATTATTCAGGTAAAGAGGATACTTTGATTAAAAAATAAAACCCTCAAATGCCAGAGAAAGGGAACAAGGAATTCTATAGGGAATATATTTTATAAGATAATTGACTCTTCAAAATTTCCTAAATCAGGAAATAGACCGCCATGTTTTCTGGAATAAAAAGACAGATATAAAACTCAAATCTCTCGATAAGCATGATAAAAATGAAATTTGGCACTGGTTCAACAACATGGAACATGGGCAAACCACGTTTCAGAGGAGCTCATGACTTTCAAATACCAATTCTGTTCCATAGACAATTGATTCTCCAAACAGCTACTATTTTAAACTTAGCTTTCTCAGTTTGTTGCTAAGGAATATGTATTCGTTGAATAACCTCATAATGGTACACATTAAACAACAGTTAGTAATCTATCCAAAGCCACTGTGAATGTACCACTGAATTCCTGAAATTTGCTAAATTTATACCTATGCAACTGAAACGCTTACACTATGTATCACACTCAAATCGCACTTAAGCAGACTAAGTGCAAAACATAGCATCACTAACTTCCACTTGAAACAAATTGAAGAGTAATTATAGCATGACCTGCATTAGCAACTGACAAAAGTCTCGTATTTCAAAGATAAAGAGTTCAAAAAATTATTATTTTTTACAACAAAAAGAGGAAAATGAATGAAGAAATATCGTCAAAGTCTCGCCAAATAGGAGCACAACAGGATTTAAAGAAAAATAGGTGGAAACGTGATAACAGAGTGGAGATGAACCTTGCTGGGAAGAATCGTCAGAACCGGTTCCACTTTAAGAACGCAAACATAGACGATGGAATGGAAGAATGGGACAGGAACAGGCTCGATCTCGCTCAATCGCGAGCCCTGCGGGGCCGCGACGACGAGAAAGGGAGAAGTACGGCGGAGGCGAAGGCCGTGGCGGGTGGAGGAGGAGCTAACGCAGGAGGACGTCGACGGACGCAGGCGAAGTTGGGGATGGAGATGAAGGGAGGCACCGCCGCATCCCCGCACCGAAGAGATTCGGGTTTTCAATAGCATGTCTATATCAGTGGGTTTTAAAAGGCCGGCCCATTTTTTGGCCCATAGTCTTAATCAAGCGGCATGCATCACTAGAGTTGGGCTCATGGCCCATAGGTCTACCCAACACAGGGCAAAGAGAAAAAGGAAAAAAAAAATGAAAAGTATATGAGCATTTGTGTGAAATATTTATTTCATGAAAATGGACTATCGATAATATGTTTTCTTGTTTAAATTAAATGGGATGAAAAATAATGAAGAATAACTTTTGTGAGCAAATATTTAAAATATATTTCATCCTAATAAATTGATTTCATTCACTTTAATTTGTCAAAAAAAAATTATGACCATAAATAAATTTGGATTTATGTCGACTCCACATTATTTGCACCCCTAAGTATCTCTGTGCCTTTATATATAAATTAAGTCCTTTGAGATTATTAAATAATTTTAAAATTTGTTAAAAACTAAAAAAAAAAGGTAGCTAGGTTTGTATGTTATTCAGCCTACAATAATATCAATTTAGCATAACTACTAAAGTATTTAATAAAAAAATCGATATTTTAGCTTTGGATTAGTTAGAGTTATTATATAATTTTGATCAAACTTATTTCATAAAGAAAAATAGATGCTTTAGTTTTTTGACATGGATTAGTTAGGTTTAGAAAACAAAGAACACTCGATACTTCAATTCGAACGTGAATAGATACATCCTTTAACGTAGCGTAATCCCTTTGAATATTTAATAGAGTTCGATGCACCCTCCCTTTCATAAAATATTACATAACTCGATCGATCCAACTTCACTCCATGTCAATAAACATTCATTAAATTAACTATTTATGCTTAGCTCAACCTATATATAATATCATCACCCTATAAGCCTAGCTTATATTAATATATATACGCATGCAGCATCAAGACAGACAGGAAAACGAGTTGGATAAACTCAACTAATACCTAATTATAATTAATTGTTTATTTATCAGCTCTAATTATCATCTCCATGCTATTATGTTAATTAATCAACAAGCAACGACGCAAGGACTAAGTACATGTCTTTGTTTATTTATAAAAATGAGAGTTGTAGTTGATGAATCATGCTCAGCCCCAAGGTGTATAATTAACTCTCAGGGCTTAATTAATCCGAAATAATTAAGGATTGAAGATTAGTATAAACACTTTTTACAATTAAATGGTTTTGAATTAATTACATGGGAGTAAAATGATCAAAGTTCAATATTTAATTTGTAGTTAGTTTATATATGCTAATTTTCAAATCTGTAGGATTTTAAAATGTTTAAAAATGAGGAAGGTTACAGAAGCATGGGTATAGTGATGTGAGAGGGCGGTGGGGTTGCCGTTGACTTATTCGTTCGAGGATGGCGAACGGCGTCTTGTCCGCCGAAAGAGAGGTGGATTTTGGATGTGACGTTGACTTTTTATAAATCCCAGCAATCATTAAGCAGCCGTTGCACGCTTCTCTCTTCTCCCCGATCAAATTAAATCAAAACATATTTTTAAGCGGGAATTTAAAGATCCCAGAGGATCACGTTCCGATTCCATTGCTTAAAATGGTGAGTTAACTTGGCTGCAGAAGAATGTTTGTATCTGTTCGTATAAAAATAGTTTTCCAAGAAGACTGTTATAGAGAAGATTGATTTTCTTTTGGCTTGTTTGATTTAATTAATAAGCCCAAGGGATTTTTTTCTTCTATACTTATAATTGTGGTCTAATTTAACCCAACTTAATTAGTACGTAGCTTCTTCAAAAAGATATATGTATATAGCGAATTGAAGACAGAGAATAAGATATGCTTGAAGCATATCTTATTTGGACGTAAGGCCGACCATGACGCCATCAGTTTCTGCTTTTGCCCGTCCACCGCCATCCCATCGATTTATTCTATTATTTTTTTATCCTTTTTTAGCAATATTTCGTGTTTTTTAGGATTTTGTTTTGTTTGAACGTGATTGATACAAAAATAGAAATAAAGTTCCTCAATCATCTTCCTTCTTTTATATTATTAACTTTAATAGGAAATTTTATTTTAATCAAGGATAGCAATTTATAGCTGTATTTTTAAGTGTATGATAAATTTTAGATTAGCATAAATTCTCTGATACATTTATTATGATTAATATCACACGACTCAATTAGCTGCTGTTCGTTGCTACAAAATTTCACTGCTGATCTAATTAAATTTCATTGTGTAAACTATGGACAGACTGAGCTTGAGCGAAGACACGAACTGAACCGTGATGATGATATTTTTTTTATTAAAAAATAATAATTAAGATAACTGAACGACGACGCCGGCGATAGATCGAAGTCGGAACAGAGAGAAGAAGGCGATAATAAAAGAGAGGAGGAATAATTGAGATATTTCCGCACGAATCTGAAAGCCCGCCGTGTGACTGGCGGACGGGGGGAAGGAATTTAACACGTGGTCAAAGTGGGCTCCGCCTGAGGGAATCACGAAGTTGACGTGTCGAGCTCAGGTTCGCCTAACTGGTCCAACGGCACAACCGGTTCAAAGATGTTGCGCGGCGGGCCCCGCCCACCGACTCTGCTTCGAGACCGAAAAAAAATATCTGCATCCTTATCGTTGTTTTACCCTGCTGCAGTGCTGCTGCTTAAATCGCTGCCGGCTGCCCGCTCAGCGTCACCAAGCACGCAGACGAGCGCTCCAAAAATTACTACGTCTCTCACCCTCGGCCCACCCCATTGGCTCAATCACAATCGCCCCTCGCCGGCCGGTCCTCCGCTCTCTCCGCCACTTCGTCGAGCGACTCGCGTTCAATTCTGCTGCTTTGGTTTTTCCATGGAGCGGCCGGCCGGCTCGGGCATGGAAGGCGAGGAAAGGAGAGGCGGTAGAAGGAGGCAGAAGGGGAAAGCTGAGCACCTTGTGGTGCTGCCGGAGGGAGCGCGGTCGTTCGAGGAGGCGACCCTGGCGTCGCCTCGGCCGTTGAAGAAGATTCGAAGCCCAGATCGGTTGGGTCGCTCCTCCAATCCGACCACGCCGGCTTCTTCGCCGAAGCCAATCTTTCCATTCGCTTGCGAGGATGCGCAGTCGCTACCATATTCGTCGGCGTTGCGCCTATCTGGAACCGGTCAGCTCCTGCAGCAGCAGCAGCAGATGATTTCTTTTTCGCAGGGTCACCCGTACCCGATCCGTGGCCATCTGGCCTCGCCATTGTTCATGGCGGAAGGAACCGCCGCGGCAACGGCGACGGCAGCGGGACAACAACAGCAGATGTACCAGGAGCAGTTGCTCAAGTTCTGGAGCGAGGCGCTCAACCTGAGCCCTCGCGGTAACTTGGCGATGATGGGCCGTTTGGTGGGGCAGGAGGCGGCGGCACGGCGTGCCGCGGTGGCGTCGATGTATCCGGGACTCTTCCGTGCGGCGCCGATGCTCGCCTCCCATGCACCCGCACCGGCGAAGCTGTACCGCGGCGTGCGGCAGAGGCACTGGGGCAAGTGGGTGGCGGAGATCCGCATGCCGAAGACCCGGACCCGTCTCTGGCTCGGCACCTTTGACACCGCCGAGGACGCCGCCCTTGCCTACGACCGCGAGGCGTTCAAACTCAGGGGCGAGAACGCCCGGCTCAACTTCCCCAACCTCTTCCTCGGCAAAGGCGGCTCCGCCGGCGCTAGTAGCAGCCAGGAAGCACCTTCTTGCTCTTCCTCCTCCTCTGCTCCGGCTACTCATGAAGCGTCGAAGCAACCTCTGCAACCACAAGCCCAATCCAACACTCCAATACCTCCAGCTGCTCCTCCAATTACGGACACCAGCAGCGCTGCTATGGGAAACTACGATCTCGCTTCTGTCGTTGGTACAGAAGCGGCGCATCCGCCAGGAGACATGGTTTGGGGAGACGCCGATGAAACCTGGTTCAACACTTGGGGTCCGGGCAGCCCAGTGTGGGACGACATCGACGGAGCCAATAGTCTTCTCTTCCCTTCCCAACTCACCAGCATCGCTGAAACCGACGTGGAATACTCCAACCACACCGCACCTCTTACTCTTCCTCCTCCTCCCACTGCCCCTTCTCACTCTCCTCTCTTTTTTACGTGGAAGGAGTGATCACACATCACAACCTCTCCTCTCCTCTCCTCTCCTCTCGTCTTCTATGTTTCATATAGGAAATTAGACAAACACATGATGACGCATTAGAACAGTTCACAGATTGCAGAATTTGAACGCCACATTAGAACAGTTCACAGATTGCAGTCTTTTAATGCCGATCTGTTGAACTTACACTTGCAAGCAGAGGAGTATGATTTAGAGCTTGTATTCCTCTTCTGCTTCTCTTCATACATTCCAAGGGTGCCCCTGTTCTGGCTGCATTTTTAAGGCCACAACAGATCGATGTCCACCTCTTGCTTCCTCATTTCATCTTTGATCCATCTCTTCCATTCACCAAGTTTAAGTTTTTAGCTTTGATCCTATCACTTATTTGAAGAACTGATCACGCAGTCACACACGGCCTGCATGACGAATGCTTTAGAATTTAAACAATCTCCTGTTCATGTTTTACGCAAAAAGAAGGTCATCAAGAATGGAGACAGTTTTGGGTTCTCCGTTCATGTATAAGCTATTAAGCTTTGATATGATCGTACTAGCCAATGCAGGTTAAGTTATTAATTTATGTTTTTTATCTCACAGTTCTTGATAATAAAATAAGATTTAAAAACAGTTTGTGCGTGTAATTATATTCAGCAAAGTACTTTATAGTAAATATGAACGATCGCCCGTGTGTTCATATTCCGTCGAGCTCAGGCCTCAGTGCAATCTCAAATCATAGTCAAACCATCTTCGAAGGACCCGAAGCCTCATGCGCTATTGCGGCAGCAAGAAGAGGAGGAGGTGGCGATCGGCGAAACCGTAGAAGAGACAGAGAGGCACAGTGAGACACTCCAACTGTGCAGGGGACCGAGGTCGAACAGATGGCGTCCGACTTCGACGCATTCGGCGAGGAGGCAGCCGCCGTCCCCCTCCCTCCGCCCGCCCCTTTGACGACGACTACTACTACCGGCCTTACGATTTCTACCCGAAGGAGGGGTACAGCCGACGTGCCATCCGCCGGGGATTACGGGTTCGCCGCCGAGGAAGAGCCCCACCCCCGCTACGGGGGCGGCGGGAGCATGCCGTTTTTGTCTTTGCAGTCCCAGTTGACGATGCCGGAATCCGATCATATGCAGGAAGAGGGCTTCCTCCGCCGCGAATGGCGTCGGTGAGCATCATAACTTTTGAATCGATCACTCTATTTGTGAATTTCTATGATTTTTTGTTCATCCATGCCGTTAGCAGACGATAGATCTGGTATTCAAGGATTTGGTATACACTTGAATTGAGAATTTAGCTTTCTAGAAATTTCTAGGTTGAATTTGCTTCATTGTGTTTCTTGTGATAGGATATTATTATTTCCTTTTCCTCTACAGATTATAATCTTATTTCCATCAAATGGATACTAACCTAAATGTATCTATACAAGTTGTAATGATCAATGATAATGTGGAATTCTTCTGGTTGTTCATGATTGGGATACAAGAAGGAACATTTTGAGATGATTCTACCTTCTTTACTCGAATTTCTCTTTACAACTAAAATTTATAAGACTTGTTGATCTTCACATCTACAATTGAAATTCAGGCATTTTTATTTCAATAGGGAACATTTACATAGATCTTCGATCAACCTCCAAGCAAGGTTATTAATAGAATGCAACGTTCTCTAGTATGTGCTCTTAATACTTGATATCCTTGTTTCCGTTAATATATGTGAAAAATGCTGTTGAGCTCGAAATGAAACTCTTACTGAAGCTGAAGAATTCAAGCGAACTTTCTATCAGAAAAGGTCATTGAATCGTGAAACAAACAAGACATGCAACAGAGAGACGGAAAAGGTTAAAGTCATTCTAGCTCCATGTTTCTCATGATGCTTATTTTATTAAAATTACAATTAAGTATACTTACGCTTCACTGTTTTTTTTTCCTGACTAGCTAGCTATTAATTCCTAGTCAACCAGAAGTTCCATGGTAATGCAGAGCAATTGCGGAGCTCATACCGCATGAGATAGCCAACATCGAAAAGAGAAGAAGCAAAGAAAGAGCCGTAGAAGAAGCCTTCCATCACTGTGATCCAGGGACCAAAGCCTGGAGAGCCCATTGATCTGCCCAGAATTCGTCAGGTCGCCACACATGCATGAAACCTCCACCTCCCTAGCTCAGCCCGAGTGGTGTGGTGGATTTTGATTAATTTTAAGTGGCATTGATAGTCAAGAGATAATAGGACGTGTTAAGATAAAAGTCAATAGTCAACACATAATATAATATTATTTGAGACTTAGTCTTTCGGTTTCTTGGTCTTTTGACTATTTGGTCACTCGGTTTCTCGGCCACTCCTCTCGACTTTTTGATCTCTCGGCCTCTTGGTTTTTCAACCACTCGGTTGTTCGGCCGCTTGGCCTCTCGGCTGCTCAACAGTTCGACAACTCGACAGCTCAGTTATAGGATAACTAAGTTTCTCAACTGCTCATCCTTTCCGAGTCTTTCAATCAAGTGGCCCCTTACGCCCTTACCCCTCCCATCTTGGTTTCTCCGCGCCCCATCTTGGCCATTATTCTCTGCCTTACACAGCGACTATCACGTCACAGAGTTGTTATGAGGTTGATAAATCTGATCCTCTAGATGTCTCATGTCGGGATCTCATATCAACAATCATCATAGTCAGTCTCTTTGAGCCCCAACAGATGGCCTCTTTTGAGTGTAAAGATGTCATTTGCGTAGGTATATAAGCCCTCCAACAATATGAGAAGGGGGTTCTCGACAATTGAAAAAATTTCTTCTTCTTCTTTCTTCTATTTTGATCTTCTTCTTTTTGCATTGATACTAATTTAAACGTCGGAGTGGTCTGTCAAGACTCTCTAGTACCAATCACTCCCTATGTTGAGTCTATTTTCAGATTTTTTCACCGATAGAAGTGTCTTGTATGAGTCAGATTATTTGTTGACTGATGATTTAACTATGTATGATATCTAACCGGAATAATGAGAAAGCCAAGGATTTTAAAGATAATTTTCAGATGAGGCCTGCTTTTCCCACCTCCCATCACCGCACACCCCCCTCCCACTTCTTCTCTCTCCTCTTCTAATGACCTTTTTATCCTTTTTATTTATTTTTTTTTTTTTTTTTAATTTTTTAAATTTTTATTTAATTTTATTTTTAATTAATTTTATTTAAAAATAGCTCTCATTATTTTTATTTTTATTTAGTTTTATTTTTTAATTAATTTAATTTATTATTTTTTCATCAATACGATATTTTTTTCAATTTTATTTAATTTTTATTTAGTTTTATTTTTTTAATCAATTTTGTTTATTATTTTTTATCAATACTTTATTTTTAGAATTTTATATAAATTTTATTTAGTTTTATTTTTGTCGACTAGTTCTCTTTTAAAATTGATTCTCTTTTAAGTGTCAAATTAGGAAGGTAATTTTAAAAAGGGAGAGATTCTGACCTAGATTAAAAATTATATAAAATAAAAAAATAAAAAAATTTGATAAAAAATAATAAACAAAATTGATTAAATAAATAAAACTAAATAAAAATTAAATATAATTTAAAAAATAATAAACAAAATTAATTTAAAAATAAAACTAAATAAAATTAAAAATATATATATAAGTATTAATGAAAAAATAATAAACAAATTTAATTTAAAAAATAAAACTAAATAAAAAATTAATTAAAATTAATATATATATATATATATATATATATATAAAAGTAAAATAAAAGAAAAAAATAAAGAAAAAAAGGTATAAAAGTTATTTGAATAGGAGAGAGAGAGGAGGGGAGGGGGGGGTGCGGTGGTAAGGGGGTGGGAAAAGCAATTTGCTTTTCAGATATTGAGAGAAAGATGTCATGACGCCTGATGTATAAAATGTAAACATCTCTGTTTGATTCTCATTTTCATTTTACTCTTATATTATATCTCTTTGTTTGGTTTATATATTTCTGTTTTCTGTCCAGGAAGATACAAAATTTTACCATATCATTTTCATTTTCAGATATTTTAATGACATCGAATTTAGATTTAGAAGTCAATTTTAATAAATGGCGTGAAAGTGGTCTATAATCATATCCAATGATTAAAAGCATTAGATTTATCCATGTACACAATCTTAAAGACGAGCGTCACTCCAATAATTAAGCTCCATAATATTACATGTTGTTAGATAACTGCACATGATAGAAATACAACTTAAGAAATAAGAACAAAAAAAAAATCAGAAATAACAAACACAATTATGAAAATGGATTGTATCGCTATCTCTTTTTGTTTGTCAAATAAAATTATTTAAAAACTTGTATTGCAATCAATTTGTAGTTCATAAAATTAAGTCTATGGTTTTGATACTTGTTAATTGATCAATATATATGCTGCGAATGCTGATGAATTGAGAGTAAAAAAAAAAATCACAGTTAAAATACCTTTTGTTTCCCATAGATAACATAAAATAGCAGTACAGTTGAAGGAGCGCATTATAAAATATTTTTATAATGAGAAATTTAAAATGTTTTTTTTATGAATAAGGGTAACTTTGAGTATAATTTAATTGATTTGGAAATTGTGAGTGCATTTTTTTATAATCAAATACCTTTTTTATAATTGATATGGGGCTCGTTTTAATATTTTAAATGTTTAGATACTTACATGCTAAATTGCCCTGGATATTAGTTTCCGCTTTTCCGCCGAGGTAAACCCTTCGTCTATCTCAGATTGAGCTCCTCCTCCGTCGCCGTCACCGGCGTCTTACTCTGCGTCGATGTCGGGACAACCCCAGGGCGGGTCGCCGTCCAACCACTCCCTCGCCTTCCGCGTCATGCGCCTCTGCCGCCCCTCCTTCCAGACCGAGGAAGCCGTCCTCCGCCTCCTCGACCCCCTAGACCTCCTAGCCGCTGAGGACATCCTTGTAGATCCCAGCCTCTCGCCCGAAGACCTTGTACGGATCTCCGACCCTTCCACCCCCGACGCCGTTGCCAACAGCGACTTCACATTCCGGGATCGATTCCAGATCCGTAACCCTGTCGATGCCATGGCCCTCTCCGGCCTCCTTATCGTCCCTCAATCATTCGGGTCCGATCATTGGCGTCTCTTTCAGCAGCTCTAATTAAGTGGGCGCGGATCTTAATCTTTATGTTCGTCTTTGTTCTGTTTATAGAAATATTTATTTGGGCGAGACGTTCTCGAGCTACATTAGCGTCAATAACAGCTCTAAATTCGAAGCACGGGACGTGATCATTAAGGTGATTTGTTCTGGTCTTTTGCCTCTGGCGAAGTTGATTTTACAGCAGTTGTTCTTTGTCTAATTGTTCACATTTTATCCACATTGCTGTAGGATCATTGGAAAACTTTACTCTATTGTTTTCTTTACTTTTACCTAGTTACAGTTTTAAGCATGAATTTCAACAAGTATTTCAACGGGGAAGTTAGGATGAACATGTAACGAAAGGTGTTGTTTTGCACCCTGTAAATTCTCTCTGGGATTCATGCTGTTGTTTTCTGAAGAAATGTAAATTTCTACTTTCCAGAACATCAACGGATGGAAGGAAGCACGTAGAAATCTTGTTGGACATGCTGAGTAGTATTTGTATTTCCTAGTAGTAGGTTTCTAACTGCTGTCTTCAATATATCGGTTGCAACAGCATGGAATCAGGGTTTGCTAGGACCAGTGAATTTTCTAGTACAATTCAAAGGAAAAACATGTCATCTTTTATTGAAGATAGACTGAAAGCTGTTAAAGATGTTGACTCGCTGGAGTAGCAAAATTGTACGTCCTTTCGCAGTTTATTGGTCCATGTACTCCACCATTTTTTCTAAGATATCCACTCTAATGCATAATCTGATGAATTAATTCTAATAAGTAAATATTATATCGTCTAAGTAATTTTATTCTCTGTTCTTCATTCTGAATGGCCAAACATAATCAAATATTAGCCAACATTTAGGATGAGTGTCAGGGTTATTTTAACTCTACATGGTACCCACTACTAGATTAATAAGTACGAGCCCAAGGTAGGTTGAACCAGCCCTAGCTTCTGAACCTATATCGCGAAAGTAGACTAAATGCCATTTTTTGCACCTATATATATATATATATATATATAAGACTAAATGTCATATTCTTTGCTAAAGTGGAGAATTTAGAAAAATGTGGGATTAATGGAAAAACAGTAAATTACAAGGATGCATGCAAAATCTACCATATGATGTACATAGATGCAGTTGAGTTAATTTTTAGCATTCGTGTTACAAGAGATATATTACAGCAATGAAAGCACTGAAAACAATTAGTGGAAGTTTAATTTATTTGTGAGATTGAATTTGATTTCCCTCTTGTGTTAAGCAATTTTCTGACAAAGAAATATGATGTTTGGGTTTCTGTAATGATAGGTTGTGTGGTTGATTGATTGAGTATAAAAATGTAAAACTAGTACAAGTAACACAATGAAGATAATCTTCCAACTGTTTCAGAATTTTGTGTGATATTATTAGTTTTTATGTGTATATGTTTTACTAGTCGAGTTTTGAGGCTTGACAAGTAATACTTTGTAATTCTCAGGCAGAAATTCAAACGGAAAGGCAAAGGATTCTGCTTTTGGATACGTCTAAATCACCTGTTGAATCAATACGTTCTGGTGGCAGATATGATTTCATTGTAGAGCATGATGTTAAAGAATTGGGGGCTCACACGTATGTTGCTATGTTTTTATTTGCCACAATTTGATGAAAATAATAATAATAACATTGTTTAACTAGTTCTTCTTGCAACAAATTTTAGGCTTGTTTGTACTGCTCTGTACAATGATGGTGACAGCGAGCGTAAATATCTTCCTCAGTTTTTTAAATTTATTGTTAACAATCCACTCTCAGTTAGAACAAAGGTATTCACTGCTGTCATTGATACGTTGAGTTACTGTTATTATGAATTCTGCTTGCTGATTGATCTTTAGTTAAAAGGGAATTCCAAAGATCTGTTTTCTGTCACTTTCTTTTGTTTAATGCTCTGGATTTTACTATTTTATGCCTAATATACTCTATTTTTTTCTTAACTTTTTAAAATGACATGTTCTCCTTTTTTTTTCATTTTCAGGTTCGCACAGTCAAGGTATGTTTTTTTCTGTGGTTTTTGACCAAAATAACTTATTGTAAGTTGCTGCATTTTCCTTTGATTCCCTTTTGAATTATATCTTAAGATTGGATGCCCTCCCTATAGTGGATTCATTTTTTTTCTTGGCAAATGCTGGGTTATGCATTTATTTTTCTAGTTTTTTGTTGAACTAACTCCTAAGACTCAGTTTGTTGCTTCATTGGACTTTGAAACATTACACTAACTCCTAAGATTCAGTTTGTTTCTTCATTTGACTCTGAAACATTGCACATAATGAGGAAAATGCATTTTTTATAGAAAGAACACATTGTTCCATCCATAGTTCGCTTAGCTTCAAAGTCTTTGGAGTCTAAAAATGACCGATTTAATCAATAGACTTCCTTTTATTAATATTTAAGAGCAATTAGGTATAACTCCAACATATTATAAAATGAGATAAAATAGGTTGAAATGAATGATATAGACATATTTAAATACAAATAATAGTTGTACAGTTAGAATATTTAAATCAATTAGACTGGAAGTTGTAAGAAGGATAGAGTTATACTAGAAATTTTTTGTTACTAATAAAAGGTGATTTAATTAATTTTAATTTTGTAACATTGCATAGATCTCGATGGAGGGATAAGATCTATGAGCCAAAAATATGATAATGATCATATATATATATATATATATTGGCTGTCTATCCTATTTCACTCTTCCACCACTTGCTCTATACACAACATTTCATTGAGATATATGGGATATGCAAACATCTGAAAGGCTATAGTTCTAGTTTGTTGATAAATTCACTTCCTCTTTAACTATTTTGTACTATGCTTATGATAATTATCACAATTTTTTATTTTCTCTAAGGCTCAAATTTATCACTGCAACTGTGTCTCCCAAGTTAACGATGATCCTGAAACTATTATTTGCAGGTTTCAGCCTTTTGTGCAATCATTCGTATTAAAATAAATCCATTGATTCTGCACTAACTAAAAACTTTTGCCACCATTTGTAATTATATTTCCATAACATAGATTTGCCTTTTACTCCAATTCTTCCTTTGAATAGAAAATTTGGTTTAGTTTATGTAGTCTTCACGTATGCGAATGATGCTACAAGAAGATCAGATTTTTCTGTCCTATCAAATGAGATAACTCAGGTTTGCAATATGTTTATCTCACATTCTCAGTTTTAGGATAATACATATTTGGAGGCATGCATAGAGAATCACACAAAGTCAAATCTTTACATGGATCAAGTTGAATTTGAACCTTCACAACAATGGACTGCAACAAGATTGGAAACTAGTGAATACACTGCCGAAGCTAACTCTGAGACAAGGTGATTCAACATTTATAGAAGTTTCCTATGATCCTTGAATCTTCCTAATATGAGATTGTATTTCACCTTGTTGTTTATTGCTCTCATGAAGTTGCACTTGAATCTCACTATACAGAGGATTACTTAAGCCACCTGTTCTAATCAGAGCTGGAGGTGGAATATACAACTATCTTTATGTAATAAAGTCCACAGTTGAAGAATTTGGACAATCAAAGGTTGATGGGAGCAGTATTCTTGGTAAATTTCAAATAACATGGCGAATGAACTTGGGTGAACCTGGTCGACTCCAAACTCAGCAAATCTATGGCACTGTAGTACATCTGAACCTACCTATGTGCTAACTAGCTATTAATATTTTTAGAAATTAGAAAAAGTATTTCTTTAGTTGCAATTCCTTCCTTGATATATTTGTTCATATTTCTCAGAAAATAGCAAGAAAGAATTTAATTAGGAATTCTGTTCTTTAGTTGAAATTCCTTCTATGGTTCATAACAAAGACTTCTTCAAATTGCCCCTCAGATCGTATAATTTTGTTAAGATTACTGATATTTAAATCCTTGTTTTGAGTCTTTCTTTTATAGTAACTTGAATGCAATTATTAGTGATAATTTGATCTCAAATAATGGAGTTATAGAGTATCTTTAACTCTCCTAGTAATTACTAGGTTGCACATGTGGTTCTTAGCAAATTATGTAGACAATTTTCCAACTGCACAATGTCCCAACATCTTGATCTGAGTTGAAAACAGAGTGCTGTTACTAAGAAACCACATAAACCTTGAAGGATTCACTATTTGTTTCAAATTGCTTCAAAATGAACTCCATCTCTCTAAGTTCATGTTTTATTTGCAATCTTACAACTTTATTTAACTTTTCCAAATATTCCTTTGTTCGTATCTCACTGTTCAGTTACAGTTTAATATCCATAATACCAATCTTCAATTTTTGAAGCTTTATAATCTGATGCACATTTTGTGTCCTACTTTAAAAACAATTAATCTTATCTTCTTATCCATGAAAAGGATCGGCAGTGTGAAAAGTACCTATTGTCTTCTTGAATAATTATTTTTAATTTCTCATGTATTCTTTTTTTAATCAAGTTGTTGGACCTACTCAGATTTTAGTCCTAGTTATCAATGGACATCTTCTAAGTTTGGAATTTGTTTAGGGATAGTTAATTTTTATCTTTCTGTTGCTGCAAAATAACTATATAATAAAGAGAAAGGATTATATATATTTTTTAAATTTGTCTGAGCAGCCTATTACTCAGAAGGACATTGAGTTGCAGATGCTTGATATTCCGCCCATTATCATTTTGGAGAGGCCATTTCAGGTATGGATATGTTGACTGTTCATATGGACAGAACTATGCTTATGCTACGTTCTGGATTCTTAAATTTTGAGATGGCTTTCTAAAGGTCTTATGGAAAGTTTTATTGCTTAATCCTAGCATTGTGACCTTACGGTGAATGTATTGTTGCTTTACCTGTAAATGGTATCATCAACCTACTTGCTTTTATCCTAGCATTGAGTTGTTTTTAATGCAATGCCCAATTACTTTTCCATGCAATCACTATGGTAGCATGTCTCCAGGTGAGTCACCTGAATGAGAGAAATCTATGGATGTAATATACATCATGGGGTAAATAATTATCCTTGTACTCTTCTTATGTTAAGCCTAGAAGATGGTTATTACAATGGCATTCTGTATAATTTTTCACCTTAGTGCATTCATTATAAATTTGATGACTTGATACAAATAGGTTCTTTGTATCCACTTGGTAAATAATTTATTGATTTTAGTTGATTTCCCTGTCAATGATCCACTACCCTCTTTGTGAGCGGAACTGTGCTTTAGGATCTTTAGCCAAGTTGTTTCAGAAATGAAGATGAATCAATCTAATGTTTATCTAGTTTATTAATATAAATTGGAAAATAACTTAGACACAGAAAACTTGTCTGAAAAGAGAAACATTGGCGCCTCTGAAAATGCATGTTCTACACTTTTCAGGAATGAGATGCTAATAATCTGTTCACTATCTTCTACAAGTTCTTTCCATATATTCTTTACTTTTATGTTGGATTTCTTCAGGTTCATCTATCTATAACAAATCAGACAGACAGAACTCTGGGCCCATTTGAAGTTTTTACATCTCCAGGCATTTCTAATGATGAAAAGTTTGTCATGGTTAATGGAATCCAAAAGTTGGTAAGTAACAATTGCAACCATGGTTGGCAAAATATGTTATTTTGTGCCTTTTTTTAAAAAAAATTGTAAAATATAGACAATTGATTTTCCGAATCTCTGTGCATTTCTGCCTAGAGAGCGAGAAACCATGAAGGATAAGAGGTTTATTTGACAATTTTGTTTTTGATTATAATGATTATTATAAAAATATATGACAATTTTTTTATTGCTCATTTTACTTTCATTAATGAAATGAAATAAATAATTAGTTGGATATTTTATCAATAAGATATAAATTTTTATATTGATCAATATAAAATATGACCATACATTCTGAACGTAATGTATTCATTGACATGATACTTTGCTAATGGTTATGATTTTTCTTTATTGTATTTTACAACAGGTGCTTCCGCCATTAGAAGCTTCCAATTCAAACATCTTTGACTTGGTAAGAGATCGCAAATGTTTAATATTTTTTATATGAATTCTCATTTTGCCACCTGAAGTTTGCCCTTTTAAAAACAATATCTATTTCAGAATTTTAAATCATTAATATACCCCTTTGGCTTTTCAAACTTTAATCATTTAACCTCTAATTATTAACACTGTTAATTCACCTATGTTAAAGATGGTAAACTGAGCGATGCAATTATTACTATTTCCTATTTAATCAATTCAATGAACTGTAAGGGGGCATATTTAAGCTGACTTGGATTTATAATGGTCAAACAGAGCTTGATCGCTACTGGATTAGGTGTCCAGAAAATTTCTGGAATTACAATATTTGATGTTCGAGAGAAGAAACTGTATGATCCATTGCCAGACGCGGAGGTAATTTTTCTGTTCTTTCTTTTGTGCATTCCTTTCTTAACCGCAGATATATATTGCTTATCGTTTGTACATTCTTTCATGGGAACGCAGATCTTTGTTGATACGACGACCACTTGAGAGTTTTTTTTTTAATCATGATTACTCGTGAAAAAGCTGCTATTGCAGTTTGATCAAGAGTTGTATCTTTGTTGCATGAAGGATAAATTTTTGTAACGGAACTTAAAAAGTTTGTCTGAATATTCACTTCACGTGAAAATGTAATTTAAAGCTTGATCATAGAATATAAGTTAAATTTCTTTTTCTCACGTTCAGGAGCAATTTGTTGATTTGTTTTTAGATTGAATTAATGTTTAATTGTGAATTCATTCACGTGAATTTTAGGGTTTACTTCATTGTCAACAGTCACAAATGAATTGAACGTAAAATTCAAAGTTTGAAAATTTTCAAATGAAATTGCATAAAAAGTTATCAAGTAACCGAAAGGCTTACGTCTTCAAAGTTGTAAACTGGTGAACCAGCTCAGCTGCAAGACTCCGGAGTGGTCTCTCTCTCCCGTCTCTATTCGAAAAATGGGCAAACAAATTGTTGAAGGGATTGTAGAGTAGCACACACGACAGGTGTGAGTGTGAGATAACCCTGCTCAATAGTTCGTTCGTAAACAATCAACAGCAGCTAGCTGTGGACGTCGGAGCCGTCGGAGAGCCTTCGCCTCGGGGACAGCGCGGAGCTGGCTGCCATGTCAACATCCGGCGTGCAAACATTCTTCCTCTTCCTCAGCATCTCCTGCTTCGCCTTCGGCTCCGGCTTCTCCTCCTCGGATGTCTTCTCCTCCTCGGACGTCTTCTCCTCCTCGGATGTCTCCTCAGGTATCGGACTGAGAGTGCGCGGCGCTGCTTCAGTAGTTTGTCGCTGCCGTCGCTGCGTCGCGCCGCCGTCATGGCCTCTGCTTCCGCTACGACCGGCGATGACGAACTCTCATCTGCAGCGGTCAGTATCTTCTGGATGTCACCTACAATCTGCAGCACAACCATGGATTGATTTTTCATCGTGTTAAATCTCACATTTATATATATCAATATGCCTAAAACTAACTTCCTTTTCACTTGCAAAAGTATCAACAACGAAAAGGCAACCGCGACATTACATATTCATCAACCGATTATTCCGTTAGATGAACGATATATGATAGTCGTTAGAAAACGAATCGACAAATTTCTTGAAATATTTTTTCTATAATTATTTTCTGAAGAATAAGACTTAAAAAAAAGTAAAATTTCCACGGATGAGTATCAATCAATAATTTCAATTATCAGAGGGAGAGTTGGACCTACTGGTAGATGCTCCACCTCGGGGTTCAGGCACAGGATTTCGATGTCTCTCAGCTTCCCGGAGTAGAAGTCGCTCTCTTTCTTAAACCGATACACCAAGAGCTTCACCCTCGCCAACTACATCATTTCGTCACGTCGATTTAATAACACATTGAAGTTTTCGAGTAACCTCGGAGATAAATAAACAAAACAAAACAAAACAAATTGTGCTTCTTTACTCACTAGATCATTTAAGGTGTCAATAGCATCAGCACTGACAAGTCTTGCGGCTCTCCGTCGCCTATTGACTGCAGCGTGGCTTCTCTTTGTGGAAAGGGACGGAGGTTGAGCTTTTGCGGCAGAAGAGGACGATTTGGCCGATGGTTGAGCGGGTGCTGCTTCCTTGCTTGTTTCTTTGCCTCCTTTGCACGCTTCCCTTCTCTCCACAGCGTTGTAGCTGTAAAACAAAGAATGGTCAGATTCACAAGAGAGGTTTTAGTTATGAATGACCCTGCTTGTTTCTTGATTGTTATGCGACATGAAAGTGAGGTAAAATAAGAACAATGATCACTAATTTTTCTGACAAAATGACACATTTTGCTTATTTTCAGAAGGAAACATGAAAGGAACATGTCGATCAAAGAAGGATAACTGAACTTCCAAAATGATGTCTATTAACAAAACAAATTTTTACATATTATGCATAAGGCCTTAATTCCTGCAAATCAATAAAATTAGTTTGGTAAAAAAAAAAAAACATACTTGTTAGATTGGTATCAGCAAAACAAGATGTCCAGAAATTACTTGTTCATGTTGCCACCATTGACAGAACTACAGTAGCTCTTCATCCACTGCATGAACTCCAAATTATCCAAGGGCCTTCCTTTAATGAGCTTGTCTACTTCGATTTGCTAATGAGACGGGAAAATGGATTAGTTTGACCTCGCCAATCTCTTAAAAGGACAGGACAAGAATCATTTTGTAGTTGTTCATTTCATTAATAGAAAAAGGGTACAAGGAGTTAGATAACAAATCATGTGGTGCAATAACAATCATTTACTGCATTCGTATGTGAAGCGCAGCATTTTCCTAGAAGAAAAAAAAAGTTGTTTAAATTGAAAAACTAGAATAGAAAATATAGATTAATTTCAGTTGGAGATAATCAAACATAGATCTCAAAAGTTACAAAGGGTATTTAACTTCAAATGTGGATTCCTCCTACAGCGTCCAAAAATTGAGAATTCATTCATACAGGAGTTCAAACGTCTGAGCAAGCCACTGTTTCTGAGTAGTATTATTTCTACTGGATACCTCTGTGAAAAATTAGAACCCTTAAGATGTGCGAAGATCATTCGATAAGATGCACTCTCAAGACTTGCAGATATCCTTGTGACAGATAATAGGGTATGAAATGATACTTCTGACCTGGTATGATTTGGATGATCTCCATGAAAGAATCAATTTCTCTTCTATCGAAATTGGTGAGCTGGAACTCCTAAACTACAGTGAAGCCATGCATAAATATTTGAAATTAGCCTACAAAGTTATACTTGATACATGGAAGTTTTTTTTTAATCGATGAAGCATATGTAGGATCGCAGAAGAAAAATAGCTAGAGAGGTTTTGATCTCTTGCATTTAGCTTTACGGATATATCATGACTATCTGTTCGCCTTGGCTTGATACATAGAAATCCTCGAACGTAATCAATGAAGTAAGAAAAGAAAAACAAGAACACCAAACCTTAAAACTACGTACGAAATTCATTCAACATCAGCATTAATGATCTATCGAAAGAAATTAAAGCATAGGTAAAGAAAACAAAGAAACGCGCAAAGACAGAGAAGGAAAGACCTTGGTGATATTGAGCTTATTAAAGACATCCTGAAGGACATTGTAGTTCTGGATCATCTCGTTCTCCTTCTTGGCATCAAAGTTCACCTTGTCCATCGGCACCATCCCCGGGTGCACAGCATCCATCAGCTGGCACTGCACCGCCCCCGACGCCACCTGAAGAAAATAAAAATTCCCAAATCACGATTCAGGCGGAATCTTCATGAAACCTACTCGAATCGATCATCGGAGAAAGAAAAGAAACCAATACCTCTTCGACTTCGGTGAGGGTGAGATGGAGGGTAGAGTTGATCCACGGAAGGACTTCGTTCCGCTCCAAGATGTCCTCCGATTCCATTATTCCAATGTTGGTCGCCCTTGCGCCTTCGATCGGAAGATCTTCTTGAGGGTGAACTGAACTAATGGGCGGGATTTTGAGGTTCTGAACCTGATGATGGAGTGGGAGTTCGACTGCAAGAGATGAAATAGTTTGGTTAGTTATGAATAGATTAAATATTACATTAAATAGTATAAAAATAATTATATTATGAATTTATAAGATTTAGCATTAATCTTTTTGATATAAAATTTATTAATAAATGTTTTTTAAAATTTATATATATATTTATAAATGTTTTTTAAATTCCATCTCAATTATATTTCTGATTAAAATGGATTAAATCATTTCGTTACTTAGATGGCAATTTAACATTATGTATAAATTTAAATTCGTATAACAAATATTAAAAAGGATTAAACTTTGTGATTTCCTCCAAATTTCACTATTCCCAGACAAATACACCGACTTACTTTATGGGGACTAGCTAAATTTAATTCCCATTTTGACCAAAATCTTAGGGAAAGTCAAACTAAAATTGAGGTGAGGCCCATTCGCAAAAAGAAAAAGAAAAACGTGAATTTCAAATAACATTTTATCATTAATAGAAACTAACATCATTCACATTCGACAATTTAGTATAGTAATTTTCAATTTTACATTCTTATTGCAAAGAGGAAGAACGTTACAGATACCAAGATCGAATAATCGACCCCGAAATACTTATATATTACACAACTTTGACAAATTAATGAGAAATGGAAAAGTGTTTGATAGCAGACTACACACACTTGTTCATGGTAACTTGGCTGACAAACTACATCAGATATGATCCATAACACCTCTACTTTTGGAAGAAAAAGGCAATCTTGACGTTCTTGTAAGCTAAACGAAATGAAGCACACAGACAAAGACCTAGAAAAAAGGAAAATGCATCATCATCTTCAGCCACTTGGTGCTGCTATGGCTATATCATCCATCGTCCTCTGAACCACTATTTCGGTTGGTTTCAAGGAACCTCGCATCTGTTCATGGCCGAGTTGCGCCCTTTCATTGTCCCCGAAGCCAAATACTAGACCCCTATTTGTGACACCAACTGTGTGGTAGAGTCCAGTGCTGATCTGGGATACATATTGGGACCTCAAGTTATCAAGCATCCGTGGTTTCATGACCTTGTCGGAGCTTCTTCTATCAGAAAAACCTAAGCTACCAAAACCCATCCATCCAAACGCGAAAACAGAACCTTCATCAGTAAGCACAAAAGTTTTTCTTTTCCTTGCGCACACCTGCAAGTATCAGTGGCCAAGCATTGCACTTTCAAAAACAAGAATAATAATTGTTTTCAATGTGGTCTACTTCAAAGGGATAGGAAAAGAAACAGGGGAAAAAGGATGCAGTATAAGTCAAAAAAGAATAAAGGAAAAGAAGGAAGATGATATTCCTTGGATAGAATCAAAGGGGAAGAGGAATGTCGCTGGTGTTCGCTAAAAGCTCACATTCTCCTCACCCAAATTCACTCTGCTTAGTGGAAATAGATGGGAGGATTTGGAATAGCATAAACAAGGAATCTCATTTCCTTTTTCACCAATTTATTTCGTGTTTTTCTCATTTGTCCAATTGTTGTAAATACATGCAGAGTGTTTAGTAAGAAGTTAATTACTTTGTCGTAAAGGAACACATGAAGAATTGCTAAAATATACATCAACCAAGTATTTTAATTTTTAAGGTGTTGCTTGCAAAAGCTGATCGTTTGAGTATCAATGGTGCCATAAAAACACATATATTAATAGTTGAAATTCAACATAGAAAAAAATGCACCAGTGAGAAAATAAATAACTCAATTACTTGCAACCAATTTGTGTGGATGTAGGTGCGTTGAAAAGTATGAATAAATAGTCATTAGAGAGAATGAGGGCTAGATTACAGAAACAACAAAAATATCAGAATCATCCCATTAGATGTGACAACCAAACTCAGTGAAAATTTTTAATGTCTTACTAATGTAGCAAATTAGCAGTTTGTTGCTTTGTTCAGTAATCCATCAAGATGATTAAATGTCCAGATCTTTTAGTAAGCATAGAAGCTGTACAGAAGTTATTTCTTTTATCCTTTAAGTTAATAGGCTGTCCTATAAGAATACATAATTTGATTTAGTATATTTTTTATATTCTTTTTAAGTTATTATTATGATCAAGTATATTTGTGACCGCCACACGTTAAATAGTTCCTTTGTTGTAGATTAGTAAAATTCTGTCCTTAGAATAAATGAAATAGAGGGATGAAAATATATTAACCTGTACAGCAAGGTGGCCCTTTAAACTTGCCAGTATCTCCGGAATGGTTTTATCATTCTCATCTCCATGGCCTAAGGCTCCACAATAGCCTCTACCCCATGTATATACCTGCAAAATGGGTATGATAAATCATTGTTTCAACATATAAATGGAAGCTGGACAAAACTTGCAATTGCAGGTTAGAAAATCAATCATATCAGACATACAAAGCCACTAGAATCAAGAGCCACTGCATGCTCATCTCCCGCAGAGACCCGTAATATATGAATATTCCTCCTCTTAAATGACTGGATGGCACGGGGTACAAGTTCATCATGTTGATCTCCATGGCCAAGGCAAAAGTTGGTACAAGAACCAAAAGAATGAACAGTTCCATCTTCAGTCACAGAAAATGTATAACTTGCACCAGCAGCAACCTGAACCACTTGGCCAAGCTCCTCAAAGGATTCAATAATTTTTGGAGTTGATCTATCTATGGTATCACCATGACCAAGTTGGCCATGTGCATTGCTCCCACAGGTGAACACTTGACCTTGGACTGTAAGAAACACGGTAAAATTCAACCCAGTGGCAACCTGAAAAATAAATACAAGTTAAAGATTCATAAACAAATAACAACTTAGAAAAATTAAAGAGATAATAAAACAGTCCTGGTTGTCAATATTACGATCTAGAAATTGCAATCTTATAAGCATATGGTGTTCAAGCCAACTTAGCCTAGACGCTCAGTCACTATTCTAGGTAGGATCTTCATCCTACTGGTTACTATGTAAGGGAATGTACTTGCATTAATATAGATAGTTTAAATATTGATGTTTGATGATAGTAGGCCATCTTTTACATGTCATAATATCAGCTTAAACATAATCCTTTTCAACTTCATCTGTCATCTATCTTGTTCAAGTTAAAACTTGTACAAATGCACTGCTATTATAGCCTTACGGACTACATTTAAAGCAGACTTCAGATGGTTTGGAAATATTTTTTGTTGATCCCTGTACTATTATTGTGTACCACAACCAATCATTGTTACCCTACCATTTGAGACTGGCTATATGTATCATTCTAGGAGTTACATAAATATAATAATTTCCTTTAAATAAATAATATAGTAGCAAATAAATTATATACACAATGTTATATTCAAATTCTGTATTATTCAAGAGTATATTAACTCTACAGTAGTAATACAAAATTGTTTGATAAATATTTCAAAACATCAAACAAAAATAAATATTAATTATTATGTTGAAATATAATAATTCAAGCTTGTTTTGCATTACCCCTTATTTTTATTCTTTTGTCATAAATATTTAATTTTTCCCCTTTAGTCAAACTAATCAGATAAGGCTGGTATTGAGGGTTTTGCCCTGTAAATCCACCAAATAAAGTTGAGCTATTATTTCTGAACAACCAAATTGTTAACTATTATGTATTTTTAAGCTAACCCACCAGCATAGAATTGTCTTTCACCTCATATTAAATATTAGATTTTCTCTTCCATAGTCTGGAAATTGAGAAAAGACATTCAGAAGGGCACATCTTACTAGAAATCTACGATGTAAGTCATTTATTTGCCTGTGTCATGGAAATCAGGAGTATGGAATGCATGTGTAATGATATATTGGTGCTCTTTCTACAATGAACAACAGAGATATACCTGCTTGCATGGAGTTCCCTTTAGTGCTTCAATGCGAGTAGGTCTGAATATGGTTCGGCGGACTTCTCCATGACCACAACAAAATGAAGAATTATCGCCACACGTGAACACCTAGAAGAATAACAAATGCTTAAGTTAAGGAATGAACAACAATCTTTAACTGTTGTATCAAGTTCAGCAATTTTATAGAGCAAATACCTCTCCAGATTGTGTGACAAATGCTGCATGGTTGTGAGAGGCTGATATATGAATGACAGGAGAGAAAGATGGAAAATTAATACGGCTGAATGCAGTGCATTGGGTTGTATTTTGACCCTGACCAAGTACTCCACATAAACTAGATCCACAAGAAAAGACTGATGAATCATGAAGTACTAGAGTATGATATTTTCCAGTGGTTACCTGAATCTGCATGATGAAAATGCATTTTAGCAAAATGGTTTAGTGATACAGCAAGAATAAAAGTTTTCATCATTGTTCTACTAAATGCAAAACAAAATGCTCAGAAGTTTTTAACCCCAGGATGATCACAATGCATGTAGATTATAGATGCCATGATTAGAATATGACAAAAAAAAAAAGGGACTCCCAGGTCAACCAATGCAATCCTAGCTCAATTATACCAACAACATATAAAAACAGAAGCCATACATTGCCTGCTGATGTCTCCACACTATTGGAAGACCGCTCCACCGACTGCAAGAATCTCAGAACCTTCTTCCAATTCCTACTACAGCGGTCAAGAAGATTTTTCCGTGCAGTTAGTGGGAGGGAACTGAACATAGAGTGCGCTTGACAGAGGTAGAATGCGGCACATTCAACCATGGACTGGAATTTGCTAGGGAAAATCCCGTGCGAACCTCCAAACAGCCTACAAGTTGACTCCAAGCACGCCAGATCCACCGCGCTTAAACGCCCAGTCGTCAGTATCTCCAGAATTAAATGTGCAGGCAACTCTTCAATACAGAATCCTCGAGTGCGGTCTGCCATCGGAAGGCTCTCCCTTTCTTGATGCCCTCGACTCAAAATAAGAACGCTACCCTCTCCCCAACTCCAAATTTTAAATCTTTTAGCGCTGTCACAAATCACCAATCCTCGGCAAGGATGCTTCGCTTTGCGTGCTACAAAACCACATAAGCATCCGGAAACCGAAAGTGGCGGAACGAGCAGCGAAAGATTAAGAAAACGTCCAACGGAAGAAGCATGCAAGAAATAAAGCAGGCGAAATCGAAGTTCGCAGATCGTGAAGACGAATCAAGGACAAGAAGCATCAGAAGATTCAGAGGATACCGACAGGAGCAATCAAGCAAAAGCAGAAAGCTGTTGAATCTCCAACCCTAGCGCCGGAGAACTCAAGGAGAAGATCCCAAGCAGATCGAAGCGAAGCAAAACGGCGCGGATCGAAGGGGGAAACCGAAGAGGGCCAGATCGCACTCGAATTCGGATCGAATTGAGGGCATTAGGGAGGGGGGAGAGGAAGGATCGCCTCCTTTTGCGCCGACCTTCGCCTTTTGCTTCTTTAGCTCTTCCTCCGCCTTCTTTTGCGTCCCCTTTGATGACCAAGGCTTCCACTCGCCTGTGGTTTGGTCTTTTGTAAGGAGAGCGCTCAGACTCAGTGGACACCTGTACAGACATCGCGGCCGTTGGTTCGGTGGGGCAGCCTCGCTCGCGACGTGCCCGTCGCCCATTGTGCCGTTTGGATGTTTCTAGACCAGGAGCCGCTGCTTCGTCGCTAAGATTGACGACGATGCGAACGTGTCGCGCTGCCATTGGACAGCGCAGCGAGCGCTTTAACTGAAGCTGGTCGCGGACGTTATGGCGGGAGAAGCGACGAACGCGTGCCACATTGGACGTCAGGACTCAGCGACGGCCAAAATTGATATATCGTCGTACGAAAACGGACTGATGGATGACGATACGATTAAGGAAATCTAAATATGATGATTGTTTTTATTAAAAATAATAATTGAAACTGCGATATATAAAACGGCAGATGGCTGAGAGTTTTTCATCAGATTTAATTTTTTATTTTTAATAATTTATATATTTAATTTTTAAACTCGATTAATTTCGGAAGTGTTCATCCAACTCCAAAAATTTTTTTATCACTATTAAAATAAATTTAAAAAATATAAATAATATCTAATTAATTACAAAAATACTTTATCGTTGAGTTGTAGCCCCAGAGACGTATCTTAGTAGATATGCAAGATGCATATCTACTAAGATATGCTAAAAGATCAAGATCAATTAGATATACAAAATCTTGTCCAGGCATTTTTATATGATTTTTTTTTCTACATTTGGATTTTTAGGATTCTTCGGAGCTTTTAAAAAAGTTTTGGTGAAGTATTTTGAGTTTTGGAAAAAAAAATAGTGTTCTTAATTATTAGAATCGCTAAAAGAATATCATTTATTTTTTATTATTTTTAAATTACAAGTGCACCACGTCATATTTAAGATATTTTTATTTAAATACTGTTAGAACGGACACGGAATACTTGCTATAAAAGGTTAAAACAAAATATTTTTCAATTTAATCTATATATATATATAATACTTTTTATATAAAAGACTGTTCAGTAATTTAGCGAATACATTTTTAAATTTGATCAAAATCATCGTTAATAAATTATAATATCTATTTAACGGCTATTATAACATTGTACAATCATCTATTTTAACAGTCATTAAGTGAGGTTGCTATTATTGTCTATTATATTGCAATCATAATTAAATAGTTGCTATAATAATTTTAAAATAATTTTGAATATATTTAAGTATTCTAATTAAATTTAAATAATTTTGATCAAATCGATAATATACTTTTTTTTATATAAAGTGCTCTATGAATATTTTTTTTACCAAATTGAATTGATGTTGACATATTATGGCAACTGATGTAGCTATTACAATAATATTAGAATAAAAGTATTTTTAAAATGATAAATATATTTATGTCATTTATTATTTTAGGTAAAAATAAAAAAACACCCTTTATTTTTCATTAGTATAACAAAGTTATCTAAGTTTTTTAAAATACGAAAACAACGTTTCATTTCATTTTTCATCGAGACTATTCTTATTATAGAGTTCTTATAATAATTTTAGTTAAAACTATTATAACACAAAGTAAAATTATCTCTATTTTATTAAAATTGCTCCGTATAGAATATTAAACCGAAAGCAATGCGTAATAAATATTATTAATTTGATCAAAATTACTATATTAAATTATTTTATACTGAGGCAGTTTGCTTAAGATAAAAGAAATAATAATATTTTATTTAATAAAATATTATTATTATGTTTTTAAAAAACTGGACAACCATTTAATTTTTACCCTTATTTATTAAATTTGTGGAAGCAATGCGTAAAGAACGTCTCTTACGCAATAACGTACCCTCCATCTGA
Organism: Curcuma longa; assembly: GCF_044706935.1. Lineage (NCBI taxonomy): Eukaryota > Viridiplantae > Streptophyta > Magnoliopsida > Zingiberales > Zingiberaceae > Curcuma > Curcuma longa. The sequence continues at coordinate 18,587,496 of NC_133871.1, read as the reverse complement.
TTCGGCCGCGACTGGACACGTGATTGGTTCCGTTGGAAATATAAGTCTCGTTAAACAAGCGGATAAAGAACTCGATAGAACGAAGAAGCTGCCACATATCCAATCTCACCTTTAGCTCGAGTTCTCGGTGGTTGTCGTCATCTTAACGAGAAGAGGAATCCTTGCGGCATCTCCTCGAAGCATCTTCCCTTTGTTTAAATTCTCCACCAAATCGATTCGCTTCCCAGGTTCGATCTCTTTTCTCTTCTCTCTGAGAGAAAAAAAAAAGAGTTTTTTTCCCACACGTTTTTCTGTTGAAATCCTGTGGAGATGGCGATGGAGATGGCGGATTCAGTCGAGCTTTTTTCTTCCATCGGCGCATTCGAGGTGTTTCCGGCGACTAAGCGGCGAGGGATATGGGATCCGAGGGTATGCGACAGTTCGCCTCACGCTTTCTTTCAAAATTAAGCTCTTGTTAGGGTTTGTCAGCGTGCTTTCGAAGGATTATCTTTGAAACTTTTCTGTGATTCAAATTTTCCTTCGAAGTTGTGCATATTGGTCAGTTGACGGAGATTTATGAGATCTGGCGTCTTCTTTGGCGAATTCTAGAGTTTACTCTTGCCAAATGGCTGGAAATGTTCGAATACCTGCGAACTTTGTTGCTTTCTTGGAATATGTTCTACTGTAGCTGGAGCTAGAGTCTTATAGGTATATTTAGTGACAAGCAAGCACGTTTCGATTTGGTCTGAAGTATTATAGATGGTGGGAAGACAACTGATCCTTAGGAAGGAAGCACCAGTGAACCTTAGAGAGGTGGCAGCAAGAGCTACTCTTCGAGAGGTTCGACAAAAGGGGCATGCGTATGTGGATCTGAGACATGCCGGGAAGCGCGCAATTTTCTTCTGCACCCTCTGTCTCACCCCTTGTTACAGCGACACTGTGCTGTTTGATCATCTGCAAGGAAATCTTCATGCCCGTAGGCTTGCAGCTGCCAAAGTTACTCTTTTTGGTGCCACTCCATGGCCTTTCAGCGATGGTGTTCTTTTCTTTGATTGTTCTCGCGAGTCTAGCTTGCTGCCGTCGGGTTCAGATTGTCAGAATGATATGTCTTTGGTTGTTTATAACAGTTCTGGAACGGATGATGAAGTAACATCGCAGTCGAAAGACAATTCTCACGATAAGCATCATACTTTGGATCGCCGTGAGAATCGCCGTCATAGTGAAGACCATGTCAGTGTCCTTAAATGCAATGACTCCCTGAATCCTAAGCTTAGTTTGGCTGTAAATAGACGTAAAACATCTTCGAGATCGACCTCTGCAGTCCAAAACATGATTTTGAATTGCAATTGGACTGAAAATACTTTGGCTATTCCTGCAGTCGTACTTAAAGAGCAGCTTTCTGACTTAGTAGTGCGACATTTAGGGGTTGGCCAGATTGCTTGCAGAATTCAGGAGAACAAGGAAGCTTGCAGTAAGATAACAAAAATATGGTGTGCTTGGTTTGGTGAAGGAGGATCTGATTTACGCAATGAATTGGATGTATCCACTAACTGTGACTTTGCGATAGTTAATTTCCCCTATGCATATGGCTTAGGTATAAAGCGTTCTTTGGATGCAGAAGAACCTCCAATGTCACCTGGTTCTTTCTTTGAAATTGATGAGGCTGGACGCCGTTCTAAGAAAAGGAAAACAAAATCATTCTCTGATCAAGAAGATTACTCAGAAAATCTGAATGCCTTTTGTGAGTTCCCCGAGGGCAGTAGTAGTTACACAACTGTGGCAGATGATCCACAACATCTTGAAAGGAGAGTAATATCTAGCAAGGTTGCCAGGCGCGAGTTGCGGAGGCAAAAAAGTTTAGCAGCAGAAAGAACCTGTGATATTTGTGGGCAGCCGATGCTTCCTGGGAAGGATGTCGCTACCCTTCTAAATTGCCATACTGGTAATTTAGCTTGCAGCAGTAGGAACACTAATGGAGTGAGTAATTTATCGCCAACATTTGATCTTTCTTTTCCCACTTGTTCTTCAAACCTGGGTTTTGTTAAATGACATCCTTTGTACCACAGGCGTTTCATCCATTTCACGTATCCTGTCTCATACACTGGATCCTTCTATGCGAGGTAGAGATGTTGGCTAATCCAAAGAAGAAGAAGAAGAAGAACAGAAGACCTTCAAGGGGACGCAAAGGTAAAGCAACCCTCCAAAATAAAATTTCTTCTATCTTTTGCACAGAGTGCCAGGGTACTGGTGCGACCATCCAAGGAGAGGAGCTTGAAAAACCAACCATTCCCTTGTCTGAGGTTCGCAATCAGTTGAACTGATTCTTGTATCATTTATGTTTGTTACCTTCCCTTCTTGTGATGGTTTGCTGTTCTTTTTATAATCTCTCCAGATGTTCCTATATAAGCTGAAAGCAATCGAAGCTAACAAGGCATGGATGAAGCATCCTGAAATTCTTCAGAAATGCTCTACTGGACTTCATTTCCCGTCTGAGCGTGTCAGCAATTGTGAGGTTAGCAGTTCATTTACTGGTATATTCCCATTGAAAATCAACACACTTCATCTTAATATTATTTACAATTTTTTTTAAAAAATCTTGAATAGGAAAATGTGAAGCCTCTAAAGCTGCTGCATTTCTTTCGGGTTGATGGGTAGGAGGAAGGTCAATATGCACGAGACTCGGTGAATCAATTGACTTGTAAATCCCTTGTACTAGTTTCCTGTAATTTGGTTACGAGTGACAATCCTCTGTAACAACAACTCTTCACAATTTGCTGTTAAGAACTAGAGCTGCATTTCTTGCGGTGTGCACTGTATAAATGTTTCCATAATACTGTTCTGATTGAATGCTAGTACTTTTACTGCAATTTTCTGATCGCATCCTGTGTACTCGAACCGCTCTTTAGGATGTGATTTTTTTCTGTTTCAATTTGAAGTGTATCATCTCTTCTTATGATTCGTTATCATTGAGGCTGTGATTAACCTTATTTACTTGATAAAGAATACTTACCTGCTCAAATACCTCCAATTTCCATTTAAAATTTTCCAATTGTTAATTAAAAGAGATTCAGATGACAGAGCTAACGTATGTGTTCTTCTGATCATAATTTCATATTACCATTTCATAATTAATAATGCTCTCGCAGATGAGCAATTAAATAGTTAATATTGATAAAGAAATAAGAAAACTGCCCGACTTAATTATGTAATTACTCAATTAAGAGAACTGCGCCTTGGCGACGAAGGACTGTCCGGGGGCCCAGGTAGCGGGGACGACCCCGGCGAACTCGAGCGTTCGGCCGTCACCGAGCAGGAGTCGGAAGGAGAGGGCCTGTCTCCGGTAGTCGGCGATGGTCTGCCAGTTGGCGCCCCAGTTCCTCTGCATGGGGCTCCATGTCGTCGTCATCGTCGAACTCTTGGTGGTGGTGGTGGTGGAGGAGCCCTTGATCCATGCTGCTCTGACGTCGCCGCTGCCGCCGACGTTGGAGAAGAGCACCAGATTGAAGTTGCCCTGCCCCCTTAGCGTGAACCGCACTCCCCCTGACCTCTTGCAACCCACCCTGCCGTCGATTATTGTACGTCGATCATCAGAAGAAAAAAAAATTATATATGATTTTAGTAATAAAAAATAAAGCTTCAGCAAATGAATGCTTCCTTAAGCAAGCATAGCAATTTTGTACCTTCTATAGAGGATGGGGACGATGCCCTCGCTTCCAACTCGGGCGATGCGTGCGAAGGACGGCAGAGACATGTCGAAGTGGCGGCGCGGGGCGTTGCACCACCCGGCGCTTCCGCCGTTGTTGGGCGGGCAGAAGTTGGTGGCGGTGACGGCGACGGTGGCTCCGCGTAAGCACCACAGCGGATCGGCGGCTGCATCGCATGTGATCTCGTAGCACGCGCCGCAGGCCTGCCCCATCTGGAAAAGGGCCCCGCTTAGGGCCGCCGTGTTCAGTCCAAAGCCGGCATGGACTGTGTTGTCGTACCCACAAGCCCCCCCTGCGTACGTTTAATTCAGTTAGAAGACCATTAAACTAATTAAGACATTTATAACACTTGATAATTAACCATGTTGACATTTAGAAGGAAAATAAATAAATAAATTATAACTTTCAATATTTAAGTAATAAACATTCATATATACAGAATTATATATATTTAAAACGTAATATAATTAACAAGGAATAAAAAGATGGAGAATTAAGTTACCAAGCGAAGTAGGATCTTGGTTAGCTCCATAGTAAGTGGCATAGGCATGGAGCCACTGACCCGAATATTCTCCATTGCCTACACTGCTCCTTGGCATCGCCAAGAAGATGAATAACGATATCAGAAGCATGGCTTATAACTATAACTAATGGAGAATTAAGTCGATGATGCTACTGGCTATACGTGATGAGAATACTAATGAAGAAGCAACGATCGATCATATGTCTCTACTTATAGAGGAGAGAAGCGATATAGCTAGGACGAATTAAGTGCAGCAACAGCAATTAATTGTTTTGATGTTCCTGTCCACAGTCCACGCATATATCGAATTTGACGTCGGTGATATATTTAATATTTTTGTGGATTTAATTAGTTTATTCATGGGTTTTGAATTAATTAATTAATTAATTAATTATATTGTTGGTCGCGCGCGGTGGATAGATCGACGCGGTTGTGAGGTGTTCTAATTGAGGTTGAGGTCCACGTGTTATTATTATGAATCAACCAGGGGTGGTGGATTTGGGAGTTAGTGTGAAATAAAAATGAAATTGAGATTAATTATTTTTTACTATTTTATTTTTAATGTTTGAACGTATTATTTATAATATTTCAGTTGGAATGGTTGATTTCGCCTGTGATTTTAGAACGATCAATTATCATCTGTTTTCATCCATTCTATAATTTGAAATGTTGTTCCTGTTTCAGAAACTCATTAAGTTAGTAAGCCATTCTCCTCGGAGAAAAATGGAAATAAAATAAAAAATATAAATTCAACGAATTAATAGTGGAAGAAAACATTAAATAGCACCGTGTGGAACCCTCCTGTCTGAGGTTGTAAGACTTTGTGACCAATGCTTGTCCATGTAATTAGGATTGTAAACAAACGGATGTTTGTTAACAAATATCAATTTATATATAAGATCAATTAAATAAAATTTTAAATAATTTATTAAATTAAATAAATAAATTTGAACACATATATGTTCAATTTGTTAATTAATAACATTCATGAACAACGTTCATAAATAATATTTATGAATCATGTTTATCAATAAAAAATTTATCAACATATTAAATTACAAAAATTTAAAATAAATAAATAAATTTATATTATCGAACTCAATAATCAATCATAAATAAATTTAAAATGTAAAAATTTCAAAAAATCAAATAAATTTAAATTAAAGGTTTGATAATATTTAACAAACTAAATTTAAATCAAACTTGAACCAAACTCAAATTCAAAAAATAAAAAAATCAAATCCGAACAGTCATTTCAAAAGTTTAGTTCATTTTAAGTTCGATTTAACTTAATTTGATTACTTATCAAATAAGTTTGAACAGAAACTCAGATGTCGAGCTTGTAGCATTTCAGTTTATTCCCTGGTAGGTAAACCATTGCTAATTTGATGACAACTGGCTTGATCATTAATCATGGTCCACACCATGGAGCCCAAAAGTCTACTAGAAATGGAACAGCTGAACAAGCAATAATTGCCATGTATCTTTAGACATGCACGTTCGCGAATCGCGACTAAAGCAATGAACAGAAAGATCAAGATCTTGGTTAAACAGAGAGAAAAGCTTAAATGAACGAAATGCAATGGTAATTAGGAAAAAGATGATAAAAGATATATAATTGGTTGAGTACTATGCATCAAATAAAGCAGTGGTTTCTAATTGTAACTCAAACAAAGGCCTTTTGCAATGGTTAGCAACTACGTGAATCTCTGCACATTTGAATAAATAATATTCTCAGAGAATGTTCAGTGCAATAATTGTTTACCATAGTTCAGCGTGCATAACATAACCAAGGCGAAAAGCCTAATTAAAACAAGCCAGCTTTCATGCAAAACACTCAAATAAGGCTCACTTCTATAAACTCTTCAGGAAAGCCCCAACTTAATTAAAGTGTTGCAGCTGATTTCAGTACATATATAAAACATCATTTTGGGAGTATAATTGGCTTTATTATTTCTCTTATGGGCCTTAGAAATTAATGAGTTAATTTATAGAATAAATGGGATCCTCGTTTGGCTATCTTTGAAGAACATATATATCTATATATATAAAGGCTGCTCTTGTTTTGTTTGGGATTTGAACTACATATACAAAAAGAAGCTAAGCCACTGGAGCATCCTATATATATATACCAGCAGAACCAACCAGACTGCTCAACAAGCTAGTGTTCATATATATATACTTCTGAAATTAAATATTCTCAACTAGTTCTCTGTTACGAGCATTGCTCATATAGGAGTCGTGCTTATTTCCTGTTGGCAACTGAGTTTACGAAGAAGAGGGCTTGGACTTGGAGTCTCAAAAGCAAAGCCCATGATCGATCGATCGAGCATCGAAGTAACAAGTCGCAATTTTAACAGATCGATGCTCAATATTTAAAAAGCTATATTTGACTCCAACTGGCCCAATCAGTACTTGAGATATCAGATATGTGAGGGCACTGGCGAGCTAGCTAGGGAATTTGGATGGTGAGATTAACCAACGGAAAATTTTAGGGTAAAAATTAAAAAAACATGCCTTTTTAAACTATCTTTTTTATTTATTATTAAAATAATATTTCATCATATTTTCAAATTTTTTGAATATCTTTATTTACTGTTATCGTCCAATTAATATCAATTTAATCTCACAAAATTTTTTTATCGCCTATCAAGATAAATTTAAAAATACAAATGGCAATTCCTACAATGACTAATAGTCCCACTAGTTTAAATGTGAAAGGTAAATTTCTTGTGCTCTTTAGATTTTAAATCCTCAGTGTACGAAGAGCCATAAGATATAATATTTGCTACGGTACCATAGTTGAGCAATTCAATTTATAATTATTATAATATAAATATTTCATTTCTAATTAATATTAGATCATATTATATTATAATTTATGAATCCTAACTACTCTAATATAAATAATTTATTTTTATTGAATATTAATCTATTATATCAACTATTAAAATTTTAAAAAGTTATAACATTACGGCTCATAATTAATCTTTTATATATATAGTCGTATCATTCAATCCGTCATCCAATACATCTTATGTCGAGTATCTAATATAAAATAATCTTTATTTTTTTAATATAAATATATATATAGATAGAGAGAGGAGGAGGAAGTTTAACTGTGTTAGACACCGAATAAAAGAAATAAAAGCGATGCGCCGGACCGGATTAATTCAGCATTAAATCTCATTTAAAAGCTGGACGTTCAGTGAACATATATATATATATCACATTAAAAGAGACAATTTAATTTGTCTTAAATTTCCATCAATGAACCTTACCGATGTCTGGAAGCAGCAAGTTAAAAGAGATGCAATTGCTCTTTTTTTTTATAAATATATTTTTAGTACAATGAGATAAATTAAAACCATTCTTTCCCTTTCAATGTTTTTTCCACATGTTAAATGTGTTTTAAGGTAACTAATTTTTTAATCAACTTAAAATAGAAAATCTGAAAGAAATACATATTAGTGAAAATTTTATTTACATGAAAACAAATTATTATTTAAGATTTATGTTGATTATTAGGTTTAACAAATAAATAACAATTAGAAATCAAACTAATTAATATCTATTTTATCTAAGTATTAATTTTGGTTTGATTAGTTTAAACCATTTATAGGATGTCGAATTAAAATCAAATTAACATTGATGTTGTTTATCTTATAAATTAAAATTAGATAATAAAATAGAAAAAAAAAAAACTTTGTTTATGCCCACACTTCACTTCGTACGTACCTAAGGCATGCTTTATGACTTAAGGGTTCAAAAATCATTTCTCATGCAGAGACCGATAACAAAGCTTCCTTTGATGACGTGGTCGGTCTTGCATAAATTAATACGCGTCAAAGGGTGCTGAAAGTCATTAAAAGGATATTTAAATCACTATAAATGACATGAAAAAAATAAAACTTTTAAAAATATATAAAAAATCAGGATTAAGATTTCATGCCTTCTTCTTCGCTTCTATATAAAATCATGTTCTAAAACCCTAACTGGAGAAGCATTATTACTCGCGTATTAATATCTAGGCAGCATCAACTAATGGCAATGAGAAGAAGTTGAAAAAGAAAGTGGGAATCTCGTTCCACTATATATTTTTCTCCTATAATTTTTTAGCGTAATCACAAAACTATTTTAAAAAAAAGATTTTATTTTTTTTCAAAATTCTTCTAGATTCATAATTGGTTAATCAGACAAGGAATAGAAAAATCCAACTTTTTCTGTTCAGCTATCAAACATCACTGATTTTTTTAATGTCACGGAAAAGTAAACTCACTTGCCTCCTTCAACTCATGAATTAATTTTTTGGGTGGAAATTATATATATGTATATAAAAAATCAAGATACAGTGTTCTAGGATTGAGAAAATAAAAATTGGGAAAGTAGTATTTTTAATTGTAAGTGTAGCCCTACTTACTGTTTTAGTTTTAATTTTAATTTTATCTTTACGTAAAATGAAAAATGGAGAGGAGGAAACCGCGTAGAGCCAGCCTGGATCGGTGGATCACCTCGTGGATGCTTCGAATCGAAGTATATAATTTTCTTATATTAATATTTTATATATTCTCACAATTGTTTCCCAATCTCAATTCTCATCCTCCTCCGCCCTCTTCTCTCCGACCTCCTCCCCCTCGCCGCCGCCTCCAATGCCTCTTTCCGCCCTCGTCGCGGCGGTTCTCCTCCTCCTCGCCGCCTCCGGGCGGGCATTGGCGGCCTCCCAAGAGCTTCCCCTCTTCCGCGAGGCCCCTGCCTTCCGCAACGGTCCCGGCTGCGCTTCCGCCCCCACCATCCATATCGCCATGACTCTCGACGCCGCCTACCTCCGGGGCTCCCTCGCCGGTGTGCTATCCGTCCTCCGCCACGCCTCTTGTCCCGAATCCATTGCATTCCACTTCCTCGCCACGCGGCCGCGACGTTTCCGCCCCGCTGTCGCGACCTCCTTCCCCTCCCTCGCCTTCGACGTCTACCGCTTTGACCCAGACCTCGTCCGCGGCCGCATCTCCTCCTCCGTCCGCCGCGCCCTCGACCAGCCCCTCAACTACGCGCGCATCTACCTCGCCGACATCCTCCCCAGCTCTGTCCGCCGCGTAATCTACTTCGATTCTGACCTCGTGGTCGTCGACGACGTCGCCCGCCTCTGGGCCACCGACCTCGGCCCCGATCACGTCCTCGCCGCCCCAGAATACTGCCACGCCAACTTCACCTCCTACTTCACCGACCGATTCTGGTCCGACCCGGTCTTCCCCGGCGCTCTCGCCAGTCGCCGCCGCCGGCCGTGCTACTTCAACACCGGAGTCATGGTCATGGACCTCGACCGCTGGCGCTCTGGCGGGTACACCCGGAAGCTGGAGTCCTGGATGGAGATCCAGAAGCGCGAGGCGCGGATCTACGAGCTCGGTTCGCTGCCCCCTTTCCTACTCGTCTTCGCCGGCGAGGTCAAGGGGGTGGACCACCGGTGGAACCAGCACGGCCTCGGCGGCGACAACGTGGAGGGCCTATGTCGCGATCTTCATCCGGGGCCAGTAAGCCTCCTCCATTGGAGCGGCAAGGGGAAACCCTGGCTTCGCCTCGACGCCGGCCGCCCCTGCCCCCTCGACGCGCTCTGGGCGCCCTACGACCTCCTCCGCCGCGACGACCGTGACAACCTCTTTGCCGACGTCTAACCTCCACCGCTCCTCTCCCTGTCACCGTGCTCCGTCATCCGGCGTCGCTGACCAGTTTGATCGGATCGGCTTACCGCGGATCCAACGGCGCGGGCGGTTGCGTTCGACTTCGATCGAACAATTGGCACGTGAGGAGTCAGACGCGTAACAGCTGGCGCCGGGCCCGTGACCGATTAAAATGACACTGGCAACCGGCATTAAGCGGTCGTCGGTGGCGCCCCATTTCGTTTTAATTCAATTCAATTCAATTTTTGCGAGTTCAACCACAACCAGTGGCGTGGATAAAGTTTTCACAATTTTTGACGGGGACTCAGAAATAATGAAGAAAGCTGACAGACAGATGATAGAAATTATTTTGTATTTTTATTTTATTTTATTTTATTTTTTTTTGTCATCCTTAGTGATGCTGTTCGTTGTGGTGGAAGCCAGTGAGATGGCTGCTTCTTTTTATAAAAAAAAAGCAATTTTTTTTTGCCTTTTTAAATGGCTGTGATTAGAGAGATGAGGGAATACTACTTGTATCTGCTGGCATCTTGTGAAGGTGGCAAGGAATCAATTGACAGTGAACTTACAAAGGTGCCTTCATGAGCATTACAGATGGATTGTTCTTTTCTTGCTCAAATTTTTTTGTTGAAGTTGTTTATTGTAACTTTCTTGCTCCTATTCTTATTTTAAAACAGATGTTGAGGTTGATGTCCAAGTGATAATGTTGCAAGCATGCAACTCTGTGTGAAACCATGTGGACTTTTTTCCATTGGAATTTGTAACAACCATAGCAACCTCTGCAAGTAAACTTAACACAGGATTCTTCAGCTTAACTTATTCAAATAATTCTTCAGTTTGTCTCTGATTCAAATGTTCTTGTCAATTCAGTCAAGATAGATTGCTATGCTATTTATTGGGGTAATTGCGTGAGTAACTTAGTTTTCTATCTTCTTTCACTTATTAAATTTAAATCGTTGCAAAATTTAATTTGTCAACCGATCCCAAGATGTCAATCAACTTAGCCAACTCGTCTAACTCAACTGGGAATTTGATGAACTAGTTACTCAATTAGGATTAAGTTAATCTATCTAGATCGCTCCAGTCACAGTCATCGGGTCGAGTACGCCTTTGGATGCACGAGTTGTCAATTGGCCATAATTAAATGGTGAATTCAACCAGTTTGATGATTCCTTAACATGTAAACTAGTTTTTTTTTTTCTAATCACTTGAGAAAATTTGATTCTCCTTTTTCTGTAATTGCATCACATCATTCATTGCCTGTCAGATAAATTATAGCTTAACATCTTTGATATCTAGTATCTAAAAAACAAGGTGTTTACCTAACTTTGTGTTAGCTAATAACCCCGTGCAGAACTTGACTGTTAGCTAGCGGAGATTGTTAGATATGGATGTATAAAAGAAGCTGCAGAAGGCCTTGCTATTTCAACGAAAGTCAAGCTCCCTTAGTAACTGCCCGGCCTTCAGAGCTTGCTTTTCTAAGTCTTCTTTTTCATCAGTCATGGAAGGAAGCATCTGCAGCCCAATAGACAGCAGGTATGATTTATTAATTTTAAGGTCCGTCTCTTATAGTCCAACGTACGCAACGATGCTTAGTTGCAGGATCGCAGTGGTTTCTGGAGCCAACAAGGGCATTGGACTGGAGATATGCAGGCAATTAGCGTCCAGCGGAATCAGGGTGATACTGACAGCCCGAGATGAGGCACTGGGAATGGAAGCTCTGGAGAAATTGAAAGAATCTGGACTGTCGAATGTAATCTTTCACCGCTTGGATGTGACTGATGTCTCCAGCATCGATTCGTTGGCCGACTTCATAAAGATTCAGTTTGGAAAACTTGACATCCTTGTAAGCAATCAAACTTCTTTAATTTTCGACATTGTTTATGGGTCAGAAAGCTTAATTTCTCAATTATGCTGCAAAATAATGCCATGAAAAACGACAATCAAAACTGTCTAATCTACAGGTAAATAATGCTGCAGTTGGAGGATTAACTGTAGACGTCAGTGCTATAAAAGCATCGAGACCCACGGATCATGAGGTATGTCGACGATTTGTATGGCGTTTATTATATGTTGCAGTCCAATTCGCAACTCTAATTAACAACTCGATCAGATTGAACATGATTCTTTTGCTCTGTTTTCGACAGAATGAAGAAGACACAGGTGAGATACCTGAGTGGCTTCAGCCACATGTTGTGCAGACTTACGAAATGGCAGAACAGTGTTTGAGGACCAATTACAATGGCACTAAAGCTGTCACAGCAGCGTTGATTCCGCTTCTCCAATCATCTGTTGAAGGAAGGATCATCAACGTCTCATCCACCCTCGGGCAGCTTAGGGTAGGGTACCCTTTTGCTCTACTTTAGCTTCGATCATAAGTAAATCGTTCTCAGCTTCGTGTATATGCTTCGCCTTCGCCTTGCAGGTTATTTCAAATGAAGAGCTTCAGAAGGAGCTGTCGGATGTGGATTCCCTGACAGAGGAGAGGCTGGATGAGGTGATGCAGCTGTTTCTGAAACATTTCAAGGATGGCGAGTTGAGGAACCATGGTTGGCCAACCATGGCGGCTGCGTACAAAGTCTCTAAAGTGCTCATCAATGCCTGCACTAGGGTTCTTGCCAAGAACCACACGAGCTTGTGCGTTAACTGTGTGAATCCTGGCTTTATCAAGACGGACTTGAATTATAACAGCGGGATCTTGGGTGTTGAAGAAGGTGCCAAAGGACCAGTGCTGTTGGCGCTGGGAAGCCATGGAAAAGCCACTGGTCTTTTCTTTGATCAGGATAAGGTTTCAAACTTTTGAGCTGTGGAATCAGCGTATTAATGTTCTTGATGATGGAGCTTTCAATCGATATATATCTATATATGGCAACTTTATGGTAAACTCGCAAAGTATGAGTTATCAAATTGACTGAAATCGGAGTATTATTTAAATATTTTTTAAAAAATAATTAGAGTTTTTTAATCATTAGTGTAACTATCATCTATTAATTAACTTAATCACCATGAAAAATATGTGAGACCTTATTTAATTCATATATATATTTTAGTTTATAATTTTAGAAAATAAAAAATAACTAAAAATATCTATCAAATTATTTATCTCTAATAATTTAAAATGTGTTTAAAAAAATTAATTCTAGTTATTTATTTTTTAAAAGAATTATAAAAACTTAAACTGTCACGTGGAATAAGAACTAAAGGGTATGTCCGTAATTCCGGTGGTCTCCTTGACCTAACAAGTAAACGACGAGAAATCCCGAAGGCACTCCTCCATTTCCTTCCTGCAAAAGCTTCGTGCTTCGCTTCGTGCTTCGTGATGCGTGAGAGAGGGTGGAGCCTGCGCGCCTCCGGTTACCGTTCAAGCAGTAGTCCCTCGATCTTATTTGGATTTTCCCCTGATCGCTAAACTCTAGATTTGGTCGTAGCGTCTCAGTTTTTACGTGCAATTTTTGATCTCTCATTTTTTTCGGAGAGATCTTCTAAAAATTGTTCTTTGATTCGTCGGACGCCGCTTGGGAGAATCGATTAGCGAAGTGTGAGATGAACCCTCGAGGTAGGTTTCCTCCCCCCGGCATGGGTAACGTCCGAGGGAGCAGCGGGGGCGCAAACCCTGGTTTCTATCCGAGGAATCAGCAGCAGCAACAACAGTATGTACAGCGGAGCCAAGTGAATAGGCAACCAAACCCGCAGTTCCAGCATCAACATCAGCAGCATCAGCAATGGTCGATGAGGAATCCTATGGGGGTTGATTCTAGCGCAGGGGAATTAGCGAAACCTGTTCAGTCTGAGGCCATTGGTTCAAGGTAAATCGAACAGTGAGCATCACTGAGTTAAATTCTGGTTTTGGGTCCCTTTCCACAATCCTTGCCAATGTTAATATTTGCGATTATGTGGAAAACCAGATAATTATCCAGTGATGGCTGTAGCGCAGAGTGGTAGAAACTGTAGTCCATTTTCTTTCTTTTGGAAGTGAAATCAGCATGAAGGGTGTGGTGGATTTGATTTCAAAATCCAAGCAAAATTCTGGCTTAGGCTTGTGTATTAAATGGTCTAAATTAATCGACATATTTGCTTCTAAATCTCACCTTTTTTTTTTTTATAACCTACTCAGATATAATAAATAGTCTAAGTAATTTTGTTAACAGAACCACCTACTGTTCACAACTCTTTTGCAACTTTCTTAGAGTTATGATAAGGCTTGGATACTTATTCAGAAAAAGCTCTGAAAAATTTGCTTTTATACTAATAAGGTTACTTGTTCTAGACTAAATTTTGAGAAAAATCCAACTTCTGGGAAGTCAAGTGTAGAAAGATTTCTGATTATAGTGAAACAAGAGATTTCTCTATCCTCCTTAGAAAATTCACAAGAGTACAAGCAGCATTGCATCAATTCAGTTGTTTGATGTCACTAAGTATACAATTTTAAATAATTGGGACTGAAGCACTATGCTGTAATTCTATGCTATTTGATGTAATAGCCTCTTTGAAAATCTTAGGCATCATGCTTTGAACCACCGTACATAATGCTACAGGAGCGTATCATCATCTTATATCACTTTTACACTACTAAACTAAAGTTCTCTTTGCTCTCCCTTTGCCACTTATAATTTCAACTCTAATTAATTAAACTTGTCTAACTATATAATTTATTAATCAAACATGTCCATATTGTCCTAACATATCTTCTATGATTTCATCATTTTTTTTTGATAATCCAGGTGTAAGCTCTATGATTTCATCATCTTTTGGAGCTACACTTAGTTGCTCCTAGATAAAAGTGTATTTGACTTTTCCCTTCTCTATTTGCCCACACATCTATTGTAGCAACCATACCTCTGCCACAATAGCGTCATGTAGTTGGTGGACATTATTTAGACGAGTAGTTCTTGTCACTTATTTAATTTATTAGAAGGGAAGTCAATTTATGTTATAACAATAGTAAGGATGTAAGCACTTATTTTTCCATCTTTCTAGTTAATTTTTATGTTGATTATTTCAGTTCCCAAGATTGGAAGGCACAATTAAAGATTCCACCTCCTGACACACGCTACCAGACAGAGGTAAAATTGCTTTTCATCTCTCTGTGTGATTTGAAAAATGCATATTACACTTTTTACCTTGTTCATCTCTCAAGTCGATAAATATGTCTGTTAACGTAATCCAACCAACTACTTGTATGATTAACTAAGGCTAAACAGGTATACACTGCAGAACTTTGTATCAGAAAATGCTAACCTCTTACAGGTGCATATTCATGTATAGTACTGTCTATATTTGGACTCTGCCTTTTTTTTCAGTTCAAAATGTAGTTAATACATGTATCCCTTACACCGTGCTTCATATTTCTATCGTCGCCTATAACTTTTATCATAACATTTTTTTTAGTTTTAGGTTTTATTCTTTTCATTAAGATTGCTAGATCAGTGTAAAAGTTTCTTTTGCTAGTGAATTAGACAATGAATTTTAGATAATTTGGTGGTTATCTTTTGGTTGACAAGTCATATCTGTATAAGATTATGTCTATGTTAAATATAATTGTGACAATACACTTGCTAGGATGTAACTGCAACGAAAGGAAATGAGTTTGAAGACTATTTTCTGAAGCGAGAACTTCTTATGGGCATATATGAGAAAGGTTTTGAAAGGCCTTCACCTATTCAGGAAGAAAGCATCCCTATTGCACTTACTGGTAGTGACATTCTTGCCAGAGCTAAAAATGGAACTGGAAAGACTGCTGCATTTTGTATTCCCGCACTTGAAAAAATTGACCAAGATCACAATGCCATTCAAGGTTTTCACTCATTATCTTTTCCTTCTCTCTGTCTCTCTCTGTATCTTCGCAAAGACGCTATCACTGTGCTTTGATGTTTTATTTAATCAAGTGTGAGCACTAGAAATTTGTTGGTTATTTTTATCCTTGCTTGTCTTCACGTTTTCTGTGTTCTTGAGCATCACTTATCTGAAGTGTGTCTGTATTCTTTGTGTGCTGATTTGCTAAGGTGATATGCAAAATTATCATCATTTCTGCTAGGCTGTAAATATGATGTTATGATCATTTTTCTCTACTGTTTTTTTTTAACTCAGACATCTTTTATGCATTTTATACTATACCTGATCTGCAACGTTATCGTAACTCATGATGGTAATGTGCATTGGAGACCCATGCTCAATTCTTGAGCTACATTGTTTGTATGTATGAAAATGCCCTTCGTGCACAATACAATGTTAGCTTTGTGTTCTGAGTTCTGTTTTTTTGGTGTCCATTAATGGGTAATTATTCTGTATACAGTTGTGATATTGGTTCCAACAAGAGAATTAGCTCTTCAAACATCTCAAGTTTGTAAAGAACTTGGAAAACATCTGAAGATTCAGGTTATGGTAACTACTGGAGGAACTAGCTTGAAGGATGACATTATGCGTTTATATCAACCTGTCCACTTGCTTGTTGGAACTCCTGGTCGAATACTTGATCTTGCAAAAAAAGGAGTTTGTGTTTTGAAGGATTGTTCAATGCTTGTCATGGATGAGGTAATATTTTGATGCTTGATCTTGCTGCACTAAATTAATTGACCATGTTTGCTTCAGTTTGGAGCATGTTAATTACATTGTTCTTTGGTTCCTATATCTATAACTGGTATTCTATTGTTTGTTAATCATATATCTAGAATATGCTTCTCATAATAGTCATTTGTGAGTCTGTCCTATTTGTCCTATATTCTGATGAAAGGACACTTTTTTATTATTTCACAGGCTGACAAACTTCTCTCTCCAGAGTTTCAACCATCAATAGAGCAACTTATTCAGTTTCTTCCTTCTAATAGACAAATGTTAATGTTTTCGGCAACATTTCCAGTTACTGTTAAGGATTTTAAAGACAGATACCTACCAAAACCATATATTATCAATCTAATGGATGAACTCACACTGAAGGGAATAACACAATACTATGCTTTTGTAGAAGAAAGGCAGAAGGTCCACTGCCTGAATACTCTATTTTCAAAGGTTATCCTCAATTTGGACTTTTTTGTAGTTTGAAATTCTCTATATGTCTGAAAATGACAGATTTACCTGTTTCGACAGCTTCAAATTAATCAATCTATTATATTCTGCAATTCTGTTAATCGGGTGGAGCTCTTAGCAAAGAAAATCACTGAATTGGGTTATTCTTGCTTCTACATTCATGCTAAAATGTTGCAAGATCACAGGAACCGTGTCTTCCATGACTTTCGCAATGGTGCCTGCAGGAACCTCGTTTGCACAGGTACCTCGTTTGCAATAGTCTTTTTTAGTTTTTATATGGAATTGATCATTCATATTGTTATTATTATGCCTGCAACTATGTCTGTCTTCTCGCAACTCATGGACAACCAATGAGGCTTCCGTCTTATTACTTTGTGCATAGGTATTAGTTGAATAATGTCTCATGAAGATATTGTTACAAACATAATGTCTTTGGGTTATTACTTTGAGCATAGGTATTAATTGAATCGATGAGACTTTGGATGTTGTCAAGATTTGAGTATTTTTATTCTTTTTTAATGTAATAAATGATTGGATGATTCAATTTGGGAGGTGAGGTCCCAAGGATTTTACTAAATTTTATTTATTTCTCGGGTGCAAAGCCTTTATACGGGCATAACTTGTAAAGTGATTTCAAGTTGTGACTTAACAATTTAGAACTATTTTCTCTCTTGCCACTCCCTCATTTTCTCCTTCCTCTCTCATCCTCTTTTCTTCTCCTATTCTCTAATCTCCACAATAGATTGTATATTGCCTTAAAATACAATGACAGGATAAGTTTCATTCTGTGTTTCCTGGTTAGTATAAGGATCTTGTGAGGTTATATCACTAGGCAATTGGGGCAGACGGATTGTTTTTTATTTTTTTTCGTACTGTAATCTTTCTTGTTCCTAATTGTAGTCCTTGAGCTGAATGTGCCGATTAAAATTTGTTACTAAATTGGTCCTAGCTTTAGTTGATTTAGATGAAAATTTTTAGATTTGAGAATGTCCATTTTTCAATTGCTTATCAGTGTTAATACACTTGTTTGTTAGTTTTGACAAGTTTGAATTTTTTTCTGCATTTTTCTAGTTATCATACATTTCTATACTAATTATTTCTTGAAATTATGTGCACATCTTCACTCAGGCAAGCGCCTAGTGCCTCATTCAGCATAGCACGTTCATGCTATAGAGAAAGTGCTTATAATTCTCAAAAACACCTGTTTGTTATTTTTGTGCAGTATACTGTGCCTTTACTTGTGTTAATCCTATTATCTGCAATGCTTGGAATTGTTATGTTTTTGTAAGAGAGGCGATCATATGCACAGTTGTACATAAGCTACTGAGTGGGGTTGTTTATCACATTGTACCCTTTTGTATAAGATTCAGTGACCATTTAATTTTTTGCTGTTTGCGTGTTTGGTTACCAGCAATCATTACAACAGAGATGTTCATCACAGAAAAAATACTATTGAACGAGTGAATACATATGTACCATGCAGTTCTATTGACAAGCTTACAATTGGAGAGGAACTTGGAGAAAACTCTTCTTCTAGTTGCCTTCGACCAATATACCATCTTATTTTACCTGGTGTAGTGTCTTGTCCTCTTTTGCCTTCATGTTGTCATTCTTGATGAGGAACTTGTGGTCCAATTACCTTGAGAATGGGATGTGAGGCAACTGCAGAGCGGAAGTTTTCCTTGGGTTATTGGATAATCTACTATTCCTTGACTGAACAACCAGATTGTCCACTGATCCTAGAACTAATTTAATGACATGTACTAATTGCTTAGAAGTGATGTGTTTGATATCTTGCTTTAGAATACTTCTTGTAACATGTTTGGCTGTTTTTGCAGATCTCTTTACCAGAGGAATTGACATTCAAGCTGTTAATGTTGTCATCAATTTTGATTTTCCAAAGAACTCTGAAACATATCTTCACAGGGTATGATCTTGATACTTGTTTGTTTATGTTAATTGGAAATTTTTAGAAACATGAACTTCTCAATTGCATTTCTTTAGTTTAAATAGAAGCAGAAATTTAGAAAAATGAGCTACTATCTAATTTAGAAGTAAGTTCAAATAGAAGCAGAAATTTAGAAAATTTAGCTACTGTTGTCTTTCTTCAATTTATCTGCCCTTCCAATTTACTGAACTTTTAGCTACTATTGTGAGGTCCTTTAATGTAACCTTATTTTTTTAAAAGAAAATGCCATTTTGCTTTGAGACAGAAAATGTGAGGTTTATGTTGTCTTTCTTCAATTTATCTGCCCTTCCAATTTACTGAACTTGATTCATCATATAATAAATTTCGCTACCTGATTTCATGCATTAGTGTGCCTTTTGTATAACAAATAAGTTCCCCTAGGCTAACAATTGGTTTATTTCAGGTTGGTCGTTCAGGAAGATATGGTCACCTTGGTTTGGCTGTCAATCTTATTACCTATGAAGATCGTTTTAACTTGTATGATTACTTGCCAATCCTCAACATGTTATTCTGTCTTTTTAATTTTTAATTTTTTCATTGTTTTCCTGTTCCCTGACATTGGAATAAAAATTTGCTTTACTACAGGCATAGGATCGAACAAGAACTTGGAACTGAGATAAAGCAGATTCCTCCACAGATTGATCAGGCTATATACTGTCGGTGAACAGCAGCAGTTATGTCTCACAGTTTCTTGGCGAATAAACTACATGGCTACTTGTATATTTTGGCACATCAAGTATGAACTCTCACACTTTTTCTTAATTCATCTTAATGTAGACTCTACTTGTGTTGGCATTTGAAAAATGTGTCAGGCTGTCTACAACTATCATTTCATTTTGTGCCATGGTGCCACTAATACAAACAATGCAAGTTAATAAAAAGTCATTTTGTGTTATATGGTATAAATTTGGTTAAAACTACATAAATTTCTTTTGCCTTTGCCTTCTTGTCCCTGTCAAATTCTCTTCAACACTTTTATTCATGCCATGCTTCTGTATTATCATTTTATAATTTGTGTTGTCCATGTCATGTTTCCGATATTATCTCAGTTTTGGTCTGATATGTCTGGTTAGATTGCAGATTAGGTGTGATTCAGCTGTTTATTTCATAGATAAGTTAGGGATATTCTATAGACCATGAAAACACGCTAGTTATGAAAGTGGTAGATTCAGATCTAATTGACTGACAATCTTATATATAATTAATAAAAAGTGCTAATATTTAAGAAAGACTTGAAGCAATTAAAAATAAGTTAGCTTTGGCAAGGAAGGGGAGACATGAAGATTTTAGAGGGATGGGAACGAGGTCACCTTGATTTTTTTGCCCTTTGAGATTTGGTTCTCTCTCACCATTAGTGATAGTTGTATGGTTCCTTTCTTAGTTCTGAGAACAGTAGACACTGACAGAATTTTGTAGGGTGTATGTTGTTTGGTTCAGACTAAACCAAAATTTTTGGTCTGATTCAGTTTATATGTTTGCTGATTCAGTTCAAATTGATGGAAGCATACTAATTCAGTTCGCACTCTAGTTAATTATAAAGCAAACAAAACCAAAACCAAAACCGGATATTTTCTAGTAAATTAAAATGTGTTTTGGTTTTATTAATAGTAATTAAACATTTATATTTTTTTATCAAAAATATTTCATAATTTAATGTTCTTTTCTTTTATATTTGTCTGAAAATAGTTTCTATTTGATTTTAACATTTCACAAAATCTTGATTCTTGGATGCCAATTTTGTTCAAATATAACCAAACTGTTTCTTTTGTTCAAATATAACCAAACTGATTCATTTGCTACGTAGATTTGGTTTAATTTGATTTGTATGGTGAAAAATCAACATAAAATTACTTTTGTTCTAGTTTATTTTTGTTCGAATCAAATCTCAGCCCCTAGAATGAAGGAAGCACATTAAGGATGTGTTCCAGGCGGAAAACCATATTTGTTTTACATCCTATTAACTAATTGGTCTCTCTCTGTTTTTGAATTGAATAGAGAGTATTTGCATTTGATGCCCTCGTGGGCAGTAATTATGTACCAAAAGTTACCTTGAATCTTTTCTGTGCCTTCAATGCAAACGCACATGACTCTGGGACTATCTTTTAAGAAGATAAGAAGTATTATTTGTAACATAACAGTGTCTTCCATCTATATCATCGTCATTCAGCCAAATTTTTATGTTTTGATTATCAGCATATCTAGTGTGCGTGTGCCTGACCTGTTCTTCTGTGAATATACATGCAGGATTCATATTGTCACCGTGTGTGTGATGCCCAAGTGGGATCGGAAGGCAAAGTGAACTTTTTATGATCATCTTAAAATCGTACTATGGTCGTCGTTATTAACTTAGTATGTTGTTATATCCATAAGTAGATACCCATAGCATGCATATTCGACCAGGCATTGAACTGTTTGCACAATTCTGCTCCTTGTGCTAGTGAGCAGATGATTGTTATGATGGCTTCCTGCTATCCCGTCGAATGCAACACGGTTCAAGATTGTAAAGCAGGATTGCTGCCTGCGGTGTGTTATAAGATGTTGCATTCTGAACACTAATGCGCACTTGTTGTCCATTTGTCGATGCCATAGACCATGTGGCTGTGCTGCTTTTGCATTGTATCCCTCCCTGTACATTGTTTCTTCGAATACTTATAAATCAACTATTGGAACACCACCATATTTATATCAACGGCACCATTTATATCATTTCATTTTGTTCGCAAGTGTCTTTAATGGCATTAGATGAGGCTAAAGTTCACTCTAGTAAAATATAATAAAAAAATGTAGAAAATGGAGAAAACCATGCACGTACTACGCTTTGTTACCATAGTAACTTCACTTTCGATTAGTAATTCAATCCGATGCCTCACATATTTAATTTATCCACGTCCTGAAATACATAAATTTTCTATCCCATCAAGTTTAATATTACGATCAATTTCCTAATCATTCAGCTGTAATTAATCGACATTATTGTGATTAAAACCTTTTTTATTGTTGCGTGCTCGCATGGCCAACACTACTAACCGAGACAGCTCAATTTATGCAACTCTTTGTTTAGAGGAACTAATTGTGTGGTCACAATACAAAAATTTTATCTCGACAAGCGCATTAATTAAATGAGACAACATCCCATTAATAATTCTTAACATATATTGTATTAGTTAAATTAGAGTATTATTAATTAATTTGTTTCTACCGAGAAATCGATTGAAAGCTTATTTATTATTATCATTATATATATATTATTAAAAACGAACCTCTCCTAATCATGGAGCCACAGATTACTTGGATTCCAGCCCACGTAAAGGCCCACTCACTTGCAATCCAAGGTAGCTTTGAACGTAAGCGAGAGCTTTAAGATTCGTGCGGAGAGGACCAAAAACAAAAAAACGTGTGGACACGATGCTCAAATTTTGAAGCTTGTTCTCTGCTATATAAATAGGTCTGTCTCCCGTCACGCTCGAGATTAATCGAATTTGTTTGCCACTGCTGTGGTTCAAAATCACGTAGGGAATGGTGAACGCTGGGTTGCTGATGTCCTGCCTTCGAGGTGGGGAGCTGTTCCACTCGCGGAACCTCTCGCCGCGGCCGCACTACCCTTCGATGCCCAAGTGCCCTAAGCGGAAATCGGCGGAGGCCACTGGGGAGGCTGGTAATGTGGATCCGGAAGCAATGAAGGAGGCTGCAGAGGAGGAGGAGGAGAAAAAGGTGGCGCTGTTCTCGGTATTCGGGATGACGTGCGCCGCTTGCGCTGGGTCGGTGGAAAAGGCGATCAAGCGGCTGCCGGGGATCCATGACGCCGCCGTCGATGTGCTGAATGATCGAGCGCAAGTCATATTCTACCCCGCCTTCATTAAGGTCGACTATTTGCTTTCCGAATCTGTGCCCCTCCTTTGATTTTTTTTTCCTGCTTGCTTTTGCATGTGCCTGTTGTTTGTTCGATGATTAGGGCTTAAGGACGAGTTATGATAGACGCGATTTCGTTTCTTCGCTAGTTTTCGAGAACATTAGACGCAAATGCTGAAAGGTTTGTTGCATTTATTCATT
This sequence comes from Curcuma longa, assembly GCF_044706935.1. NCBI lineage: Eukaryota > Viridiplantae > Streptophyta > Magnoliopsida > Zingiberales > Zingiberaceae > Curcuma > Curcuma longa. Next base: position 18,564,579 of record NC_133871.1, on the reverse strand, counting down.
CATTGGGAATCGTGGGATAAGATTTTTTGGTCTTTTCCGCTTTGTTTCTATGGGAGATATGGTAATAAGGGTGGGCACACGTCCATTGGATTGAAAAATGGGGTGGAAAAGAATAGAAGACAGATATCCTTTCCGATTCCGCTACTCGTGTAGGACAAAGAAAGTTTAATTTTTCCAGGGAACAAAGTATTTCTTAAACCAAAAAAGAGAGCAGTGTTTAGTAACGCCAAAGGAAAGTAGGGAAGGTTACGTGCAAGAGATATATGATTTCTCAGCATGACAAAAGTTACTTTAGATGTGTCGTTCTTGCATAACATAGCGGAGCACGGATTTCTTGCATGAACAATTGATGCATGGTTGCCATTTGTCGCAACTTTGGACCTAACTTGTCGGATTTACTTTGTTGGTTATGCTTGCATTTTGGTGGAATACCACTTGATTATTTGGGAGACAAAAAGCTATTTATGAAGATATTTGTCTACAGCATTAAAGTTGTCAATACACCAAGATGTTACAGGATGGCTACCGGTATGAATAGAGAATAATGAAATCGTTAGGATGTGAAAAGAAATATTCTGCAACTGCAGAATAATCTCGAGCTACTATAATCACTACAGCACGCCTTTATTGCATAAGCAGGTGATGCATGGTTGCCATTTGTTAAGCTGTTGCAGTTATTGTTTCATTTTGACGGGCAACTGAATGATTGAGTCAAACCAGATAGGGAGGCTTAAACTGTATGGGTTGTTTGGAGAAGTTATTGATGTTGGATAGAAAATCTGCTTATGCTGATCAGAATAGTCGGATTTACCTCTGTTGGTCATACTACAATATGGGAGCTGTCTCCCCATAATGTCTTGTTGTTCTGCTGGAATAATCTTAACAATTTAATTTCCTGGTTACAGTCCTCATTGTAGAAATTCACAGGAAATAGTGTTTAGAAGAAAAAAAAATTGTAACAATCAAAATTAGCTTATGGCATGCTATGCGAGCCTAGAATCCGCCTCTACAAGATCAACAAGGAGTCACCACCACTTCGATGGGTGTGGGCAGGTTTACAGGACGGTGAAAACTATCATTGTAAAGGCTATTTATTGGATTTTTGTCATATTGAAAACTGAGCAATGTGTGGGTCAACCTACTTTACTTGAACATAGTGTGACAACAAGCATGACACTGAAGGGCTGGCCCAGAATTAGTGGTGCTTCTGGACCACAATGCTTGATTGGCAGTTAGCTAGTTCATATCATTATGGTCGTAAATGAGCCAAGCCAAATCAAGTTTTGTTTGGTATTGTAACTGAGCCAAGCCAAGCCAAGTCTAAAATTAACCAAGCTATTAAAGCGATCATTGAAGCTCAAATTGTTTTTTTTAGATCAAGCTTGGTTTCAAGCTAGAACTGAGTTTGGTTCATTTAAATGTTATTGAGCTCTCAATTCGAACTTGTTGATGCTTTTATACTTTTAAGGTTCTTTGGTTGGTTAGTGAGTTTGATATTGCAATTATTTTAAGAGCTTCTTTGTTTATTTGTAGGGTTATTTATAAGTTTCATAAGATCTTATTTGATTATTGATAAGCTTGTTTATAAGCTTAATTTGTCACAAGTTTATTTAGACAAACTTATAGCATAAACATAATTTAATGGATCAAAACAATCATATCATTATGAAGAAACTACATTTATAAAAACTTAAAACACCTGCATTAAATACTATCATAACTAGAATGAATAAATCACTACATAAATATAACTTTATACCAAAAGGAATAGAGTATCTGACTTCTAATTTATAACTTCGTAATAAAAATCAGCCATAACTTCATTACAAAATATTACTGAATTACAATGTTTTTGGAACTTGTAATCTATGTGTCACCAAAATATAACCTTTTCATCTCTAAGGCTCCAGTTTAACTCTTCTCATCCTTAAAAAAACAATTTGAATATCAGCATATTACAAGTATCAATTTATACTATATAGACCATAAAAGAACAATTCAATTAATAAAAAGAAACAAAATTAAAGAAAATTTTACTAGATGCACAACTAAAAAGGAGATTAAATAGGATTTATTATGATAAATTATAATAGGATTAAAATTGAATAAAAATTTACTAGTTGCCAGTCATTCCATTGTTGAAATAAGCCTTGAGACCATATTGAACCTAGGCAATTTGCCAAAAGTGTTTTTCAATCTACTAAGAAAAATTCAAAGCTCATTATAACTTAGTGCAACTTAATTGAAAACTTATTTATACCTCCCACAATCACTTAAAACTTCTCTATCTTTCACTAATATATTTTTAGCTTAGCTTTATGGATCTCTCTCCATTATCTTCTCTATTTTCCTAGATGCACTAATGATGCTCAATATACTAGATGTTGATAGTGGAACAACCAATGACAAATTTTCCATATGAAAGTTCTAGTAGAATAGAAAAACATACCGTATAGAACCATTGCTTTTATTGTATGAAGATGTCTAAGATAAAGTGTACTCTTTCACATCTTCCTTGTAATTCTATTCCAAACAAAAATATCACTAGTTAAACATTATGAGCAATAAATAGGAAAAAAATGATGAATTACCTTTACTTTTTTTTTTTTTGATACCATAAAGTTGACAAAACCAATCCTCACTGCAAACTAGAACTTGAACTGTCTCAGCTCCTAATGAAGCACAATAATTATCAATTACCCTACCATCAACACTGAAAGTAGACTCTGAAGGAACGATAGTAATGAGAATAGATTATGTCCCAAGTCATCTTCGACAAAATCTGAAATTTGAGATTTTTTCATTTCTCATTACCAGCAAGTAGTATCATCACTATTTGCATCACCATTTGATTGCAAGATGATTTACAAAATAGCTTTTGCCCTGTAATCAACAAGTACATGGGAACACAGATATTTTTGGTAAAAAAATAGAGTCGTATTTTAGTTAATTATAACTACTAAGGGCATGTTAATTGTAATTTTACAGGAGGACACAATTAGGGAATCGATAGAAGATGCTGGTTTTGAGGCAGCACTATTGAAAGAGGAGATGAAAGAAAGATCAGCTCTAACATGCAGGTTGCACATAAAAGGAATGACTTGTACTTCTTGCTCAAGGACCATCAAATCTGCTCTGGGAGCTGTTCCTGGTGTGCAAAAGGCTATTGTTGCTTTGACAACTGAAGAAGCAGAGATTCGCTATGATCCTATGATTATAAGTGTCAACCGACTCATGGAGACTGTTGAAGATGCTGGTTTTGAAGCTATACTTATTACCACAGGGGAAGATATCAACAGAGTAGAACTTGAAATTGAGGGGACATTCTCTACAAGATACATCTCAATGGTTAAGAATTCTCTCGAGGCACTCCCTGGAGTACACAATACAGACATTGATGCTGTGCTTCACAAAATTACAATATCTTACAAGCCTGATCAGACTGGCCTGCGGAATTTCATTGAAATTATTGAATCTACTACTTCTGGACATCTAAAAGCATCAATATATCCAGAAGTGAGGGGAAAGGAACTTCACAGAAATGACGAGATAAAGCAGTATCATAGATCTTTTCTTTTGAGTTTGATTTTCACCATTCCAGTATTTCTTACTTCAATGGTGTTCATGTACATTCCTGGCATTGCAGAAATTCTAGATAAAAAAATAGTTAACATGTTGAGTGTCGGAGAGTTCTTGAGATGGATTTTATCCACTCCTGTCCAATTTGTAATTGGTCAAAGATTTTATGTTGGATCATATAAAGCATTGCGTCATGGATCTGCAAACATGGATGTGTTGATTGCTCTGGGAACAAATGCAGCATATTTTTATTCACTCTACTCTGTGCTCAGAGCTGCAACTTCAGAGAACTTTAGGGCAATCGATTTTTTTGAAACTAGTTCCATGCTCATATCCTTTATTCTTCTTGGAAAGTATCTGGAAATTTTGGCCAAAGGGAAGACATCAGAGGCCATTGCTAAGCTGATGGACTTGGCACCTGGCACTGCAATATTGCTTGGCTTTGACAGTGAAGGTAGCTTAGTAAGTGAAACAGAGATAGACAGTCGACTGATTCAGAAAAATGATGTTATTAAAGTAATGCCAGGTGGAAAAGTTGCTTCAGATGGTTTTGTTATATGGGGCCAGAGCCATGTCAACGAAAGCATGATAACTGGGGAATCAAGGCCTGTTGCAAAGAGAAGAGGTGATATTGTTATAGGTGGTACTGTCAATGAAAATGGTGTGCTACATATTCGTGCTACTCATGTTGGATCGGAAAGTGCCCTTGCACAAATTGTTCGTCTTGTAGAATCTGCTCAGATGGCTAAAGCACCTGTACAGAAACTTGCTGATCGTATTTCCAAATATTTTGTGCCACTTGTAAGTCCTATACATTTTGATATGTTATTAGTAGACTACTACAATTCAATAGTTAGATCTTCTATGCACTAGGTGAAGTAGAATATCTATGAAATTTTTAAGAAAGTTTAGTTGAAACTCATACAAAAATTCACTTGATAACCAAAACTAAAGGGTAATCCTCTTCTAGAAACTTAGAATTTTTGTCAGGTTTCGCAAACTAGTTACCCTTTATATCTCAAACACAATGTTTTTAGTCAGAGTTAACTCCAAACCAATAATCTCTTTGTGGGTATTTCTTTGCATAAATTTTCTATCTATATAGCACACATACTAAATCCTTTTTGTTATTTTAGGAGTGTCCCTTTTTTATTTATCTTCAGAAGGGCGTGCCCTAGGACACTCCACCTTATATTTTCTACCAAATTGCCCTTCTAAACCCATTGAACTTTCATCTGCTGCCTAAAAAAATCAAAGTGGTTGTTTAACTAGCTTGATGTCGGAACTCATGTAGAGGCACTTTAAGAGTTTCATGGTTATTTTTGCTTAAATTTTATATACTTTATGAGGTCATTCATATTTTCAAAGTGGTCAAACAACTCAAAAATATAGTAGGGTTGGCCAAAACTATTAACAATCATTTGCTACTCAAAAGTTGAATTTGAACATATATACACTCTACAAGGCCATTGGAGTATAACTATGTTTTAAAGTGACTAAAGGAGCAACCTAGTGCATGAAGCTCCTGCCAATGCAGGTCCTAGGGAAGGGTCAGACAAATTGGGTTTATCGTACGCAACCTTGCTTTGCATTACAAGATGTTGTTTTCGCAACTCGGACTTGTGACTACAAAGTCATATAAGAACAACTTTATTGTCGCGCCAAGGCTTCCCTTCTCAAAATGATTAAATGGTTGAAAAATAATAATGTAGTCTAACCATTTGTTGAACAATTTTGACCAAAATTGCTAATAGATCTAACAATTTTGGCTATAAATCTAGTAGTTTTGATCCAAATTATTAATATATCTAGCAATTTTAGTCTAAACTGCTAGACCTGTTTGTTAGTTTTTGACTTTTATGTTATTTTTTGGGGCATTTGGTCATTGTGAGAGTATGGTTGAACTTTAATGACCTTTTAGAGAACATCTACATATAGATTTAAATTTTGAGCAAAAAATGACTTTTTTTATCAAAACTACTTGACCAATTTTAGGAAGTTCGATCACTTTGAAACTTTAAATGGACTTCAACGACCTTCCAAAATTTATCTATATTATATTCAGATTCAAAATTTGAGCTGAAAATAACTAGTCGTTTGATCACTAGTAGGCATATGTAGGTGCAATGGGTTTTAAAAGGCAAATTTGGTAGAAAACACTAAGTGAAATGTTCTGGAGTGCATAAATCTAGGAGGGTGTTTCATTGCTGATTATGTAAAAGGGGGGAGTTGTTTTGATTTTTACCCAACATGATTTGAAATATATGCCCATATGCACAATATATATTAGATCTATGCAATGCCCTTGTGCTTTAGATAGTTACATTCTTTGATTTTCCCTTTCCGATTAAGTGACCAAGCTAAATTCATAAAAAAAAATGTTGAATGTATAATTTCCCTGGAAGAGTTATGTGCTCTAGGCTGTGTTTTGTTAAAACTTAAAAGATAGTGTTCATAATAAAATAACTCTGCAAATGATCATTGTTGAGAATGTAACCTAACCTTGTCTTTATATATTCAGGTCATTGCTCTTTCGTTTTTAACTTGGCTCATTTGGTTCTTAGCTGGAAAGTTCAATTCCTACCCAAATTCTTGGATTCCGACTTCAATGGATAGCTTTCAACTTGCTCTTCAGTTTGGCATATCTGTGATGGTGATAGCATGTCCGTGTGCACTTGGCCTGGCCACTCCCACTGCTGTCATGGTTGGAACAGGAGTTGGTGCCTCTCAAGGTGTGCTGATTAAAGGGGGACAAGCATTGGAGAGTGCACATAAGGTATAATATTCTTTATTTCTGCTTGTGACCAAACCTTATCTTATTTTTTGAAAATTCATGGTAGGATATGATTATTTAAAACACAATGAGATTGAACTGGTATCTATATTTCTGTTTTAATTACAATCATGTGGGATAATAGTGTTGAAGGGTGGACTTAAGGTATAATATTCTCTATATCGTTTTGTGATCAAAGCTTACCTTATTTTCTGAATATTCATAGTGGAATTTGATTGTTTAAAAAGAGAATGAGCTAATATCTATATTTCTATTTTAAATACAATCATGTAGGAGATATAATATTCTTTATGTATGCTTGAATATCTAAGCAAGTTAGAATGGTGTTGGGGATGGATCTCGGTAGGCCACTCCGATGCTTAAGTTAGAATTTTTCTCAAGAGAATTGGCTAAGGCAAATTAGAGATTTTGTATGCGCGTCTTTGTGTCCATGGGGGTGGATAACCTTTTAAAGAGTTGTCAATGTGTCCGTTCTCGGGAACGTGTGTATCCGCTTATGGTATGTTCCGAGATGTGCACTTACGTTTATGGTATGTTCCGAAATCTGTGCTTCCGTTTATGGTATGCTCCGAGATATCCACTTCCGTTTATCACAGGTTCAAAGATATGCGCTACCACTCCCTTTTTTTCTGAGAGAAACAGTGTCATGAATGAAGCGGTCATATCACCTCCTTGTCCTTGTGCCCCCGCATCTTCAGGGAGTCACAAAGGGTGTGGACCGAAATTGGCGGCGGCAGAGGTGAGGTCAATGTTGAATGGCCTGAAGGATAGACAAAGGCTGCGTCTAAGACCGAGTTGGAGATGTGGAGATGAGGTCAGCATCTGTGCCGGAGTTAGAGATGATGTCGATGTCTATGGCTAAGTTGGAGATGAGGTCGACATCTGTGGTTGAGTTGGAGATGAGGTCGGTGATTTTGGCTGAGTCAGAGATGAAGTCGACGTCTGTGGCCAAGTTGGAGATAAGGTCGACATCTGTGACTGAGTTGGAGATGAGAAACGCCTGAGATCGCGTTGGGGATGAGATTGGCGTCTGTGGCCGAGTTGGAGATGAGGTCGACGTATGTGGCTGAGTTGGAGATAAGGTCGACAACTATGTCTGAGTCGTGGTAGTTGATTTATCCTTGGACAAACCTAGCTCCTTGGGATGTGTGCATCGAGCTCGTTTGACTAGACTCGGATCCCTTTAAGGCCTAGCCCGCTACGCTTCGGGACATGTCTAATCCTTCTTGACTTTGACTGACAGTTCAGCACGATTCTGGACTCCATGGACCACGTGGGAGCTGCAGGCTTTTGCCACATCAACTTTATTTCCTGTGTTACCGTTATTAATGAAGTAATCATTGTATCATATTTGTCCCAACTATATCGTCAATTAACAGTTATTACTAAAATACAATAGAATATCAAGGTAGCACCCTGCATTTTAGAGCATAAGCCTTGAAACCATAATTATCTTCAATAGTGATGGAGCCAAGCAACGAGTTTCAATTTCCAATGTACGCACAATAAGGAACCTCTATATTTTAAATCTGATAGTCTTTATTTCTTGCAACAGGACATTCTGTCTTTTGTCTTTGGATTCTTTTGAAATTTGAACAGCTAGTTAAGTTCCTTTTTTTTCTAGTTACATTCTGATTGATACATTAATGTGATGTTACTTTTTTTCTTTCTTTTTCAATATTCACAAATCTTTAAAACATGAGATAACAAATTACTTCGCAGGTGAACTGTATCGTATTTGACAAAACAGGCACACTCACAACTGGAAAACCTGTTGTTGTGAGAACACGGCTACTGAAGAATATAGCACTGTGTGATTTCTATGAATATGCAGCCGCTGCTGAGGTAAATCTTATCAATTTACTCATAATATGCTAGGTTCTTATAATAAAAGTTAATAAATCATATAGGGTATATGCTTTCTAGGATGAGGCGAAGGGAACATCTTTCAGTGAAATAAGGAATCAGACTCAGGCTGTTATTTCTAGCATATTTTGACTCGATTTAATTTAAGGGAAAAATTATATAAACATAAGACTAATCATAAGTGATAAAAGGTGCAAGGATCTCATACCAAGTTAAAGTAGGTAAGCGCGATGAGTGTGCCAATGATTACATAAATTCTTTGTGATTGGCAGGTCAACAGTGAGCACCCTTTGGCAAAGGCTATAGTTCAATATGCTAAAAGATTTAGTGTGGAAGAAGAAAACTATGTTTTACCCGAAGCATTAGATTTCACTGCTATCACGGGCCATGGTGTCAAAGCCTCAGTTAGGAACAAAGAAGTCATGGTTGGAAACAAGAGTTTGATGCTCGAATCAGGAATCAATTTTCCTGTTGAGGCTTCTGAGATTCTCACTGACATTGAGAGAAATGCGCAAACAGGAATAATCGTCTCCATCAATGGAGAAGCCACTGGTATAATCGTAGTATCCGATCCACTGAAACCTGGTGCCCGAGAAGTTATATCGCTTCTAAGTTCCATGAAAATTAAGAGCATTATGGTAACAGGGGACAACTGGGGGACTGCAAATGCAATTGCAGGTGAGGTTGGAATAGACACTGTTGTTGCAGAAGCAAAGCCCGACCAAAAGGCAGAGAAGATAAAGGAACTTCAGGTACATTTTCTTTATCATCAGAGATTCATCAGTCTGGTGCCTTGTTTTCTCCTTTTGCTATTTAAATTCTTCTCCTACTATTTTATTCTTGCAGATGTCTGGCTTAACTGTGGCAATGGTCGGAGACGGTATTAACGATTCACCAGCACTTGTATCTGCAGACGTGGGGATGGCTATTGGTGCTGGCACAGACATTGCAATTGAAGCTGCTGATATTGTCCTCATGAAAAGCAACTTGGAGGATGTAATAACAGCCATCGACCTCTCAAGGAAGACCTTCTTCAGGATCCGAATGAATTACGTCTGGGCATTCGGCTACAACATCATCGGCATCCCAATCGCTGCCGGAGTTATTTTTCCTTTCACCAGATTCAGGCTGCCGCCTTGGGTTGCTGGTGCCGCCATGGCTGCTTCTTCAGTTAGTGTGGTCTGCTGCTCCCTCTTGTTGAAGAACTACACAAGACCCAAAGGGTTGGAGACGATTCAAATGAGCCAAGTCATCGTCAAGTGAAATCATGTTCATGTTATTACTCGTGTTGCACAAATTTAATTGCTTGAAATGTCAATATTTGTGAGGCTGCGAGGCAGCACTTATTATTGTACATAGATAAATCCTACAAGGAGGAAGGAAGGTATTGAAGGAGAAAAGATTGATGATATGATGATATCAATAATTAATTGATTTAAGCCTTTATGAAGATTCGTATTTATATTTCCTTCCTTCCTCATAATTTATTTTATTGATTTTGAAAAAATTGAAGAGCATGAGTTCTTGGATACTTTAGTTAGATTCGAACCGAATCAATTAGAGTGGAAACGAATCGGAAGAAGCCATTTGATTTGATTTGAATGAATGGGCGAATCGTCAAACACTCCCCTCCTTCCCTCCGCCTCCATCGCCTCCTCGCCGCCCCAACGCGATGCCTCTCCCTGGTCCGCTCCAAGTCCCCCCTCGCAGTCGCCCAGATCCACGCCCTCCTCATCTCTTCCGGTACCCTCTCCGTCGACTCGCCGCCCTCGCGCCTCCGCCCCATCCTCTCCCGCCTCGCCGTCCTCTACTCACTCTCTGGCCGCCTCTCCGCCGCCCGCCACCTGTTCGATCGGATCTCCCACCCGAATCTCCACCTTTGGAACGCACTCATCCGTGGCCACGCCCAGCGCGGCGGCCTCCCCCTCGAAGCCCTCCGCCTCTTCGCCCGAATGGTTTCCTCCGGCCTCCACCCCGACCACTTCACCTTCCCCTTCGCGCTCAAGGCCTGCGCGGACCTCTCCCTCGCCCGCCTCGGCGCTCAGATACACGGGAAGTCTCTGGCTTCCGGATTCGCCGCGGATGACTACGTGCAGAACTGTCTGATCGCCATGTACATGAGTTGCGCAGACACGGACGCCGCGGCGAAGGTGTTCGTCCTAATGAATCACAGAACCGTCATCACCTGGAACACGATGATATCTGGCTTCTGCCGGAATGAGTATGCCCGGAAAGCACTAGAGGTGTTCGACGGAATGATGGATGCTGGAGTGGAGATCGATGAGGCCACTGCCGTGTGCGTGCTGCCTGCTTGTGCTCAAATGGGTGACTTGCAGAGAGGGCGGTTGGTCCACCAGGTGGCAGACGAGAGAGGGCTTTTGGATGCTCGCGTGCAGAACTCTTTGGTTGATATGTACGCCAAGTGTGGGTATCTGGAGGAAGCGAGACAGGTATTCGATGGAATGCCCAACAAGGATGTCATAGGATGGACTGCCATGATCGGAGCTTATGCTTTGCATGGATTTGAAGCAGAAGCTCTTTCACTTTCTCATCTGATGCAGGAGGAAGGGGTGAGACCCAATTCAGTGACAATGGTTTCTTTGCTCTCGGCTTGCTCAGCTTGGCCCTCTTTAGCACACGGAAAGTGCATCCATGGATCATGTATAAGGCTGTGTCTCGAATCAGATATCGCAGTGGAGACTGCGCTGATCGACATGTATGCCAAATGCAGAAACATGGACTTGTGCCACAGGGTGTTTGCAAGTTGTGCAAAGAGAACAGCTACATGGAATGCTATGATATCAGGGTTCGCAAGGAATTCAGCTGCAAAAGATGCTGTGGAGCATTTCAAGCTGATGCTAGCAGAATCACTGCAAGTGGATCTAGCTACAATTGCAAGCCTTCTACCAGCATACGCGGACTTGGCAGACTCGAAGCAGGCCAGTAACCTGCATTGTTACTTGACAAGGATGGGTTTCACAGCAAGCAATGAGGCTATCACTGGCTTGGTTGACATCTATGCCAAGGCTGGCAAATTGGATGTTGCATGGGAGCTCTTCAGTAGCCTTCAAAACAAGGACTTGGTATCTTGGACTGCGATAATCGCTGGATACGGGATGCATGGGCATGCCATCACTGCCATTCGGCTCTTTGATAGGATGGTGGAGTCCCAAGTGACACCTAGTGAGGTCACATTCACTTCCTTGTTATACTCTTGCAGCCATGCTGGCTTGGTGGACGAGGGGCTGAAGTTGTTCGATAGAATGTTGCATGTTCATGGCGTGAAACAGAACACTGATCACTATGCTTGCATGATCGATCTTCTGGGTCGGGCAGGACGCCTGCAGGAAGCATATGATTTGATCAGAGGAATGCCGTTTCAACCGAACCATGCCGTATGGGGAGCTCTTCTCGGTGCTTGCGTGATCCATGGGAATGTGGAGCTTGGTGAATTAGCTGCAAAACATTTGTTTGAGATTGAGCCTGAGAACACAGGAAACTATGTTCTTCTAGGAAACATTTATGCTGCAGCTGGAAGGTGGGAAGATGTGGAAAGTGTGAGAGGTTTGATGACTGGAAGAGGACTAAGAAAAGCTCCAGGAAGTAGCTTAATTGAGGCAAAGGTGTATTAATTATCTGCAAATGTTTAGAAGAACACTCGCAAATCATATTATGGCCTGAGAATTTGTATCTGCAAAAGTTTCTCTCTGAACTCCTGTGAATGGGAGAGATCATTAACCGTGAATCAGACATCAATCCTTTCGATTTTATGGACATTCCATGAATCGGAGACATCATTAATTAATTAATTAATTTCCTGCTAAACAACAAATCAATGATACTGTCGGTAGTTGCATCCAACAAATTTAGAGGGCAGGTTTTCCTACTCTGCTCAAACAAACTCTACCAAATAGTAAATTTCTTTTTTATTTAATGATGAAAGAAGGAACAAACGAAGAATTAATTAAATTGATGTTTGTTGCATCTCAATTATATGAGCCTCCATTTATATAGCATGGTGCTGCCATAAAAGTCTGATGGCTTCCTAACTCTTGTACTATGGCATCTCCATTTATGAGAGAAGATTCCTTGTCTTGAATTTTTTTTTCTTTAGCAAATTAAAACTTCTAATATGGCATCCCAGTGATTGTATATAGTGAGACAATACATGAACTGCATAGTATAAGTCTAGCCAAGTAATAATAGAGTGGATGGGCTTGAGCCTAACATTCTACATTCTAATATGCATTATGCAACCTAGATACATACAGAGCTCACAATGAAATCATTGATTTAATAGCTGAAATGAAATCTTGGTGGGTAAAATCAAATCTTGTGTCTGACTGTCTAATACCTTTGCTAACCAAAGTAGGCTTAGGCGCCTCTAGATCAATACAAGTAATGAGATTTAATCAATTTCATCTAGTAAAAGAAAGGTTTGACGTCTCAACAATATGATCAACTACGACAAGATAAAGCAAGTAAAAGAGAACTAAATACTAACTTGGAACCACTTATAATGATATTATGTACGTCCAAACTTAGGTGCTATATTTATGTCTGCATGTGTTATCTTTGGGTCAAAGCTCAACCCATGGGCGTTTGGATCAGTGAATTCTCCACTGCAACGCATATGAAGAGAAGGGTTATTCTTGTTTGACATCAGAATTCGAAGAACAGAAGAACTGGGAAACTGCACCTGTAGATATGAATGCACTTCAGCTCTGCATGCCTGCGAAGTACAGGGACGATTTGTCGTCGACTAATTTAGCTCGCTTTATAGAATTGCCACTTCCCAATGAGCTCAACTACTCAACTTTTCAGTTTCTTTGGTTTTTCTTCTCGTGCACAGTTAGTGCTTGACTTTGTTTCTGATAATGTCACACACAACGAGAGGGGTCCGGTCAACTACTGTACCAAATACCTTTCTCTTTCATCGGAGGAGCTCTTATAGCACTCGTGTCTCGTTTTCTCCTTTCCCTAAATCCAAGTGCAGTTGTACCATATCAAATAGGAAGGCAGATAGTAAATAGTAATGCTTGCATTTGAGTAGTAATGCTACACTACACTCATGAACAAATGAAGGCGACATTGTTCTTCTTGTAGCATTTCTCCAGTAACAAAAACAGAGCATGGCTAATTCAAGACAGTTGATTAAGTTTACCTGACACTTTGACGTCCAATGCATCGCTTTAAAGTCCTTCCCCTTTCTAATTCGCCACATGATTCCTTGGGAAAAATAAATAAACAGTATTCATTCTAGTCAGTAGTATGTAATGCCATTAGACTTAAAAAAAATAATATAGTATTGCTGTTCATACTCGTATCAAGCGTTAAAATATAAGCCATCATTTTCTTAATTCCAAATTTTGAGTGAAACTCATATCGGAAATCAACAGGAATAGATGTTAGGAGAGATTTTTATATGAAAGGTATATTAAAAAAATGCGATAAGTGATACGTGGGTGTAAATTTGGTAAAGACCAATTAATAAAAGCGTGTTTGGTTGGAAGGTAGAAATCTTGAAAGTAAATCTAGGATCAAAATTCTTCAAATCTAGAGTGCATTTTGCAAAAATAAATAAAAGGCAAGAGAAAGAGAGATCTTCTTCCCTGTTGCCGATGACCACAATATGCGGACTTTAATCCGTGATATTTCATTGAGAAAATATTTATGATGCACCTAATTTCAAGTACAACTGCATACCGAAACGCCAAATGAAATAAATAAATAAATATGATTTAAAGTAGAATCAACGGATGTGTGATCCAAAGAACTATGGCTCATGTTCCCTCTATATAACAATCTCTATGAAACCAAATTTTCATAGAATTTGCATATGACCAACCATATCTAAAAAAGTGTAATAGGGTCGAAGATCAAAGAAATGCATGATTAATCAATTGAGCCTTAGATGAATTCATTGAAAGACAATGCAAGCTTAAGTTAACAATCTCTATGATTAACGTATGCTTCTCGATGGTAACCCAGTATAACATTCAGGTTGTTAAGACTAATTCGATCCTCCAAAGATTAATCAAGCAACAAAATCAAAGTGTCAAATGTGGACTAGAGTAGGCAATTCCACTTACCAGAGGCGTCGTGATCTGCATAATTTGGCTCAACCAACCTAGAAACTGTCCTCGGCCACAATAAACAAGTCCTATTTCTTCTTGTTTGGCATAAAAACTCCAGCCAACGCTACAAAGAGCTGTTGGCCAGTTTTATCTCCCATAATGGTCTGATCTCATTACATAACTTTGATCCTTATGTGACTCCCTCTTCTCTTCTCTTCTCTTCCCTTCCATTCCCTTCCTTCTTACAGGAACGGTAGTCCATTTAATTGCCGGCAATAAACTTTCGGCACCAAACCAATCCTATGTGATGTACGTTCTCCCCCACCACCCCCATTCAATGCCACCAATAATGAAAACCCTTCTTTTCACTACGCAATATAGTTAGGTGATCTCACTGCGATTAGAGACCTGCAAATTAAACTTGAAGCCTGTGTTGAAAACTTGGATCTCAATATATCGTGCTATGGTACTGGCCAGGCCCCAACGCTATGTGACGGCATTTAATGGAGCTCAAACTGTAAAAGGAGGCCAGCTGAAGAAAACATGCATCTGCTGCTTGAGGAAGGTGGCAGCTGGTAAGAAGCAAGAACGCTGTCTGTCCTATTAAATGCCCTTCTGCAAATCCACCTCCTTGCTATAAATTTTCCACTCCTACGGTTCCTCTCCCTCGTCCTATCTTTATCTTTCTGTTTTTCAATCTTCTTCCCTGTTTTGATCTGTGAGCAATGGATGTGGCGACGGTGGTCTTGGTGATCGCCTGCGTGGGGGCGTACGTGGCCTGGTTCTCGCGGCTAGCATCGGGGCTCCGGGGGCCACGGGTGTGGCCGGTGATGGGCAGCCTGCCAGGGCTCATCCAGCACTCGGAGCGCATGCATGAGTGGATCGCCGACAACCTCCGTGGCACCGGCGGTACGTACCAGACCTGCATTTGCGCTGTGCCGGGACTGGCGCGGCGGCAGGGGCTGGTGACGGTGACCTGCGACCCGCGCAACCTGGAGCACGTCCTCAAGACTCGGTTTGACAACTACCCGAAGGGCCCGACGTGGCACGCCGTCTTCGTCGACCTCCTCGGCGACGGCATTTTTAACTCTGACGGCGACACGTGGTTGTTGCAGCGGAAGACGGCGGCCCTCGAGTTCACCACGCGGACGCTCCGCGCAGCCATGTCGCGGTGGGTCGGCAGCTCCATCCACCTCCGCCTGCTCCCCATTTTGGAAGAGTCCGCCGCCGCCGGGAACGCCGGTGCCGTCGACCTCCAGGACCTGCTGCTACGGCTCACCTTTGACAACATCTGCGGGCTGGCCTTCGGCAGGGACTCCGAGACGCTCATGCCGGGCCTCCCGGAGAACGCCTTCGCCGCGGCCTTCGATCGAGCAACCGAGGCCACCCTGCACCGGTTCATCTTCCCCGAGCTGGTGTGGCGGTTCAAGAAGTGGCTGCAGGTGGGGATGGAGGCGACGCTGACCAGCAGCGTGGCGCACGTCGATCGCTACCTGTCCGCCATCATCAAGTCGAGGAAGCTGGAGCTGAGCGACGGCCGGCGAGACTACGACGACCTCCTCTCGCGGTTCATGAAGAAGGGAGCGTATACCGACGCGTTCCTCCAGCATGTGGTGCTAAACTTCATCCTCGCCGGCCGCGACACCTCTTCCGTCGCCCTCAGCTGGTTCTTCTGGCTCGTCTCCATCCACCCGGCCGTGGAGCGCCGCATCCTGCATGAGCTGGCCGCCGTCCTCGCGGACTCCCGTGGCCACGAACCCGCCACGTGGCTCGCGACGCCGCTAGCATTCGAGGAGGTCGACCGGCTCGTTTACCTCAAGGCGGCGCTCTCCGAGACGCTCCGGTTGTACCCCTCGGTGCCGGAGGACTCCAAATACGTGATGGCCGACGACGTACTCCCTGACGGGACGTTCGTGCCGGCGGGCTCCTCCGTCACCTATTCCATCTACTCAGCTGGGCGGATGAAGTCGGTGTGGGGGAGCGACTGCCTCGAGTTCCGTCCAGAGAGGTGGCTCTCACCGGACGGCAAGCGGTTCGAGCCGCACGACTCCTTCAAGTTCGTAGCCTTCAACGCCGGGCCACGCGTCTGCCTCGGGAAGGACCTAGCCTACCTGCAGATGAAGTCCATTGCGGCCGCGGTGCTGCTGAGGCACCGCCTCACCGTCGCGCCTGGCCACCGCATCGAGCAGAAGATGTCGCTGACGTTGTTCATGAAAGATGGGCTGAGGATGAACGTGCACAACCGTGACCTCAGCTCCATCGCCGCAGAGCTCAGCCCGTCTCAGCCGGACGTGGTAGCGCAGGCGCACGTGACCGAGGCGGTGGTTGCCACTGGCTGAGCTACTTCCATGAAAAGCATTCGTGGCGAGGCCAAATGTATAGATAGACAGCAAGTCAACAGGTTGGGCGTCAGTTTGATTAAGAGGTCAAAGATTATTGGCTTAATTATAATGAATTCTTAGGAGGGAATTCGTATTGCTGATTAAGTTATGGTGCTAATAAAAAGATGAAGGTGTTTTTTTTTACCAAGGATCATAAATAGATGATCGCATACACATGGATAGAGAAATAGTGACTGTGATTTCATATGTTCAGAGTCAAATGATGAATCAGTTATCAGAACTTTTTACATCCAGTGAACCGAGCAATCCGAGATGATCTGTATTTGTTGAAATATTTGTTAATTAGATGAACAGTAGATGGCTGAAAATATCAGTATGGCATAACAAGGATGAAATGCATGATGAAATTGTTCAAAGATATGTATGGTTTCATGTAATGATTTTTGATGCGGCACTACTTTGAGATCTTAATTCAAAGCTTCCACATTAGTGAATTATAGATGACAGTAGGAGTATAAGCTTTTAATTCTTGCTGGAAAGATACATTTAATGCTTCTAACAATCACGAAAAGAGAAGGTAGGCAACAAAACAGGTTATGACAACCATATATAATGTGGTGTTGTTCTAACTTGACGGTTAAGATGGTTTAAAAAATGGTTCAAGAGCAATTGGTTTTTCTGAAAATAGATAGGAAAGAAATTTTACCATGTTTTACTTGCCAAGGCAAAAACTGAAATGTGCGGAAAATTTTGGATGTGTAAGGATTTTACTTAGAATAGCCTTTTGTAATGTAGGATAAAACTATCGTACGGTCCAATGCAGTTCAATAGTTTTCTGGGATCCCATACTTTACATAGCAACAACTAGAGCAAAATCTATGTGCTTTGGTGTTGTTTGCTTGACCATCAAATAGTTCTTTTTATTTCTGAAGTCTGCTGATTTCACGATTGTGTTAGAGTTCAGACACCCGATCAACTGAAAGAGACTTGCAGTCATTTATCAACAGAAAATGAGACGGAGGAAGACAAGAAAACATTAGGACCTCGAAACAGTTCGAGTCCGAGTAGCAGTGACAAAGGCACTAAGGGAGAGGCACTAACATTTAAGACATTTAAATGAACAAGAATCAGTCCTCTAATAGACCTTCGTTTCAGTATTTTTCTTAAGAATGCAGTCCTCTATTCATAAATTTGACCCGACTTCAAAAAGCAGTCTAGGTTATCTGTTGTTTTTCACAGGTAGTGGTCACTGACAAGTGTAGATCAGCAGATAGAACTACAGCATCATTGGCAAGCAATTGAGTAATATCCACATGCTCTGCAAAATAACCACCAGTGGTTTTTGAAAACTATCCGATCATATATATTTCTTATGTCTCTTGCCAATGTGCTATGAAGAATCACACATTCAGAGTGTATCATCATCTGTGCGAACCAAGCCATTACAGGTATTAATAATGATGAACATTCAGCCATGAACACAACGGGATGCGCTACATTAACCAAAAAGAGGATGGAACTCTTAAGCGATTCAAAAGCGACAACTTGCCCCTAGTTCGAACCAACACTGATCGGAACTTTTTAGACTTGGGCACTGAGTGGTGTCCACATTGGTCGAGGTAATTTCACTCCGGCTGAACTGGCTTTGATTGGGTTTATACTGCCCATTCCACTCACTCCTTTAGTATCTTAGTCATGTTGAAATCTGAATTTGGTGATATAGATATACCCTTTATCTAAGTGAGATTTTTCCTCATCACCCTCCACCACTATGAATTCTAGTCAGATTTAAGAGTATTTACAGAAGGATACAGACACAGAATAGAACTTTGAACATCTACCTTGCATGTGATATAATGTTCATCATTATCAGTCGCACAAACACCATAGAACATGCAATTTTTTCAAAGAAAAGAGACAAATTTAAGAAGATGCCCAACAACAAGGGTTCGAATTTGGGAGAGAATCAACCTAGAGATCGCTATGAATCCTTGGGGCAAATTTACCATGTTCAAATACTCCAACTAAGCACCACTTCCCCTCAACCAGTAGAAAATCCCCCTTCCCCATTTCAACTAAAAAGCTTGATCGATATCTTATGTAGTGTTTCGTCGAGTTTACCATTGTAGATGTTATCAAGTTTTTAATATCAATAAGAACACGGAATAGGAGGAGAGAGGACCTGATCCGGAGAATGAAACGCCATCCCGTTGATCTGAGGCGGCGGCAATGAGACAGAGAGAAGACACGAGTTTCGAATCGGTTCCAGCACCTCCCTCCTTTCGCCGGCGATCAGCACCATTCAATACCCGATCGGCGAACGAAATCGTCACCGCCTACCAGACCTATGGGCTCGCCGTTCATTAAGTCGGCGACGATCGTCCTCCCGTTAAAAGAAGGTTGTATACGCTAAACCGACATCAGTTTGAAAATTTTAAGGGGCATTTGACAATTTAAAATATTATGAAGTATTTTAAGAACATACAATTATTTTTAATAAACTCAAATAAATCTTAATACAAATAGCACATCAACTATTTTTAATTATATAAAAATTTAGCATAATCCATATGATTATATATTATTATATTTATAAATTATTTATTAGATAATAATAAACTACTAAATAACTAATTCAAGGATTATAAGTTTTGCCTTTATTAAATATTTTCTTACCCAACCGAATTATTACCTCGACCCTCACACACTCAATTATTGCCCTTCCACTACTCCCAATGCGCCACTATTATATTGCTTATCGGCCTGTCACGCACCATTTCGTTGTCCAAGCATTAAAAAGCAGTTGAAAAAAACCTTAATTATAATTCTGAATTTCTGATCGATGTGATGGAAAGCCTGAGCTCTAAAGACACTGCACCAGAAGACTGTGAACATTACTGAGATTTACACACCTGATAAGTTTAAACTAAATCCGAAGTACATAAAATGCATGAACAGTCACTGGTGGATTCAAGCGTACAAAGGGATGAAAATAAAGCAGCACCACAAATAACTAATTTTAACAAGCAACTCCAACTCCATCGTAATAACAACAATACTGGTGATGATGCTCAAGATCTGCTCTTAAACGGGATAGCTCTGATAACAATTTGGTGGTAGATCGCGGCAAGGCCCGCTCCGACGAAGGGGCCAACCCAGAAGATCCACTGTGTTTGAAACCAGAAAATTTAAGAAGATCTGAAACTATTTTGAATAAAATTGGAGAGCTAGTATTGATGGATAAGCAAGCTTACTTGGTCATCCCAGGCATGGTCTCTGTTGTAGATGATGGCAGCACCAAGGCTGCGAGCAGGGTTGATGCCTGTGCCAGTGATGGGGATGGTGGCCAAATGCACCAGGAACACAGCAAAGCCAATTGGCAATGGCGCAAGGATCTGTTGCCATCGTAAAGAAACACATAATTATTACCAAAATTCTCTATCTGGAGCTCAAACAGTTGGGACATGAGAGTGGACTTACAGGAACATGGGAGTCCCTGGCGCTCCTCTTGGCGTCGGTGGCGGAGAAGACGGTGTAGACGAGGATGAAGGTGCCGATGATCTCGGCCCCCAAGCCGCTGCCTTTGGTGTAGCCGTGACTGACGACGTTGGCCCCGCCTCCGTTGCTCTCGTACACTCCTTTCTGGAACCCCTTCACCACGCCGGCACCGCAGATGGCACCCAAGCACTGCATGATCATGTAAAACAGCGCCCTCGTCAAGGACAGCTTCCTCGCCAGGAACAGCCCAAACGTCACCGCAGGGTTGATATGCCCACCTGAAACCAAGACGATCAAGGAAACAGAAAGAAGAAAGGCGATTGGAGTTATTTGATCGAGTACCGGAGATTCCGGCCGTGCAGTAGACTAAGGCGAAGATCATGCCACCGAAGGCCCAGGCGATGCCCTGGATGCCGACGGTGGCGCACCGGTTGCCGTTCTGGACAACGCCCATGACGGTGAGGATGGTGATGTACAGGAAGAGAAAGGTGGCCACGAACTCGGCGATGCCAGCCCTGTAGAAGGACCACGACTTGATCTCGCCGGGCTCGAACAGAGGCGCCGGCGGTGGCTCCTTGTAGTCCTTGTCCTGCGCCGCCGTGCCAATCGGCTGCCTCTCCGAGAACTTGTTTGCTCCGAGATTCACATCCTCCTCCTTCCCCTCCATCTTCTCTCTCTCTCTGTCTCTCTCTCTCTCTCACACCCAACTCTCCTTTTGAGTTTTCCCTTCAGGAAAGCATGTGAAGGGAATTTAAGAGGCCTGCTCTGGTTCTTTTATAGAGATGCCATCAAACTTTTACAGCATGGTCTAACCTGTCCACATGCTCAAGACTGGATTTTGAAAGTTTTTACCAGCAGTTTGGCGGATCACCCTCGAGAACTAGCTTGATAAACTGTGAATTATAGTGAGAAAGATCGATCATAACTGTAAATGATGAACAGGTGCGCAGGGACCAAGGCGGGGGCAGGTGTGCAGGACACTCTTGTCGCCACAACCTTTTCCCTTTATTAGATTCCATTCAATCTTTTAATCACCACATCTTATCTTTTGATTTGTCATAATTATCATTTTATTAGGAGGAATTAATTAGGATTAAGCGAGAAATGATTGGTGGGAGAAATGAGAGGCCCAGGAGCAACGGACGGTGAGAGATACGACTTACGAGAAGCGACACTGTGTCACATCCGTCAATGGTGGGGAGGTAGAGGAAAGATTGCTCACTGCCCTCCCTCTAACGGCTAGTTCCTTCTACATCGTTCCTTGGAATTATGTGCAATTGCGTAGGCTTCCAACTTTCCAATATCTGGTGGAATTCACGTGGGTTATTTAACAATTGAGATTTCAGATAATGTGCTGCTATTAATACGCGTAGTTACTTTCAAATACACTCAGCAATAGAATGTCATGTCATTCATTTATTTATTTCTTTTACTAAATAAAATAATAAAAAAATGTAGTCATTATCTCTCGGCTATTGGGATGAGAGTGATGATGATAAGGTGGGGGGGCCCGCATGAGCCTGGCACCATGTGGAAGCACAACGACCCCGCTGGCCCACCGTCACTGCTGGCCACATGATGCCGCGGGCCCCGCCCTGACAGCGAGACCTTCGGGATATGTAGATCATCGCGGCGGGTCGCGTAGATTGGGCTCGCGACGGCGACCCCGCCGCGCCTGCTCTGGCCGACCAAACACGTGGCGCTGGATCCAATTAATTAATTGAATCCGATGGTTAAATAAATGATTAGGCCAATCATTAAAGCTGTTGACAGAATGAAACAATCATTAAGAGGATAAGAATTAGGAAACCACAAACACATCGTGCATCGTGATTTGTTTTTTTTTTTGTGTGTGTTTTTTTTTTTTTTTAATTTGACAGCGTAGGCAAGTTGTTTCCTTACGTTGCGTCCTTAATGTTAATATATTTTGATCGTCCTCCAATATAAAAGTAGAGTTGAATAGCCATGACCATCTTTGCAAAAAGATGATATTTCATCTAAACGCGGGTGAGCGCCGTCGTGCCTAAGTGTTACTTTTGGAGATTAGTGTGTTTTTGGAAGGTTGGTTTGAATTGCCAAACAGAAAATATTTATGTGGCTAATTAGTGCATACTTGTGATATCAAATAAATAATCAAATGAGTATTACAATTCTATATAATCATCATATGTGCAGGCTGAAAAGAATGCCATAAATCACAGAAATGTTATCAATTCCACAAGATGAACCTTTAAGCAACTCAGTTAGAGACTGCATTTTTCACTTATGCTTTCCGTTTTCCTAAGAAACTAAGGAATTTACATCATGTGGATCCTGAAGACCTCTGAGGGATGATAGAATTCTGGTGCTGCGGCTGAGACAGGGTCACAGAAATTGCTCTGGTTGCTGCTGAAGCCATTCTTGGATGGCTGAACGCAGTGCGTGATTCGGGATGAGCTCGCAGTTTGGAAGTTTTAAGTTTGTCATGGGTGATGTGTCGTGGCCGCTGTCAATCCAGCCTTGCATAGCTTCAGCTTCGTAAGTGTATCCATCTGCTGCTAGGCGTGGATCTCTCATGATGTCCTGAAATTGTTTGTTGTGAATACAACATAGTCAAGCAATTTTCAAAAACGATAGAGGTCCACATTACCACATCACGTAATAGTATGTTTCAGAAAAACTTAAACACTTTTTTGTTCACTTGAAGTTCAGTTTTGCTCACTGATTATTTACTTAACCAAGAGTAAGAGGAATGAATACTGACCTGGAAGATAGGACAGATAAAGTAATGAGGTATGCGGTTGTTGTTGCTGAATGATCTCACTGACAGTGTTGTTGCAGATAATGAAGCAGACTTCATCAAGAGTTCAATAGTTTTCCAAATCTGCTCAGCTAGATCTGGTCGGCTCTTCCGACTGAGAGAACAGCATCTGAGGCCCAGTTGTGCCAACTGGTTTGCTTGCACAAATGGCCAGTTTCCTGCAGATTTATCAATGATCGCATGCAGTTTTTCTTTGTTCACATACTCCTCTACAACTCTGGCAATGCCTACAGGAGGTTTTCCGGTCAAGAGCCGCAGGATTATAATTCCGAAAGAGTAGACATCAGATTGTGATGTAAGCTCCCCAGTGGTAACATATTCAGGGTCCATGTATGCAAAGGTTCCTCTGGGATTAGTCGTATTGTAGGAGAGAGTGGCACAGGAACTAGATTGGTCGAGAAGGCGGGAGATGCCAAAATCACCTATCTTACTCACATAGTTGGCATCAAGAAGAATGTTATCAGGCTTAAGGTCACCGTGGACTATAGGATAGGGATTGTTTGAATGAAGGAAGATCAAGGCACAGCATATCTCTGCAATGATCCGTGTTCGGACCTGCCATGAGAGGGGTTCAAAATTATCTGCACAGGCAAGACGATCTTCAAGACTTCCATTAGGAAGGAACTCGTACACGAGAGCTAAAGTTTCTGAGCAAGCACCTATAAGGGTAACAAGGTTTGGGTGCCTCACCCTACTAAGTATGGATACCTGATAGACCAGATGTTAAATCTGTAAGAACAAAAGAAATGTCTAACCACAAAAAAGGAAAATATAATAGAACTAAAAATTGGATAATCTGGTTCTTACCTCCTGATGAAACTCTGATCTGCCTTGCATACTGTGTGGATGCAACAATTTTATAGCAACAGCTGTGTTTCGCAGGAAGCCTTTGTAGACACTTCCAAATCCTCCTTCCCCAATCTTCAATGAGTCACTAAATTCTTGAGTCGCTTTTTTAAGTTCTGAGGAGGAGAATTCCAAGCTGAAAGATTTGGAAATGTTGGTTGTCTGATCTTCCTTTTGAAGTAGCTCTTCCACTTCTCTAACCGCCTTGTCATGTTCCTGCTGTAGTACATCATAATCTAACTGAAGAGAGCTGAGAAGTTCATGTGCCTCTGACAGCTTCTTTTCATAATCCCTAGCAGCATTTTCAGCTTCAGAAATCTGGAGTTCCAACCTCATTTTCTGCTCGACTGCCATTTTAAGTTGTTCAGATATATCAGAATACTGCTTTTTTAGTTTTTCAAATTGTAACTTTTCCGCTGCAAGTGTTTCCTCAGTTTCTTTCCTGAGTCTCGCCTCCTTGGCATACTTATGCTCTGATGCTTTGGCCTAAATGAAAATTTTGTCAATACACTGAATTGAGAAGATAAGTTTAGATAGACAGTTCTTTTGCTTTGCACAGGCACCAGAAACCTTCGTTTAAGTTTAACCACTATCATACAATATATCATAACACTTGATTTCATTAGCATGAACATGGATAAAGAAAAGAAACCTTTTGGAGAGCCAAAAGTGAATCCATTTCTGCTTTTTGGCGCTTGCAATACTCTTCATATGCCTCACTTTTTAGCTTCTCTGCTTCCTTCAGAGCTTCTTGAAACTTATTATAGATGTCTCCATCTAACCCTTGATCTTCCTGCAAGATAGCATGTAGCATTGTCAAAGAAGCCTTCTTTTGTTCAAAATTATGCCAATACATTGTTAACAACTTAATGTTAAATGACAATAATAATTATAATTTTAAACTATTTACAAAAATATTATTTTACTACAATCATATAGATTTAATATCACTCTAAGTGATGAAAGGCTTCCTGAGAAAAAAAGGGACTTGCCAAGACTATGCTTTGACAACTACTCCCAAAGAAAACCTTAGAAACAGTTTTAACTCATGCCAAATTACAAGAGATGTTTATTTATTATTTGTTGAGCATTCCTTAACATAAGCAAAATTTGTCATGTGACCTACCAAATCATGATTTGGAGGTGAAAAGGTATTTTCCTTCTCAGGCTCATTGAATGAAGGCAAGATTAGTGATCCGGCTTCACTCTCTTGGTAATTTGCCACTGATGTCAAACAAGAGTTAATGATGTCTTCAAAATTAACAGATGGACTAGAACTGTGAGAACTCCTTGAAATTCCTTCCCATGGATCGTTGGAAGAAGCTCCAACACTTCTATTATGAGGAATCCTAACAGGCAATGTGGGTGGCAATGCCGCTACATTTCTGTCGCCATAAGAGCTAAAAGATGTTTGTCTGGAAAAATCTTCTGCAGTGCTTACATACGAATTAAAGGACTGATTTTGCCTTAAGAATACATTTGGTGCCCTTGACTGCTCACTTAGGCTGACCATGGAGGTTTGTCTTGAGGATAAACTTGACGTTTGGCTGACCATGGAACTTTGACTAGGCATAGGTGCCATCCAAGATGCATGCAGAGTAGATTCCCTGTCAAACAAAGTGCAAATTTATATATTTTTATAAGATACATATTATGGCTTAAGAAGGTCCTTTAACGAAGAGCTAAAGCAAAACGGACAAATAGAAGTTGGAGAAGCAGAATGTGTTTCTGTCTAAATTTTAGTGTTACTATGAACTCATGATAGAAAGTATTCAGAGGTCAACCAATTAATAATGACTTTAATAGGAAAGATAAACATGACCATTTTACAATATTAGTATCTCATCCCAGAAAATGATGGGAGAATTAATAAAGACGATGACTACAACAACAAACATTTCTAGATAAATTAAAAAGTTGACATAGTGTGGTTTCCTTTCTCATTGTTAAGCAAACACAAACCTGGTGTAGATCAGGTGTCCCTTGCAAATGAAGTATATTTTGCACAATGGATTGGCTTGTTCTTTTACATGGATTGCTGTCTTGGACTTAACGTCTTTCATTTTCCTGTGAAGTAAATGAATCAGTCAAGGAATTAACCTCTTTCACTTTCATAAAGTAAAAATACTGAGTCAGTTTGGAGAATCTGACAAGAAAAGAATACACTTACTTGCCTTGTGCAGAGAGAGAGAGAAGCCATCGATTATGTGTGCTTTTAGAATTACGAATACATCAACAAGAAAAATGATTTAGTAGAATTACGAATGAAGAAGGTCACAAGACTAATAATTTTGAATTGATCTGTGATTGAAGCCATCAACTATGTGTGCTTTTAGATACCCCTTGTTTTGTTTTTGAATTCATGAAACTGTAAGGGTAACAACTGATAACTGGAATCCAAATTATATTTTGAGTGATAATGGAAGAAATTGATTATTGTCTGTGAAACCTTAGTGGATTAGTAAAAGCAGCTCACTATGGCTTCTGCTTCAAGTGGTGTATGGCGCAATTGTGATTTACTAATTTTGCACTGCAAGTATCACTAATCTAGGAAATATAGCATATGCTTGGAAAAGCTTTATCATTTTTATAAACATCCAAAATACTAAAATGGTAAAGACTATGACTATCAGTTCTTACCTAGAATAATGCTTATCGGCTGCTGCTCCCATGACAAGTTTGGTGATACGATATCTTTCAATGAGCTCGACCAGCCCATTTGCAATATCATCCATCTCAATCACTGCCTTTTCCACTTTTACCTGAGAAAATTATATACCAGATTACAAGCATATCCAAATTAACAAAAAAAAATGTCAATAGGGGGATTTTGTTCCTCTGTCGATGTGCATGTGATGATATTATCAAAGAGGAACCACCATAACAATGCAAAACATGAAGTACCTTCATTTGTGAGCATAAAGTGATGTATTCATTCAAACTCTTGTTCATTTTATCTCTTTCCAACATCCTGTAAGCATTGACTTGCTGTGGTGTTAGAGAGCTTGTAGGAAACTTGCCTCCCACTGAAACCAATTACAAGAAATCAAATTGCTCATGATGAAGTTTCATATATAGGAGAACCAGTATAACAATAGTAACTTTTATTGCAAGGCCAAAGCAATTCTTATGATAAAATGCAACAAAGAAAAACCTTTTTTTGAGCCGTGAAGTTATTAAAAATGACAGCCCATCCAATAATTATAGTTACTATAAATGCAGAAGGCAAATCTCTACATGTTAAACCTCTTGGTTTTCTTCAATAAAGCTGGTCTTGTAGCCTTGAAGAGTTTCATCTGTATGTTGTACTGAATAAGGAAGTTCTTATTGTCTTATGTATAAAAACATCGCATTAAGTATCATTATTACCTGAGAATGAATAATTCAATCTAACACTCAATTAAAAATGCAAGCATAACTTCCACATCTATGACAACAGAAGAAAAACAAGATCCACATCCAACTTGTGCTTTGAAAAAGGTGTCTTTATAGTCTAATAAATAATTCAATTTTGATTAAATACTTACTCTTACGATCAAAACTGTAAAAGATACTGAAATCCTGTATCTATTGAGTCTAAGTCAGAACTTGGTTGGGGAAGTTGGCTAGAGAAGATCAAGTTTGGAAGAGTTCATTGAGTTGAATAGGGCATTAGGCTTAATTTGGCTGAATTGTTGAGGGCTTGATCGAATCAGATTGAGTTCTGTCAAAGTGTAAGCAACTTATTCGAAGTGGATGGATGTGGGATTACTGGAGTATAAGTGGAGCTAGGCTGCAGAATACAGAGTGATTTGTTGATCAAA
Source organism: Curcuma longa (assembly GCF_044706935.1). NCBI lineage: Eukaryota > Viridiplantae > Streptophyta > Magnoliopsida > Zingiberales > Zingiberaceae > Curcuma > Curcuma longa. The sequence continues at coordinate 18,536,974 of NC_133871.1, read as the reverse complement.
GCTGAGGCAGAGAGAAGTGGGGATTTCTGATTCGAGGTGGTATGTAATTATTGTTTAGAGTTCTGAGACTCACTGTAGTAAATCTGACTCTGATGCTTCACTTTTGACCTCCTTTTATAGACCTCAAAGTGAGTGTTTACCCAATAATTGCTCGCCACATTCGCAAGGGTGAGTCTTTGTGCCCAATAATTACCCACCACATGATTGAGGGTGACATGTGGTGCCAACTAGTCTCCATAACATTCTCTTTATGTTAGCCTGGTTGACTGCACACATCTCAACTTTGTTGGCCGATCCTCTACCACTTGGATCGGTCACCATTCACAGTGTTAGCTCCCTTCAAGAACATGTGACATCAATCTAATGAACCTTAAGATACGTGAATTATCTTTACTCTCATCATTTACCATAGCAAGAGAAGTCTAATTGGATGAACCAAAACCATGGTCAATGTCTAGGACTTTAAGGTTCATAAATCCAAATTATTGTAATTACTACCTAAGCAAGACATCAATTCAAGAACTGCGGAAAAGAGTCATTGTAAAGGTATACTTGCTTTACTTTACTGGATGCTAAATCAGATTAAGATTGGACACTTTTATTGCTCGCTATGAGGATTAACTTCATTGAAAAGGAAAACAATTTTTTTAATAGCAAAAATCTACCAGTTTCTACTAATAAATCATGGTTCGAAAGAAAAAAAATACACCAGACCATCTAATATTGCTTATCAGATGATGCGAAAGTCTAAAGCTATTAGTACTCTTTTGGCAACAATGACTCAACATTCCAATCAGCAAGCGAGCTCCTCGGACCCAAATCCAAGAAAAAGAATTGCCCAAAAGATAGAACCATGCAAACTCAAAAGGTAACCCTAAAAAAATGACGCTTCCCCTTAATTGTTGAGAAAGAGAAGTTCAATTCGTACACATGGGAATCAGCTTCGCCGGTACAAGAACGTGGGCAAGAACAATGGTCTGGTCCCTGGTGGTGTTCTGAATCGCCCAGAACAAAGTGGCCTTCCCGGCCTTCAATTCCGCCGCCACCGCGACGTAGAGCTTCTCCTCCACCACCGCCGGAGGCGGCGGTGCCGCCTCCTCCTCAATCTCCGTCAAGCCACTGCTCACCGTCGAGCTGGCGCTCCCGAAGCTGCCTATACCCTTCCCTCTACTGCTCGCCATGACCACTCCGCTAGTCACAATAAAAGCTACCGCCTTTTTGCATCTTTTGGGATTATGAATCAACGAATCAACCAAAAAAGGACGCTTTTCCCAGGGTGCAGCAGTAGAACGGGAGAAGCTATCTCGAGTCTCAACGACAATGGCTGGGAATGGGTGAAGATTGTTCGAGCGGGCTTCCTTTCGATATAGATGATGTGCGAAAGCTTCGCCGACCCAGGTCAAGTCAACTGGACGTTGACAAACGAAAGGCAAAGGAAGCACTAATTTAATTTCCCCACATGTTAATACAATGTTTAATTATCAACAGTTGCTCTCATATTAATTATGTAGAGCAACAAAAAGTATAAATATAAAAATAATTAAATTATTATCAACATTTTAAAAAAATTATATTTAATGTCATTTTTTTGTTGTGTAATTGTTAAACTTTCTCTATTAATTATATTTTAGATAAGTCCTATTAGTACCTAATGTTGTTAATTTCACTAATAATTTTTCACTCTCTAATCAAGAAATGGCATGTAATGTATTTGCAAAATAATATATATATATATTGGTCCAATTTATTTATTTTTTCCAAAATTTAGCCCCAATACTGTTTTTCCTTTATCAGTTTTAAATTTAATTTTGATTTATAAAATTAGATCAAAATTAAACTACATTTTAATATATTAAATGTAAAATTATTAGTGTTATCATTTTGTACCGGCAGGTTCAATATCAGAATGTTTATCTGTTCCACAGATTCCCTTTGACTTTTCGATAGTTGACGGACGAGCATGCGTTGACCTCCAAAGCGCATGACTTAGACTCGTTGCTATTTTTGAAAATAGAAAGAAAATAATTGAATTTCCTTAGTATTTTTTTATTTCTCTCAATCTCAATCTTCTTCCCAACTCAATCTTCATCATCGATGGATTGATATGATAGTTTGTTAATCCTAGCAATCCACGATTTTAATAAAGTATAAGACAAATTGATTGAGCGTCATTGATTCTATAATTAATTTGAACTGGTAGTCTTATAGCATCTGCCAACTGATTTTTAATAGTTTGACTAATTACCAATTTGTAATTTTCTACTCGAAACAAACTTTATGATAAAGGTGACAATGAAATTTAGAACAACTTCCCGTAGTCTATTGATCTTTGATATGCATGTAATCACTATCAAGCTACCGAATATGTTTTTTCTTCCATTCAATTGTATAAATATGATGTATTTAGTTGTCTTGACAATTTATTATTAATTTTATTGAAATTTTGTTTAACCAAAAATAATTGAATGACAAATATTTTTCAACCGAACAACTTGCGTTGCTCGTTCAAAGTATGGGCAAGTTGAATGGAGCAAGAACACGTAGAATAAATAAGCAACAACCATTTTGGGATAGATTTATAGGTGACAGAATAGCTATTGTTATGGATTAACTACATAAATGTAGTCGAAATTAACACATTGAACCAATTCGAAATATACAATAGCCATAAGTAAAGCAACTAGTAGTTCCATTCCAACTGACCAGACAAATCTTAAAATAATAGGATGCACATTCTTCAGGTTTGTTTAGGTTGGAAGAAATCTCATAGTTTTAAATAATATGTACAAAGAAACTAACTTCAAGCCAAAAGATATCCGATACCAAATGCTTAAACATGTATTTAATCCTTAAAAAAACAATCTTATAGGAAATGTAGGAACTATTTCAGATTCACCTCATTCTACAGTTCCTAGCTTTAATGTGATGAACGCACCTGATGATCTGATCTTCTTGATGGACAAAAGTGTTCTTTCACAACATGCTTTAACTGTCATAATAATCGCAAATTAGCAGCTTTTTCAATTGTACAGCTAGTTCACCAGCAAACCTTCAGTGACTCTCCGGTAATCTGTGGTAAGCAACAACAAATCGAGACAAATAAGAAAGAGTGTAGGTGATAAAATTGCTTCGTGTAGCTATTTGGAGATGCAAGCTAGCAAATATTTTGGAGATGCATGCTTTTATACAATCTACTTCAGGTCAAAGGAAATGACACTTTCCACTTCTGAAATGCAAATGCAATGCCAAACCCGGCCTTAGTGGAAAGATCTTCTGTTCTTACCTCCATGGGAATTCACTAGTGTCTATTCCAGCTTGGTGCAGCTCATCAACATACTGCAATGCTTCTCTGCAATCTTCCCTATCATCTAAAAATTCCTTCTTGTCGCCTTCGATTTGATATGTCTCATGGCCTTTCCCAGCGACAACCTGAATCGACTAGCATCCTCAAGGATGTGGTGTGTGCAAAATGACAAAGAAAGATAACTAAACGAAATAAAAAGTAAACAGAGAACAGGACATATATATTTAGATCTATCTAGATGATGCCAAATAGTTAGGACTAACAAAGTTTGATTGTAGTAATGATAAAATGATGGTAGTTTACTTTACCTCATTTAAATAGTAATTTAGCAGAAGTATTAATATATATTTATACTTCTCAAACTTATACACAGATGTACGTACCAATCTTCATTACTGCATTTCATCACAGATTATTTTAAAGATATATCAAAAGCAATATATATATATATATATATATATATATATATATGAAAAAGCAACTGTTATAATAATTTAAAATGGTTTAATAAGTGAGTGAAACTCTAGTTGGAGTCAGAACTGAATATTACGATTACTGATGATAACTCTAATGGAAGAACCATATAACTGGCCCAAACAAATGTAACATAGCCTGATGTGATTGTTTTGGTACTAATCAGATTCCTAACACATTGACTAAATAAAATTTTATTGCACAAAATACTGAACTAGACCCTTTCAAGTTTTCAGGAAAGGCAGGTATTGAATTGGCATTAAAAGAAGCACACTAGTAGCAGTTTGTCACTGTATTCTTCTTCATTTGTTAACATTACTTGGCACCCAATCCAGCCAGGCAATTTAGCATCATGAGCCATGGTAGATGAAGCAAATTATTATTTACCACCTACCACTTAAGCAATATAGAAAAAATACAAAAAAAAAAAAACAAGAAACAAAATGTAAGTAGTGAATACGTAAAAGGACCACTGTGAACTTACAACTACATCACCTTCCTCGCCCATTGCTACAGCGCAGCGCACAGCAACTCTTCTGATGTCATGTAAGAAAAGCCTATGGCCATTTGATAAGGGTGGATAGTAATCATTTTCACCATATTTCAAATAATCTTGCATAGTCCACCCAACACCAGCCAACATGTCATCCAAGATGTCCACTAGATAAATGGGAGAAAAAATCATCTCAGTATTACAGGAAAGTGGCCCAAACCATAATTCAAAGAGCTTCAATGACAAAGGGTATAAACAAGGTTGACAGAAAGAACACCATAAGCTTAGACTGAGGTAGAGGACACACATGGATCTTCATTTCTCGGATTGTCAGATGTCAACATAACCACATCACTTTTGTCAGTCGCGATCTTTGTCATCAGAGGTCTCTTGCCTCTCTCTAGCTCACCTTCACATCCAATGACTGCATAAAGAACATCTGCGGTGAGAAAGGTTTCTGCTACCAAAGGATATATTCATCTATTTAGAATAGTAAATTTAGTAAGCCAGATTGGTAGTCTATCCAATCTTGATTCTGTGCTAAGAAGATCACTCTAGCTATTGCGACCTACAATAGAAACTAGACTACTTTCAAAAGGTCAATGAATTTCATGCTGTAAACTTCACTTAGCTGGCAAAGCATTAAAAACAAGGTATTAAGTAATAGCTCAGGCAGTATGATGTGTAAACTTCAAGGAAATTATGGTCAAAATAAAAATAAAATCTGGTTGAATGAGAACTGAAGATAAAAGAGAATAAGAAGCAAAAGATATTTATGTACATGGAAAAGGAAAATAGCATACCAGTGATAATTCTACGAGGACCAAGCTCTCTAACAGCATCCAAAAGTCTGGACAGAGCCTCAGGTGTCTTTGCATGGTCTACAACTACCCCAAATGCTTGCTCCTCGTCTATAAGCTCACACCTACCAGGAACTGCATCAACTTCCTCGATTCCCCTCACAATGTCCTCCAATGGTGCTCCTACAGCTATTCCAACTGAAACTGCTGCAAGAATGTTATAGATGTTGTGCCTCCCCAGTAACCCAGAAGAGATCTCCAAAATTCCATTGGGTGTTTGCACCAGCACCTGCGTCTCAAACAATGAAAGCTCAAACTTTAAAGTGTGAACATCAGCATTCTTATTCTCCAATGAGTAAGTCACAAAAGGAACTTCTGGATTCCCCTGTGCAACAAAATAAGGAGCATTTGGATCATCGATGTTCACAATTTTCCGATGCCTCTCAGGGTCAACCATCATTGCAAACAATTTTCCTTGAGCATTCCTATACTCTTCCTCGTTCCCAACAAATTCAGGGTGTTCACTTGTCAAATTTGTAAAGACTGCAATATCAAAGTCAATCTCATCATACCTTTTATCAGCCAAACCGTCAGCGGAAACCTCCATAACAACTGCCTCAGTCCCGTTGTGCACCATCTTTGCCATCATTTTCTGTGTCACTACCGCATCAGTTATTGCATTAGGATCATCCAATCTGTTCTCACCATGAACATAACACCCAAGTGTGCCTAACATCCCCATCCTCAATCCCATAGCATCATACATTGCCTTAACCAAGTGAGAGGTGGTGGCTTTACCGTGTGTTCCTGCGACCCCAATGACAGACATGCTATTCGAAGGGTGCCTGTAAAATGAGGCAGCAAGGATGCGAAGCACTGTGCTGGTGTCCTCCACGATGACCAGAGCTTTACATCCTAAGGTCTCTTCAATGTTTATCTGCTTATCAGCAACCAATGCCACTGCTCCTCGTTTATCAGCCTCAGTGAGGTAGTCATGCCCGTCCATCTTGGAACTATTGCAGCAGACGAAGAGATCGCCCACAGTAACTTCCTTTGGATCGTGTTGTATTCCAGAGATTGAGATCTCCAAATCACCATAGACGGAAACCGGCACTACTGGGCTCTCATCCAGGAGCTCCGCGAGGGTCATCTTGAACTTGGGTTCTAAAATTCGGGCAGGAGATCTCCCGAAGGCATCCACATCAAGATCAAACAAGGACTCCGAGGCTGCCCCATTGGATCCCGGCTCAGTAACCTCACCATCGCGATTATCGAAAGGGTTTTCCTCATCGGATTGATCGTCGTCGTCGTCCGAGATGACAGTGAGGCCTTGGAGCTCTTGGATCTCCTCAAGGTCGACGACCTCCTCGGGAGTAAGCTCTTCGATGCCCGCAAGAACCTCATCCGAAGGCGGCGGCGACTGATTTTTCGAGGGATTCGGCGGCAAAAGTCCCTGCTTCACGAATTCCTGGCGCTTGAGGGCGATGGCTCGATCAATATCGCCAAAGAGATCGTCTCCGGAGGAAGAGGAGTCTCCGGGAAGAAGGGGCGGGTCCTCCACGTCGGCAAGCGCCTGGAGAAAAACTGGCAGGTCCTTCTTAAACTGCTCGTCCTGGCGGCGCTGGGCGCGGGAGACCTGACGCTCGAACTGGCTGAAACGGGAGACCCCGTGGGAGGAGTCTTCGGGTACCTCCGGGGGGTCGCTGTCGGAGGGCGAAGGATTGAACTGGTCAGCACTGCGGGCGGCAGCGATAGGGGGGAAAGCGCGGAAGGAGCGGCGGCGGAGGAAGGAGAGGAGGGGGAGCGAGGGTTTGGAGGAGGCCGAGGAAGAGGGGAAGGAGGAGAAGAGTGGAACGGCTGGGAAGAGCAAAGCCATGGCCGAAAGGAAAAATCGAGAGATAGCGAGATGGGTTTAAGAAGGAAAAAAGTCCGAGTCCCGGTTCAAGTCAAACGGACTCTAATATTCCAAATAATGACAAAAAAAATTACAAAATAAAATATTGAGAATTTTTAATGTTTTTTTAAATAGATATTCCTCACTGTTGCTAATCCCGTGCTAAACCAAGTGCAAACCAATTACATCGAACAGGTAGTTAGATCCGTTATGGATTTAGGCCTTTTAATCTAGATTTAGCTAATAGTTAAATCTTTGAATCTAGTTAACTAGATTTAGCCATAATTAAAAAGTGACAGGATACAGATTCGAGTTCGACAGCCACAAAATGACAACACAGCCCTCTCCGTCGAAGCACTAAAATCCAATCTTCTTCATAAATTTTTTCCCATCCCTTTCCTTCGATCCCACTCCACCTTCGAATCCTCATGCCATGCCGGAGCTCAAGCCAATCTCTCGCTCCGCCTCCTCGCGCCACATGAAGCTGCTCTCCCGGCGAGCTCATCCTGGGCGCCACCAGCTTGAGTACCAAAAATGGCTTCTTTGGACGGTTCTCACTGTTTTCCTATTCGTGACCACCACGACCACTACGACCACCACCTCCTCCTCCTCCTCCTCCTCCTCCTCCTCCGCTGCTGCCGATGCATCCGCCTCGCTCCAGCCGCTGCCGCTCAGAACCACCCTCTCTCAATAATGCGCCTCGAGCACTCGGCGAAGCCCCCCGAATTTCATCCTTTTCGCCTTCCCTTAAGATTTACGTGTACGAGCTGCCGCCGAGCTTTAACCGTGACTGGTTGACGTCCAACGCGAGGTGCGGCAGCCACCTGTTCGCGGCGGAGGTAGCGGTGCACGAGGGGCTGGTGGATTTCGCCGGCCGGGTGTTGGATCCAAACGACGCCGACCTCTTCTTCGTCCCCGTGTACGTCTCCTGCAATTTCAGCACCCCCACCGGCCTCCCTTCTCTCCACCACGCTCGTCCGCTTCTCGCCTCCGCCGTCCGCTTCCTCTCAACCGAGTTCCCCTTCTGGAACCGCTCCCGCGGCCGTGACCACTTCTTCGTCGCCTCTCATGACTTCGGCGCCTGCTTCCACGCCATGGTGATTCCACTGACCATCTCCTCCCTGATCTACATCTGCTATTCAAAATTGATAATTTTACCGTGAAAACCATCAAATTTCGATTTTTTTTTTGACTGGAAAATGAAGAAAATCAAAATGGGCGCAGGAAGATGCGGCAATTGCGGATGGAATACCGGATTTCATGCAGGAATCGATCATCCTGCAAACCTTCGGCGTGAGTTCGCCGCACCCTTGCCAGCGAGCCGAGCACGTTTTGATTCCGCCATACATCAAGCCGGATATCGAAGAGCAGTGGCCGGCGCCGGAGAAGATGAAGCGCGACATCTTCGCGTTCTTCCGCGGTAAGATGGAAGTCCACCCTAAGAACATCAGCGGCCGCTTCTACAGCAAGTAAGCCTCCCGAAGACAGGATTGGGACGGGGTTTGGTTGGGTGATTTCATCGAACATGTTGCCGGTTACTTGTGCAGGAGAGTGCGGACGGAGATATGGAGGCGGTACGCCGGGAATCGGAAGTTTTACCTGCGGCGAAAGCGGTTCGACGGATACCGATCGGAGATGGCGCGATCTGTGTTCTGCCTGTGCCCGCTGGGGTGGGCGCCTTGGAGCCCACGGCTGGTGGAGGCGGTGGCGCTCGGTTGCGTGCCGGTTGTCATCGCAGACGGCATTCGGCTGCCGTTCCCGGAGGCGGTGCGGTGGACGGAGATCTCGCTGTCGCTGGCGGAGGCCGACGTAGGGAGGCTGGAGGAGCTGCTGAACCACGTGGCGGCCACCAACCTGTCGACGATCCAGCGCAACCTGTGGGACCCGGCCCTACGGCGAGCTCTGCTGTTCCACCATCCGATGGCGGATGGCGATGCGACATGGCATGCGCTGCGGGCGCTCGAGGGGAAGCTCGACCGCTCGTGGCGGCGGCAGCGGCAGGCGGTGTCGCTTCCGCAATCAACAAGGTAGGTGCTAGAGATGGAGATGACCCGCGGTGGAAAACAATTGCCCGTTACACTATTGCTTAGGTGTCAACTCGTGATTCGAGGAAAAGTGGATCCCATTACGATACGACGTTCATAATTCCAGCTGACGTGGAGTTGGTCCTTAAAGGAAAGAAAAGGAATTCGATTAAAAATTAATTTTCGACCCAGATACACATATGACTCGCTCCAGGCTTAGAATATAGTATATATATGTGTGTGTGCGACGAATGGTTAATTATTTTCATTTTATTTGTTAAAAAAATGCCAATTGATGGCGTATTAACTTAACATTGGCTGTGTAGTAGGAACATTAGTTATTAATGCAAATAAAAGCTTAATAAGGCTTGTGCATTAGACAGTTATGAAACTTCAAATTATTAATGAAAGTATTAATTTCACGATGATCCTTCCTTCCTACCGATATCTTATTCAGTAAACTGATAGTATTTGATATTCTCGATCAAAGAATTCGTTTGGCGACTTGTTCTTCCTCCTTCATGTGGCATGTGGTGGTGTCGGCTGGAATGTCAAATCAATCTACATCGATCTTCGTATTGAGCTGAGGTTTGGCCGAGATTCATCAGGCTTTGAATTTATTTCTTGCTTTCTTCTTTAATTTCGTCCATTTCATAGTTCATCAGTCTGGAGTCATGCCACGTCATTAAAATGGGAATCAAACAAACAAAGATATGTTTTCTGTGGATGCGCATGAGCACGTGGGATTGGGAACGCGTATTCCGAGCTGGCGTAAGTGGGACGACAAGAGCACGCGCCGCGTCGATGTGGCATTGGCTGCGCACGGCTCCATCCACGTGAACCAGAACCCACTTCACGTGCTGGACAACTCCCCACCGCCAACCGCCCACAGACTAGTCATCGATCATCATTACTGCGCTAGTTGCAACATAAGAAAAAAATATTATTATTAATGATTAAAATCAGATAGTCGCTTTCGCTGATTCTTCTATTAATATTATTTGTATCTTGTCTCCAAACTAGAGAGAGAGAGAGAGGGCAGGGGAATCCTTTCTTTTCACACCTTGTACAAAGCCCATGCTGTTTTTGCTCTCGTAGCCATGGATGATGCCAAGCCAGCTGAAGATGGTCTCAAATGGCTGCATTTGCACCTGCACCTAGAGAGAATGGATGAACAAGCTTGAGATAAATTATCCTATTCGTACTTTAGGTGCAGTAGCTGATGCAACTGTTTGTATTCCATCTCTTGTTTTACTTTTCTTTTATTTTCTTTTTTCTTTGTAGATTTGCATACTTTCATTAGCGTAAATTCCTAACGTTATTAAAAAGTTTTTTTTCCTCCTCCTTCTCCTTCTCCTTCCCTCTCTCTCTCTCTCTCTCTCTCTCTCTCTCTCTCTCTCTCTCTCTCTCTCTCTCTCTCATGGTTGCATTTGCGATCTCTGTGCCATGTTTCGTGTAGTCCCGCATTCATTGATGAGAGAATTCCAACCTTTTGCAGCATGAGAGAGAACTCAGAACTCGAGAGTTCTAGGATTTGCATATTGATGTTGTTGAATTATAGTGTTACCTTTTTAAGTTTAGATAGATGTTTTTGGTTTCACTTCTTGCTTGCCGCAGTTTGTTTGTTAGGTGGAAAATGTTTTTAAAAATTAATCTAGAACAAAGAAAAACCATTAAAACATTTTAATAACTTTAATTTTTAAAGTATTTCATTTTTGCATTGTATTTTTATTTTTTTGAACCTATATAGTTTAAATATAAATAAAATAACTTTGATTGCATTGCACATCTAATAACAAGCATTGTAAGGATGTACTTAAAAAATTAAATTCTAAAATAAGACAATATTTTATTTTATTTTGTGTTTATAATTATGTTGATGAAATATATAATACAATCACCAAATAATCACGTTATATTGCATTAGAAAACAAAGGAGGAAAAGAAACATAATTCTTTCAAATATATCTACATATGAAAAATATTTTTTTAAATTTAAACTTATTTGATAAGAGATCTTGATAAGGAATAAACCAATTTGACAAGAAAACTAAAAAAGTGAATAGGTTTTTAAAATGCATTGAATAATTGAATAAGCATTTATCATTTTGCCCTTCTAAACTTATGCTCAGATTAATATTCTAAATTATACAAGATAAAATAAAAATTATTAAATAAACCATGAAGCAAACTCGCACACATGTAAATACATTTTTTTAATGGACTAATTAGATAAGCTATTGAGTTCGTATGAAAAAGAAAAATACAAATAACATCGAATTTTTAAGATCTTTTTTAATCATATCCAATTTTCTTAATACAAATCTACACAATTAAATGGCTTCCTTCCAGTGCATACAAATCGTCAAGGTAATTGAGTACCAGAACTACTTCCTATATAACTCAAGGAAACTATTGCAAGAAGGGAGAAACTTTACGAATACATTACAATAACATGGGAAGATGGAAATACCTGAGAACCACAAGTGCAGGTGTTGAACCCTAAGGGGCCATCCCGACTTGTTAAAAAGATTAAGTTAGCAAACAAACCCAATTAGCTTCCCCAGCTTATCGACTTATTTATATTTACTTCGTGAAGAAAATGACAATCGATAACAAGCAAGCATTGAGGCAACAATGAGAAGGCTGTAAACTTTTGAGATTAATGTTCATTCTTCACACGCGATTTTAGAATTCCGGGTTTAGGAGGAGAAGCTAACACTCTGGCCATAGAATTAGCCCTAGAAGATGGTGATGTCTGCTTCTGACTCGCACCCATCATGCTCGAGCCATCACCTCCATCAGAGCAAGGTGCTAGAGAACCATCATTTTTTTCTCGCGTGCACAATCCCATTGCTCTAACCACGTAGGAATCATCGTGTAGCTCAAACGGGGTACTGCAGTTTAAAGTTACAGCAAAATCAGTGAACGAGATAATAGTTGATGTGTGAATGATCTAACGGGTTAAGGAGAACATTGGAGCGAGAGCTGCTCCGAACCATTTGATAATAATCGTCATTAATATTGCATTTTCTACTTAAGAACATCAAGAATATAAAAATGAAAAGTCAGTTTTTGATGAGAAAGCAGCTCATAAGATAATATATAACATTACCTGTTGAAGTCAAAATGTACAAGTTGCATATCTTCTGAAATTTCTACCTCGACCGTAGCATGTGGGCGTGTCTGTTAATCATCATTTAAAAGGAAATATTAGATTATCATGTGCCTAAATTGCATTAGCAATTCCAAGAATCTTTATACATTGGCGGATATTGTCTCTAGCGAAAAGAAGAAGCATGCATGATCTTACGATACATCCTCCAGATGTTTTAACATTTATGTTCCATAAACCACAAAAGATCACAAATGTGGTGTATTCTAGAAATGCTACAAAATATCCATAAGAATTCAAATGACAATTAAGCCTTAATATTTGATGACTAACAAATTAGAAGGATATATACATGCGTGAAACCTGACGAATTCATATCAGCATCTTGAGGAAACCAAGTTGCTTTGCTTGCATCTATTATATGTCAATGAACTGTAGTAGACTAGTATTTGTTCTCAAACATAAGCATCTCAAATCCACACTTCGATAATGAGCAATTGCCATTTAAACATTTACTCAAAAACAACTGGCCACTTACTTTGTCGTTACCAACAAAATCCTGAAATGTAACTGCAATAGCCATTAAAAAAATTCAAACGCAGATGCACAAAAGAAGAATGCAACATGGTACCTGAACCAAGATAAATGGTAAAGCAACACCACCAGATGGAAGATTTCCTGATCCATATAACTTGTCATTTCTTTGAACCAAGTTTTGGAGACCTACATACTGTAAAAAAAAAATGGAGAAATTGAATCATTACTAAGCACAAGAGATAACCAAGTTACTAAGCACAATCCATAACCAAGTTATGGATTGTTCTGAATTCATCTTTAGAGAATGGGTAACTATTGTTTCACCATAAGAGAGCATAATTCAAATTATCTTCTCACTATCGTTAAATCATGAAATAAGCTAGAGAACAAACTCCAGACATTTTTAAAGCTAAAATAAATAAATAACAAGCATAACGTATTCACAGTGGAGATTTGGTTGGCATTGAGACATTTCAGATGGTTTTTAATATATGGTCTACTAAAATGACATGGTGATGATATCCCTTACCGCATAGGAACACTTTCAATTATTATTTGAGAATGGTAGATTTTATACAGTTTGTTTAGCCTTGTTAGCCTCTGGTATTGCTAATTATAGATGACTTAAAAAATTTTGAATTGTGTGGACTCCTCATAGTAATCAAATACTTGGTAAATGGAACTGAACACTATAAAAGAAATTAATAGAGATAACAGGCGTGGCATGAGTAATATGTTTCTTCCACTGAACAATAGAGGTGGTAATATAACTACCATATCAGATATATACAATTTCTTCAAACTAGAAAAGATGTCTTATTGGGAATCAATAAAGATATTTGGCACTCAAACTGTCATACTTGATCATGCAACTCTTGCAAATATGCAGTTTTCTTATCAATTCTGCTCCTCAATCCAATTCGCTCTGCCTGTAACAGAATATGGAATTACAAATCAGTATTTTAAGCCATATTACAAGGCTATCCATGCTGAAAAGCTCAATAACATGATGCAAACAGTAGATTGAAGTATAAACAAGAGCAAACCTTTAATTCTTCGATATCATTTAGACTAGTTCGAGGTAAACCTTTCCAATGTATCTCCTTTTTATCTTTAGAGATAATATCCATAGCCATGAGAACATTTAGTGCATCATATACCCTTCGCCGTATGTTCTTCTCATCATATTGTTGCTGCTTCAGTAATAGATATTAGATAATGCATTTCCAAAGATCAAGCTATTCAAACAAAGTAAACAATGCATAAAATCTTAAATAGCTCAGACACTTTGTCAAGTACCTGATCTTGAGATCCTGGATTATTTTGGGGATTTGTAAATTCAGTGACAAGTTCATCTGCAACCTGAAATGAATTTAAGGAAAAGATGAGGCTTCGAGAAGCAAAGTCAAGCAAATACACCTCAAAGAAATAAAGCACTATAAATAGAGCTAGGATTTCATAACATCAAATAACTTATGATACTCAAATTCTTCAGCTAGCCACTCTGTACCTATGTTGAACATCCAACACTCCATGTTAGACATTAATACCCTCATCATTCATTTCTAAAAAAATTTAGAAGCAACTGTGTAGAGCATGGAAGTGATTAAAAACACAACAAAAAGATTGTCATGTAATCAGATTCTAGGATCATTGAATGTATATGAGTTGGCAACACAGGCAGTAGCGAAAACAACTAAACCACACCAACCTGTTGTACCCAGAAAATGGCGCCAAAGGATTTTTTTGAGACATCCTTCTTGGGCAAAGCAGCTAAAACCAAACCTAAATTCTTTAAGCAGTAAGAGTTCAGTTGGCAAATTTACAACATGATTCATGGAGCCCAAAATCCAGCCCCAAACATTATAGCCCTCACTTGCGTAAGAATCTAGAATACTTAAATGTATGAGATGAGCATTACTAGTATCTGTTAACTGATAGGTACATTTATATAGTTTGGTGTCTTCAAGAAGAAAAGATCTAATGAAAGACAAATAATGCAAATTTTAATAATAATATATTATTAATATTGCAAACAGAAGCAAAACAGGTAATTCACCAAGATAAAGCTAACCTCATTATAAGTGGTTCGCCCCTTGCTTTCGACTTTCTCACAAACTGAGCATATAGGCATGACAAAAGAAACAAAGAATAAGTGTGAATAATATTTAAAAATCGAATAGTAAACCCAACAGTATCAGTGAAAACATACTGCTTTCAATTTTCATAACATCCAATATAGAAAACATCAGAGCTAAGCTGGTCAAAACTTCTAATTGCTGCCTTTTCTTGATAACATGAATCTTGTAGAATGTGTGGATTGTAGAAAAATAAACATTGTCACTAGGTATGCAATTACCTTTCATACTGAATTGTCGAAGACCCCTGCCACTTTTATCACCTGAAACAGCCCGAGAACTCCTTTTTTTCTTTTTACCACTGCAAAATACACGCTTGGTCAATCTTAATAAAATTTCCTCTGCATGATGAATTTTGATCTACTAATATTAAATAGAATACGGATTCACAAAAACCACAGCGCAATATAATTTCCGATTAGAACTATTCAGCAGTAACTAAGTAAATGGAGAATTTTTAATTTTTTGCAATGTGGGTGTGAGGAGTTATGTCATTTCAACAAATTAAGGAGAATAATCGTATATGGAATTTCATTAATGATGCATTCTTCTAAATTCTCATTTGTTCCCAACAAAACAGAAACCACATCATGCCCAATTATTCACACCCACTAGCACCAATTTTTTTTCGTGCTCTGTCACTGCAAATTACTTTTTTGGATTACCAAATTGTTAACGGTTTCAAACAATTCACCTAAAAACACCCAACAAACCCCTCACCTCACGGCTCCTTCGGGCGTCCCCTCGTCGTCCCCGTGGATATCGAGGTGGTTCAGCCTGACCAAGGTATTCTCGCTGGCGGGAGTCGTTGCCACTATTTCACTCCTGCTGGAGGGCGAGCCGGCACTGCCACTAGTGGAGGCCGACTGGCAGCTAGAAAAGGCTGGCGTGCCGAGGGAGAAGAGGCCGCCACCGCCGCGAACGTGGGGCTTGGGGAAGCTAGTGGTGCTATTGCTTCCCTCGTCCATCTCCTCGACCGCCGAACGAGAACAAGATCGCGCGAGCGGATCGAGTGAGAGGTAGCAAACCCTAATGCAGAAGGAGCAAGGAGAAAGAGGGAAGCGAAAGAGGCGTGTTTGTCTCCTTGGTCGTGGGCGGGTCGAAGGTTGCTTACGAAAAAGCTGTGGGACAACGCTCATACGTGGCAAATTTTAAGTGGGTAAAAGAATCTGTACGACGTTTCGTTCTAGAAATTGATAACGAAATCGACGATTTTGATCTCGCCAAAATCTCTGATCAACGGATAGAATCACTGTGATGAAAGTCCCTCGGTATATGACGGTATGAATAAATACAGCGAACAGCTTTTGATGGGGCAAAATTACAGATTAAATCTAAAGATGCAAAAGAAGCTTTTAATATCTAAAAAAATCATATTACATAAATCATAATCAAATCGAGTTAGGTTTAGTTTACAGAATGCCATATAGTTACTAAACGTTAAACTCACAAGGGCCATCTTTGTTCTTTGTATGCAAAAGCCACTTGCTCATTCAATCAAATTCATATGCAATGTATTGGAAAGTAGATTGAAGATTTACAAAATATTGCATTTGCCACAGATGATGAAGACTTTAAATTCTGAAACATCAGCCACATGAACAAGAGAAACCAAACAGTTTTTTTTTTTTTTTTTTTTGCAAATAAAACTCAATGGTTAAATCACAAGCAAAGATGAAGACAAGGAAACAAGCTAAAAACAAATCACTTGGCTTCTATCAATTCTTTGGTTTGCTTGTCCTCTGAATGCACAAAATCATTGCTTTGTTTCTTTAAAAGGTGATGAATCTTCCACGAATGCATCTAAGGATGACAAATCGAATATATCTGACCCATCTGCAAACAAGTTTTTGAAATATATAAATATAAATATCAAAAGAAAATTTTGAAGATCAAAAGTAAATGAATTTAGTTTCAGAGAAGCAAAAGAAAAAGTAAACTGTGTAATTGTTTACTGACTCACCGGAAGAAGATAGTCGAGGTGGTAACTCTCCTACTGTACCTGCCCGAATGGTTTGTGGGAGAATGCAGCTGCAACATGATCCTAAAACTTCCCAATCCCCACATCATTTAATGTCTCAATGTTTTGGATTAGATAATATGTTTTTGGATCAGGATACTAACCTAGTTTAGCGAGTCGATTCACCCAGCCTGGAATCCGTTTCCCTGTTAGTTGCGTGCTTACTTCGTCCGTGAAATGGTTGCAGTTCTTGGCAATCAAATGGTAGGTATCCCCATAATACTTCTCAGAAAGATCTTCCATAAATAAGCGAAATTCAGAACGAGACATATTAGTAGTGCCCAACCACACAGTTCGTTTGAATGAAAATCCAGGACAGCTTTTAGGCTCCACTTCAAACACCCCACTCATAGAAAACTCATGAGCTCCGAATCCATATTCTGTGCCATGAGCTTCAAGGAAAAATTAAGAAAAGAATTATGGATCTATAGGAGAGAAAACCGTGAGTGCAAAATAGGCAGAATGAATTTTACAAGGGATTGAATTCATGATCTTAAAAAAATGAACAAATACTAAATGCACTTAGATTTGATGGAAAATTATGGTATATAAATCATCTTAATTTCTCACCTTGCAAATTTCTGTAGCACTTTACTCATCCACATTAATACATTTACCATTATCATCCAGTATTAGTAACATAGATTTGCATAGAGCTAAATAAAGGCATAAGTGCTCTGTAGCCGGCTCTGAATAGTTGGGAAAAAAAAAGTGCTTGAAGTTGATGATGATGACAATACTGAAATCGTTACCCACCTATTGTTGAAAGAATATACTCTCACTTTTTTATGCGTTAATTTTCATCAAGGTGATATATACTACTAACAAGTTGAAGGGATTCAATTTTTTAAAGAAAATCAAAACTGAGAAAAGTAATTTAAAGAAAAGATATGGGATGTCTAGTAAACAAGTAAAATGTTTATGAAATGGGTAAGAAGTCAATTTTGTTAAACTCAGGTGGGTAGAATGCTACAAAGTATTTCCATATGCCAAGATAAAGATGGACAATCTTTCATCAGAGGAAATCATAGTTTTCTTAGATCAAAAAAGCAGTTATCAAGGAATCACCACAATGTTCGGCAAATGATCCTTAATTAACCAACATAAGCAATGAGATTAAGAACAATTATTAAAAGGGACATATATATATATACACACACATTAATTTTGACAAATTCATAATCACAGTAGACAACAACAAATCAACTGAAAAGGTTAGTATTTTCTAAATTGCTAAC
The DNA here is from genome assembly GCF_044706935.1 of Curcuma longa. Taxonomy (NCBI): domain Eukaryota; kingdom Viridiplantae; phylum Streptophyta; class Magnoliopsida; order Zingiberales; family Zingiberaceae; genus Curcuma; species Curcuma longa. Next base: position 18,518,937 of record NC_133871.1, on the reverse strand, counting down.
GGTTAGATATAATGCACATCTACTTTCTTTCAAAAAATAATACGGCAATGAAAGCGGAAAGCCTTGCAACATCCCATTAGTCCTTAGCTCATTCAGTGTTTAAAGAACCTCAATAGGAAAAACAAGAATTAATTAGTAACATTTTAAGAAGTTTTTGAGCCTAAGATCTGTGAGTCTTTGATACATTATTTCAATATGCAGCAGGCATCATTATCATGATGAAATAAATTTACAGTGGTTGAACTATCTCAATAGGAAAAACGAAGAGCAAATTAGTTGAACCAGAAAGATTTATGAGTTTGTGATGCATTTTACCAAAATTCATCTAGAATCAACATTTGATGAAATTCATTAACAGTGGTTGACCTATCTCAATAAGAAAAAAGAAGAGCAAATTAGTTTTATTCTAAGAAGTTGCTGAACCTAAAAGGTTTGCGCGTTTGTGATGCATATTTTCCAACATTGATGAGGCATCATTATTTAATGAAATTCAACTGATTTAAATCCATAGCATATGCAATTTGCAACAGATATGAAAGGGAAATTAATCAAAGTTTATACGAAGGAATACAGTGCCAAATTTTGGTTCCTCGTTGGAATGAAAATAGTAACGGATTGTATTGTATCAAATTTAAGCCATAAAAGACGCACCTTCAATCCCAGAATGGAAGATTCCTAGCCCAAAACAATACAGATAGTTATTCACCGGCGAGATATCGTAAATGTTCAAGTAGATATGCGTCTTGCCGCCGCCTCCATTGCCATCGACGTCCCCATCGATCAACGTCTTGGGGCAGGAAGATTTCGCGACGATCGAGGGCATATTAAACAGGATCCGGCGAAAGAAGAGCGAAAGAGCCCGGGCGACCTAATTCTTCATGCGCATTGCCGTAAACAGAGATCGCACCGGGCCACCACCGGAGGCGGGAGACCGGGCCGGCGGGAACGCGTGGCGCTGTGGAGGTACCCCGCCGCCCGCTCCTTCGCCGATGGAAGGGGAGCAGAGAGACGAGGTGGAAGCTTTTGTTTAATTTTGGAGCGGAAAGCTGAAAGGAGAGGCGGAGGGCGAGGGAGGGGACGAGCCTAGGCTGGTTCCAGCGTCTCACCGCGACAGGAAACAAGCTTTTTAGCGATGCCGTCAGCACGAAGCTGACACGTGGCCCCTGCCTGAGGGATTTGAATTTTCCATTATCCATTTAATTAATTTATAGATAATTAAATTTTCTAAACTAGGACGGGAATGATGGACATCAATTGTATCTAATATTTTGAAGCTATAATTAAAAAAGAATTCAATCAATGATGAATTGTTGCCTCAACGCACAGCAAAAGATGTGCATGGACCTTGCTCCAGAGCATCGAGTTCGAGCTCCCAATCTTCTTCTTCTTCTCGGCCTTCATTTTGCAGCAGCAGCAGCATCTCCCCAAGCACACTGTATATGTTCTTCCACTCAGGGTGGAACTGATCACCTGAAACAAACTCCCAAACATAATTGGCAACCTCAATCACACTGCAACCAGCCTCTCTTTTCCCCCCGAATCTCCTCAATTCTCCCTTGATCCTTTCCACATCCCCCCACCTCTTCAATCGCGCATACAAATTCCTCATCATCACGTAGTTGCTTGTGTTCCATGGTTCGACCTCGTTCGCCTTCCTCAGAGCTCGCTCAGCCCTCTCGACGTCCCCATGGATCACACAAGCATTCAGCAATGAGCTTAGTATGATCCCGTTTGGAAGACATGGCATTTCGGACATCAACTTCTCCGCTTCCTCAAGGAACCCACTTCGCCCCAACAGGTCTACCATGCAACCATAGTGATCGATCCTTCGTTCGATATGAAGTTCCTCCATCTCGTCGAACCACCTCTTGGCTTCGTCCACGAGCCCACCGTGGTTGCAAGCAGACAACACGCCCATTGCTGTGACCTCATTCGGGCGGACTCCACGCCTACGCATTTCATTAAACAGGTTGAGTGCGTCCGTTGCTCGGCCGTTGAGAGCGAGACCGTAGATCATGGAGTTCCAGGCGGGCGGCTCAGTTCTTGGCATTTGGTCGAACACTCTACGTGCCTCGCCGATATCCCCGCATTTCGCGTACATGTCGATCAATGCAGTAGAAACAGTGATCGCCCGGTCTAGCCCGTTCCTTCGAGCATAGTTGTGGATCCATCTGCCAAGATCAATGGCGCCCAAATCGGTAACAGCGGGGAGGACACTGACGAGGGTTACTGCATCAGGCTGAGCAGGGCAGCAACCGCTCTGCAGCTCTCGGAATAATTTCAGTGACCGCTGCGGCTGCCGATTCTGACAATAACCTCCGATCATCGTGTTCCAAGAGTGGAGGTTCCTCTCCGGCATTTCGTCGAACAGCGCACGAGCGGCGTCCATGTCGCCGAGCTTGCAATATCCAGAGATCAAGTTCGTCCAAGTGATCACATTTCTGTCAGGCGTTTCGTCGAACAGCCTTCTTGCAGAAACCATGTCACCTCGCTTGACGAAAACATCGATCATCGCGTTCACGGCGGCCGTGTCCTTATCCGGCATCAGCTGAAACAAATCGATGGCGGCGCCCACGTCGCCACTTCTCGCGTAGCCGACCGTCATCGAGGTCCACGACGGGAGACTCCTGTGAGGCATATCATCGAACACTTTCCGCGCGGACGCCATGTCGCCGTGCTTCGCGTACATGTCGACCAAGGCGGTGGACGCGAAGGCGTTACCGCCAAATCCCATCTTGACGACGTGGGCGTGGATCTGGGGGCCTTCTCCGTGCTCCGGAGAGTCGCCTGTGAGCGAGGCGCAGGCTTTGAGGAGGGAGGGGAAGGTGTGGTCGTCAGGGAAGTTCGCGGGCGGCGCAGTGAGGAGGTCTCTGTAGAGGGCGATGGACTCCCGGAACCCGCGGTTTCGGGAGAGGGCGCGGAGAAAGGAGCTGCAGATGAAAGCGTCGTGTTCGGGGCAGGCGTCGAAGAGGCGGCGAGCGTGGCGGAGGAGGGACTCGGAGGCGATGGGGGAGGCGAGGGCGGCGAGGTCGGAGAAGGCGGTGATGAGGCGGGTGAGGAGGGATAGGTTGGCGTGGATGGCGCCGCGGCGGAGGAGGGAAGCTTGTATTTGGAGGAGGGCGGCGGCGGGAAGGGAAGGGGTTCGCTGGAGAAGGTGGAAGCAGCGCTTCTCGTGGTGGGTCCAGAGCTCGCCCTCACGACCGAATCCCATGCCCTAGTAGCGTCGCGATCACTATGTTTCCACAACTAAATCTATCCCTGGACGCTGTCAATGAAGCGAAGAACTGCAATATCCAGAGTCGCGACATGGTCAACTAATTGGCACACGTGTTAATCTTGGCTGCTCGTAAATAATATTTTAAATAGTAGAGTTTGATTTCGTTATTTTTAAATTAAGTTAGATTTTTTCGACATATATATTAAATGTTTCCTAAGTTTGGAGACACTCGACACGAAATACTTCACTCATAAGGAATCTCTCAAGACGTGAACTGCCCAAGAGACGTGTTCCTCTTTGCCGCGTCAAGAATTATAAGGCATTAATGTTGTCCTTCTCTTCTAGTAAGAATGAGCCCACCAAATGAATACTCTCAACTGTTCTAGGGGACGGATATAGAAATTAAAATTGAGAGCATGAACTTAAAGAGGTGACTTAATTTTGAAGGTCAAAAAGATAAATTGTAATTAGTTAAATAAAAAAAATTTAGACAGTCCATAACAATCTTGTTTAAAACCCGTCTCTATACCCAAAGGAAATTGACCATTGATCGATCCAGGTCCATATGTGATAGAGGTTTCTAATCTTCCCATTGGATCCTCATTTGTCAGGGAGTTAATAGGATTGAAAATTTCTTATCGATATATTTCTGAAAAAATTAGTGTTTTGTTAAATCTTGTGTTTTGATTTTTCTTGATGAAAAAAATTCTAGAAGAGAACATTGTCAAACATCTCCATCTCTATTGTCCTCTTGTCGGTTTCAATCTTTTCTCCCATCACTGTCATGCTTCATTATGAGAGTTAGAAAAAACGAGCAGTTGAAAATAACAAAAGTCAACGGTTTTTTTACAAATAACTATTTAATTTTACTATTTCTTAAATGATAAATAATAAGGAAGATTTCATAACTACTCTAATAATCGATTTAAAAATTAAATAAATAATAATAATAATAATGATTGAATAATAAATTAAAATATCTTTGATAAAAAATTAAAACAGAACACCCCTTCTTAATTTTTACCCTATCTAAATTCCCCTTTAGAAACTAAATCTCTTAAAAATAAAAATAAAAATTAAATAAAATTATAATATAACTAATAAAAAATTAAAAAATTAAACAATCATTTCAGCCAGATTGGTTAATTTTAAATTGATTTAGCCTGATTATTGTATTAAATAAGCTTAAACAATATAAACATTCGAGTTGATTGAGTCAATCCAACTTGGACATTAAATTTAATGAATTGTTGGAACTCATTTAATTCGATTGCGATTAGGTTGCTGTAACCACATGGGCGTTGGGCGTTGTAGAAGACAAATACACACATTCAAGTCGCTAATTTATTACAACTAATTTATTTAACGGTTAATTAAATTTGATTTTTCAACTCTCAGCAGTTCACTAGCAATTGGGCGAAGAACCGCGGCGACAGCGGCGGCACGGCGAACAACCCGCCATTGCTCTCCTCCTCCACATCCCACACGCTGTTCCAGCTCGAAGGCGACAAGGGTCGGACGAGGAGGAGGTCGTCGACCGCCTCCGCATGCGCCGATCGCTCCTTCTTCACCTCCCTCGATTCCTCCGTCTCCATCGATCTCTTCCTTTTTCCCGCCGATGCCGGAGACGGAGGCCGCGTGGGAGGGAGGGGATCCGCCGATTGTCCAGCGGAGCAGCCGATCTCGTTGGGGAAGTTGAGGATGGCCTTGCGGCCGCGCATCTGGAAGGCGGCGCGGTCGTACGCGCGGGCGGCAGCCACGGCGGTGTCGAAGGTCCCGAGCCAGACGCGAGACCCACGGCGACTAGGGTCGCGGATCTCCGCAGCGAACTTGCCCCACGGCCGCAGGCGGACGCCGCGGAACCGCCGGCCGGAGGGAGCACGATCCTCCTCCGCATAGATGGCCCGGGAGGGGGGTACGGCGACGCTGAGGGAGGACCATGGATCGGGAGCGGCGAAGCTGATCATAGGGGCGGCCGGCGAGGGGAAGCGGAAGGATGCAGTGTCGAGGGAAGGCTCTTGAGGGAGGTCGGCGAGGAGGTGCTCGCGGATGAGATCGAGGGCCGCATCGCCGCCGGAGCTCCCGCCGAGAAGTGAGTTCATACTAAAATTAGTAAAGTGCAGATTAAGAGGAGACGGAAAGGCACGAACTCAACGCAGAGAAGGCGTCTTTATGCGGTGGGTATTTATAGGGATAAAATGTTTTTTTTAATGGTGTGGGAAATTAGTGGGACACGACCTTGGTCGCGACTTAGCTCGCTCACTCAGAATATGAACCGGTCATCGAACTGTGGACTCAGCTCACTTTGCAAAATATGAAGCAGTCTTCGAAACAGATATTTGGTCTGTAACTGTACGGAATGAATAGGAAAAACAATATTATTTTTAACTAAAAAAATTATCATTAAAAAGAAAAAGAAAAAAAAAATAATTTATTCCTATCGGTTCAATCCATCCTAGCGGATACATCGACAATTTAATTAGTTTAATTTCAAAATTCAGTGCGAATCAATTGAATAGGAGGATCTCTAACTTGATAACAACACGGCATTCACATCGATAAAGTGATAAGAACGAAATTAAATAAGCAAAGCAGACGAGACGGGTGCTCAATGTACGTGTTCCTTTCCTGTCACTGTCGCTGCTCTTAAACTAAATGGATAAGATCCTTCTTTTTTTATTTTTGAAAATAATAAAAAAAATAAATATTGATCAGCATCAACGGTAACATTCGAACCTGTTTTAATTAACTTATTGATAATTTACGGGAGGAAATGACAAAGGTATTAACTAAAATATTCACAAATTTCCTCAATCGTAGATATGCAGATAGAGAAGTAAAATAAAAAATGACGAAAGAAGATTCCACGACAAAATCTAGCTGTACCAATTTAGATCGAAGCGTACGCATTGACCAGGGGTCAGACCCCGGTTCGAAAGATCTCAGCCGTTCAGATCCATCAAGATTGTAATTCAGCCGACATGGCACTTATTTTGCCCTCTAAGAATATGGTTGAGCCATGTAAATAACAGGATATAACTGACGAAGAGAGCCGTGCATGTGCGATCGTGAGAAAATACTTTTTTAGTTTGTAAATTTTGACATGAATTTACAGTGTCTTTTATTCATCCAATAAATATTACTGTTGATAGATTTTTATGATATTACCCAGAGTGTCCTTATAATTTTTTTTAATCTCATATAAAATATTTTCTCTATTTTTTTGTTTTTATATAATAACAATGCAAATCTTTGAACGAAATATAACACGTATAATATCAAAAACAAACGGCTGCTGATTCTGTGGGATTTAAAAGTAAGGTATTAGTTTTGATGCTTATTCGTTTTGTTAAAGAGTCAAAAAAAAAAAAAAAAAGGAAAACAAAATTAAGGAATTTGGTCAAAGTCAGAAAAGTTTGACTCTGACAACGTTTGATCGTTTCCGAGTAGTTTGACACTTGAAGACATTGGAGAATGTGTTTGACTTCCATCAACTTAAACGTGCGGCTGCATCACAACCGTCGATTCGAACCATTAAAATTACTTAAATGAAAAGTTCTGTAAAATCGTGTTTCATATTCAAATGTCGGCGTTAGCTATTTACAAATTAGATTATCTTAGAAAACTCCTGAGAGTTAAATTAATTAAAGTCAACACAATAATATAATTAATTAATTAAACATAATGTATGAGCTCCAATACAATTGACTGATCTATATTCCCATGATGATCAAAACTAATAAATAGGTGTGCCATTCTTACTCCATCTAAATTATTAACTTAAAAATACACCTTTTTTATTTTAAAATTTTCAATCATGTTTTGTGCATTTCTCTAAGGATTAACTTATCCTATAGTCTACCAATGACTTAATTAATTCAAGATATATATATATATATATAGCATAGCATACATCACCACTACTTAAGGATTTAAAAAATTATAACTTTTGTGGATCTTTGTGAAAAAATTTGACTCTAACTTCGTCATCAACCTCCTTGCGAGTTAATCAAGAGAAACCATAAGAAAAAATTTTTAAAGGAAACCACAAGGAAGGCAGAGAAAGGCCTCCACTTCATTTATTATTCTCCACTACAATTATTTTAAATACAAGGTAGGACTTGAATTTGATAAGACCTCCCATCAAAGCCCAATATTTAATTTACCAAACTTCGATCCACAATATTTTATTTCATTGTTTACTTAATTATTATTTTTTACATAATCTTTGCAACATTTCATGTGCTTGATTACGCAAACAACATGAATCATGGTCATTTTAAAATCATAGATTAAAATTAACATTTGTTTAAATGTGGAATGTTTGGTTAGTTTAAATTGAGTTCTAATCGAAGTATTTAACTACTTAAATAACATTGAGAAAAAGTCATTAATTGTTTACCTTAAAATATGAAGACAATATAATAATTATCTTCACGTGCTAAAATAACAAGGAACCTTCAAAGAAGCACACGAGGCAAGGAGACCGAGAAAGCTTCGAATCGAACCCATCGCCTTCTTCCCCTTCCGCCGATATATAAACCTCCACTCCTTCCCTTTCCTCTCATCGGCCATCGCCATCGCCTCCAGCCGAATACCCTAACACTTAGCCATGTCCCGCAGCGACGACGCCGAGCTCGCCCTCCTCGCCTCCGTCCGGGGTCACCTCCTCGACGATCCCGCTCCTTTTCCGCTTCTTCCGGCCATCGATTGCTCCGGATCCGTGTCCCTTCCTTTCCGCCCCGACGACACCGACGACATGCTCGTCTTCGGTGCCCTCGCCGACGCCTTCCGCTTCGGATGGACCCCCTCGCCCTCATCCGCCGCCGCCCCCGATCCCGCCGCACTGCCGACGATGTCGTCCGTCTCCAGGGGACGGCACTACCGCGGGGTGAGGCAGCGGCCCTGGGGGAAGTTCGCCGCCGAGATCCGCGACCCGGCGCGCAACGGAGCGCGGGTGTGGCTGGGGACGTTCGAGACGGCGGAGGACGCCGGACTCGCTTACGACCGCGCCGCCTACCGGATCCGCGGCGCAAGGGCTCTGCTCAACTTTCCTCACCTCATCGGCTCGGCTGATGATTCGCCTTCCTGGTCTTCTTCCTCTAGTTCTTCCTCAGAAAAGCCCTCGCCCAAGCGGAGGAAGAGAGCGACGGCATCTGCTCCGGTTGCTTTGCCCGCTGATCAGACGGAGATCTTCCCGGAGGCCAAGCAATCGGGTAATGCCAACCATCTCTTGGTAAGCTGAGAGTTGATTTGGTGTTTCAAAATCGGAAATATGATGAAATTTTAGCTGAATTGGTCGAGGGTTTGTTTGTGCGTGTTTTCAATTTGCTCAATTGTTCTTACCAAGCAATAGCGGAAGGAATAATCTGATAACAACATCTTTTGATTGCGCGCCCCTTTTTGAGGAAAATTCCTCAATTGTTCTTATCAAAAAATGAATGATAAATCTCAGTTAGTTGTATTACTCAAGCCAACGGTAGGACATCCGAATTGTGACATGACCGGTTCAGTCCCATGAAAGTTTTCTCCACCGGATGCCACCAGGGTAAATTGGGAAGCGCACGCAGCGGCCAATCCAAATGGCCAGTATCCTTTGATTGCGATCTCCATTTGAAAAAAAATTTATGTAAATACGTTATAGCCGGGGATAATTGTCCTTGGATCATTTAATAATGTCAATATACACCAAGCTTAATAACTTCTTTTCGAATAACACAATTATGGGCCAGACAGGCGTCGGCCTGCTCGCAGCCCATGCGATTGTTTTGAGTCCACCGGTCCGGTTTAAATTGGTAGGGGATGGTCATCGAGTCAAACGTTACTTAATTTATAAAATTGCGGCCCAGTTAAAACCCGGGCATTAGTCAAAGGAGATGACGCAGTAGCTTTGAAATGTTGCATGCCGATAGAAGAAATGAAGTGGCCGTCAACATCGAACGTTGAACAGCATCAACTAGATATTTATTATTCATGCACGGCCAGCACTACCACTGTGCCACTACCATCTCCCCTGATTGCGACGGCTGCAAGATAAACAATATCTTCCTCCGTAGCAAAAGAAAAGATAATAACGTTCAACAACGATTTCTTTAAATGAAAGAAATTTTCTAATTTCTTTGAAGATTCAATTTTTTATTTTTTTAAACAATCTATCACTTAAATATTAATTTAATTATATCGGCATAAACAACATCTTCCCTATTATATCAGCATGAACAATATCTTTCCTACCACCACATCAAGTTGATTTTGATGCACAACAAACTAATTTAAATCATGCATTAAATTCATTGACTTTTTATCGCATTAAAAGTCAAAACGATCTCATCTCCATTCACGTACTACAAAGACATCCATGACCATGAAGCTCGATCACATTAGTTACAGTAGACTTCCACTGAAATTTAAGAAAATAAAAATAATATAATCACTAATTGATAATTGTTTAGTGTAAGAATTTAAAATATAATTTACTTTATCTAAGTAATTGATTAATTGTGTATTTAAAGTAAGTTATATGTTCTATTCAGTTCAGACATGACGATAAGATGGCGGTAGTGGAAGTTTGACACTGCAATATCTTGCTACTTATTATAAATAGCTCGTTAATTAATCCGAAGCACCATCACCAGCAGCTCGCATTCCATAATAAATCATCATGTCTTTCGCCACCACCAATTCCTTCCTCCTCCTCCTCTTCTTCTGGTCAATTCTATGCTTCCAGTTATTTGTAACTGTCTCGAATTCCAGCCCGTCCGACGAGACGGGAGGCGGCGCAACCAGCCCTGAGCAGCCCGCCGGCGGATCCGGCGGCGCTTCCGGCCCCGGGTGGGATTACAGGTGGGGGTGGGGGGCAAGCCAGGGGGCAGGGTGGGGTTATGGCTCCGGCTCCGGCCAAAGCCCTAGTGGAAGTGGGAAGGGGTTCGGGTACGGATACGGGTCTGGATCCGGCTCCGGCTCTGGCTCCGGATTCGGTTACGGGTTCGGTGGAGCGGGCGGAGGCGGTGAGGCTGAGCGAGGAGGAGCATATGGTTACGGAGGTGGATATGGCGGCGGAGCCGGCAGCGAAGGTGGCGGCGGTGGCGGCGGAGGCGGCGGCGGTGGCGGTGGATGGAACTTCCGGGGAGGACGGCCGCCGCAGTTCTCGAATCGTAAATGTTGTTGATGTAAAATGGAGCCTAAAGAACATCACATTATGTCAACCATGAACCTAAAATAACAGTAGATGCCTTTAATAGCAACTATGTTCGATCACATCGTCGTAGGCAGTGCATCTCCATCAACATAACGTCAATACATAGATGAAAATATAAGTCTACTTAGATTTCAAATGGTAACTGTAGTTTCAGTTTAAGTAATGATTCAGATCGGTGAATTGCGTCGCTAAAAGAAGATGCATCCCTGACAAAAATGAGATGCAAGTGGTTTTAAATTAAAAGATGTGGATTGTGATCTATTCTTTATGTTTGAACTATCATGGATGATCGATGATGCTGTTGCAGCTAAAAATCTACTAATTGAGCACTTGCAGTTATGGATTTCTTTATTAGATTTTGACTTTGCTTAAATTCTGAGTTGTGGATTTTTGTACTAATTTTGTTTGCTTCAATCGTGAGTTATGGGCTTCTGTAATAGATTTTGAATTCTTCAGAGCCCAATCAAACTCTTACATCTAATGCTCCCATCATCATCTATTCATCTAGGCGTTGGTGTTTGAATTCTTCTAAAAACAATTAGCTGAGTATAGAGCAAAGGATTCACTCGGTCACTTTTTATTCAGTAACAAGACCTTGTGATTGTTTGATCATGAACGCTTGTTCTTACAGTATTGTTTTCATTATACACGATCGAGAGAGCATGACAAGTCAAATTGGTGCCAAAAAGTCACCACTGCTATCGACTTCAGAGTCTTCGATATCAGCTTCAAGTTCATCAGTTTCTGCTAGCTCTGAAAGTGTATGGCCGGGAGCTGTAGGGCATTCGGATGGCTTCTTAGCTTCTTCGATGATGCGCATTATCTCTTCCACACTTTGAGAAAGTTGATCATTCTCTGTTTGGTAGTTTGTCTTCTCGCTGTTTATAATTTCCTTAGGCAAGTTCTTCAGAAACCATGGATGTTTCTTTATCTCTGGAATTGTGATCCTCTACATACAAACCAAGGTCATTGCCGATGAAAAGAGGAAGTTTGATAAGAAAGAAAATGGAAACGAACAATGAACACACCTTTGATGGGTCGGCAACAAAAATTTGAGATAGAAGTTGCCTGCACTCTGGAGATACGCGTATGTAGTCCGGAATGGAGTAATTGACACTTAATATTCTCTGTTTCAATGTCATTGCTAACAAAAATTACTGAAAAGAACTATGAGAAAGTGAGTACAGATCATTGTTTTGAGAAAACTAACACTGATAGTCTTCCTGAAATTTCTCGGATCTTCTGGATCCTCAAATGGGTACGAGCCAACTAACATTACATACAATGTGACACCGCAAGACCAAACATCTGCAATCTAGAGTCAAGAAGAAATAACATCTCTGCTGTTATGAAAATAAGGACAAAAAAACCAGAACTCTGCAAGCTTAGAAGAAATATAAAAAACCCGTAAAGCTGAGGCAGTAGGAATGATTAAACAGATTGAAGCAATTATATAGAACATAACATTCCCCTAATTTTCATACTAACATCCTGATATCAGACATGTTTAAGAAGACTAAGTGAGATTCAATTTGTATGCTTGAATCACGTTAACTTATTCACTGCTACTGGCTTGGTAAATCCTTTTTCAAACAATTTTCCTACCAAACTAATGAGAATAGTCTTAAAATAATTCTTAAACACATCACGATCATGATTGGAAGGTTTCATTTTCTGTCACAAACACACATCTAGTGTTCGAACAATATATATGGAATTACGCATTAAATTTACCTTTCCGTCATATTCTTTTCTTGACAGAACCTCTGGTGCAATGTAAGCAGGAGTGCCTACTGTTGACTTGGGCTGTGAATGCAACAAGGCAGACTGCAAGACAAGGGCAGACATACTAATCAACTTTAGCATTGAAATTGACAGAAAGGCATAATCAGCAGATTAGTTCACCTTTGAGTACCCAAAGTCGCATATTTTAACACGCGGTGTAGGACTTCCATCCAAGAGAGTGTTCTCAAGTTTAAGATCACGGTGACAGATTTCCTGGAAAAAAAAAGACAGGTTACTGACTGACTACGTTCTCCCTAGAAGAATTCAGATCAAACATAAATGTGATGTACCATAGAATGACAATAGCTGATTCCTGATACCAGCTGCTGAAAAAAGAACCTTGCCTGTTGAATACAAGAAAAAAGGGTTGCACAGAGAAATTATAACTAAGCATGAGCTAATATATACAAAATACACACACCAAAAAAAAAGAGAGAGAAAGAGTTGGATGTGATGTTCTTGACACAAGAAAACATGTTAAGCACTTAGATAACCTCATCTTCACTAAACCGACCGGCATTGCATATTCTTTCAAAGAGTTCACCGCCAGCAGCATATTCCATAACTATCGCTAGGTGTGTTGGCGTCAGCACCACCTGTAAGAAACCATCTCTTCAGTAAATGATAACATTTTATGAACTCAAAGTCTCTAATAATAACTTAATTGCACAAGTAGACATGAGAAATTCTTTTCATGTTTTTTTTTCCTTAGTATATTCACATGCATATTTAATAAATAAATGTTTGACTACAAGAAACATTTTCTCTCAGCTAGATAATTGAATCTACAGGTAAATCAAGGTCGAAGCTCATCATAGAGGTTCTCATTATGCCTAGTGGAAAAGAGCCTCTGTATAGTTTCTTAATGTCTGAATATTTGCACATGATTGCAATATTACATAGCTTAGATGACAGTGTCTAGAGCATAAGATACAGGACCAATAGACCATTAAGCCATGAAACTAAGAATAATATAGGTATTTTACTGCGAAATAAGAAGGAAACAGATTGAAAAAATATTTGAAAACCTAGACAGCAAGAAAGAAACAGCAAGAGGAGAATTCTGTAATAGATGCTTTAAAATAGAAAAATAGTATCATTGTGCATTTATAACCGGAAGTTGAATGGAGTAACAGTAAGGTGTTTGCAACACACAGTTAAAAACTACTCACCAACGCATATACAAGAACAAGATACATCACACAAGAAAACTAGAGATGAACTTTAATCTTAATCCTTGTAGTTAACAACATAATAATGGTGGGCTATCCACATTTCAAAAATCTAAAAAAGAAAAATCATCAGTCGTGACTTCTGAAACATGAACTACCTGTGAAAATAAAATACGAAAGTCCAGTTTCTACCTCCTTAAACCGCACAATATTTGGATGCCTCAATGACCTGTGGTTAATTATTTCTCGTTGTACATGCTCATCAATCTGAAGAAAATGAAGGGAATCATTCAGCTTCAAAGATATACAAGCCACAACTTCACACAAGAATTTTAACAAAAATAAACGTTTCAACTCTTGAATCAAACGCTCTAGCAGATATCAAACAGTCAAGAAGTCTCCAACACGTCAATCGCACTAGAAAACTGGAAGAAAAAAAAAAGGCTCCCAAAAGCAAAAGAAACCAAGAAGAAATATTTCATAGAACGATTTAACCACAAGGACAGAATCTTTTCCCACAAGATTCTTTCTTTACCTTCTTCCCTCTTTCAATATACTTGACGGCGACGAGCTCCCCTGTCCTTTTATCCTTCACCAACCTCGCCACCGCAAAATTCCCGGCTCCCAGATCCTTCAGCGGCTCGTACCTCTCCTCCATCCCTCCAACCCCGAGGCAATTACCTAAAGGTTGCAAATTGACAACTCTTGGATCAGGCAACTGATCGAACACCACCGGGGTCGATAAATCGGTCGTCGATCCAATAGTTGCCTTCCACAGAGGGGCACGTTAGGAAGACGGAGAGGGCTCGGCTACGGGCAACACCGCCTCCGGGACACGCGTAGCGGGCGGACAAGGTGGGTGGGAGTTGGTGGTGATGGCTGATGGGTCGCGATCGTTAAGAATTGAAGGTCGCTTTAAGGAGGGCCATCGAAGGGCCTAAGCTCGTTACAGTGTCGCTGCTTGACTAAAAGTAGTGCACTGTCCTGGTTCATTTGTTCTCTTCGAGTCTGGATCCTGTGCAATGGGAGTTCGAAATAGTGATCTTCAAATTTAGATTGTACTTACTTGGAAAGAAGTAACAAGGTGATTTTTTTTTAAAATCATTATTTCTTTCTTATTTAATTAGAAGAATGTCACGTTATCAATTTGTTTTAAATAATTCTAATTCTACTTCTAAATAAATTTGAGGGGCATGTGGAAGGAAATTCAGCAATTTTAGGGTGGTAAATAACATTTTGCTTATTTCATAAATGGAACATTAATGGCTAGCTCCGCGTGTCCCTTTGCATTTATTAACTACTTACACCAACAAATTCAGCAATTTGACCACCCTTTCTTTACATTATCCAAAAAAAGAGAGACCAATTGACTTTTTTTTAAGATAATGTTTTGTAAAGAGAATGACGGAGGATGAATCTTTTTTTTTTTTTGAATGGATAAGTTTAAAGATAAATTAGGAGTAATAAATAAATTATATTTATTATCGTTATGAATGCCATTTCTTTGATGCATAAAAATAAATTATAAACAAATGAATTTTTATCACTTTTTAAATTCTCTAAATCACCATCAAATTTAGGATAGCTACTTAGCGTTCTCAAAGTCCAAGCCCAAAAAATTAAGCCCAACCTAAAGAATTATAGAACAAACTTAATCGTAATTAATTAATTAGTTAATTAATTCAAAATCAAAGTGATGTCCGCTCGGTCTTAAACTATTTTAAACTTATCATGCACGCCAATTTAAAAGAACTTTCAATCTCCCAAATATTTTATGAACAGAATAGTCAACCATCAATAGGTTGTATTATTTGAGATTTTAATCCACAAATTAATTCATGCAGTAAGCAATGACACAATATTTTTGAAGCTAAGGATTTAGATAATCTTTTCTCACCTTAAATTTATACAGATTTAGAATTTTAACATCATAATCTAATTAATTTAAAACGTTAACAAGCTGATTTATAAATTAGATTAATATAATTCTTTAAAAAATGATAATTTTATTTAAACAATAAAATCTCTCTCTGAATTATTTAAAAATTTAAGAGTCCTCCCTCTAATTCATGGAGCAAAATAATGCTTTATTGTATTTTTTTCACAATTAAAAATTTTAATCTAGAAATTAACTTATATGAATAAATATGGACAAAATGTGTCCTTTATTTTCATTTTCATTAAAAGGCCATCTTAATTTTTAAAAATATTAAAATAATATCTATCTTATTTTTTTAATCTTAAATACGTAATATTTTTATTCTTTGATTTAAAAAAAAACTCTGCCCTTTTTATTTTTTCCTAATAAATATTATATTAATCAAGAATAATCTAAGGAAACTAGTATAGAATATATTCTTAGAGTTTGACTTTTAAGTTTATTTTTATTAATTAATTTTTAAAAAATAAAGAGCAATTGCCTAAATATTTTCTTTTTTGTCCCATATAATTATTTTATTAATTAGCCATCCTGTCCTTAAAAATCCTCTCATCCACCCACCCTCTCTTAGTCTTACTTGATGCTAATAAAATAAAAATAATAAAATAAAATAAAAGCCACGAAAACCACCGACCAACCAATCAGCGATCCCGTGGAGCGAATCCAAATTCCAAACAGGCGGAGTCACTCTCGGAAGAGAAAAGGGGACAGAGTTTGCCTTCCGTCGCTTGTGTTTGTTTCGCTTTCTCCTCGATCTCCCTCTCCGCTTCCCTTGATTGCGTCGCTTCCTTCGTCGAGGTCCTCATGGAAACCCATCAGGTCGGCTGCATCCGAATTTTATCAGGGATCGGTTAAGGAAGGTTTCGATTTTGTTTCTCGTTCTGATTCGATCCTAGCTCTGGTTGTACGTTGTTTTGAGAATTTATTGCTCAAGATTGTTTATTTATTTTGGCTGTATCGAGTTTTGAAACTGTTGTTTGGTATATTTTTTTTGTTTATCTTTGTTTTGCCGCTTTTGGTATTTATAATTTTGTATACTTAGATAATAAAAAAAATAGGTTGTTTTCCTATGGTAGATGTATTTTTTTATGGTTTTAGTTGTCATTACACCGTTTTGTGCATAAAGCTTTGAGCTTCAGCTGTTGTTACTTTGATTCCTCTCTTTGGTCCCGGAAAAAGGCTTCTGCTTTATTAATCTACGGTTAGCTGATGTAGTTGCGAAGACCTAGGAGATAGTTGGTTTGGTTTTCTTTTTCTGTTAAATGATTGTAATTTTTTTCCTTTTATTTTCTGATTGCAGCCGAATTGGCTGGATCATCGGGATGGTTGCGTGCTGTGAATTCAAGGCCCAGGGCGGTTTGTAACTGCTTTAAATGGGCTGTTTTCAGTCTAAGAGTCGAAGGCAATTCCCAGGATATGAGGACCCCGTTCTTCTGGCTTCTCAGACAGCATGTTACTTTTTTTTTAACTTTCAGAACTGAGCTTTGTCTTGATTTTGATTGAAATAAAGTGAATTTTTCTTCAAATTGCTTCTTCAATTCAGGCATTGAAGTGATAAAATGCTATTGGTATCGTTTTTATCTTCTGTTAGTCACTGGGATTGAATACCATGGGTGACAACAAAAACTAGCGTTCATTGTTAGTGAGACAAAACACAAGTTCTCTTTCATTGAGAAGAGTATCCTTCTTTTCTTGGAAGATGATAAAGAGGAGTAATCGTTTGAGGTTAAAGTTGACTTGGTCATTACTGTAAACACATTACATAAATATGGTCCATAACTCTTTTCCTTACTCCTATAACCTTGGTCTAACCCCTATCAGATAAACTCATTCCTAATACCTTAGTCCACCGTGGACCAACTTCCTATAAGAACCAATTACAATTATGACACTGCCACTTGTCCAAGTAACAACATTGCTCTTGTGGATTTAGAGTCCCAGATGATTCAATTGACTCATCCTTAGTCGAATTTGTTGCTGAATTTGCAATGAAGCACATAACATCTCATGCTTAGTAAAATCATTTCTGTTTTTTATAACACATGCTCGATGTGACTTCAAATAGTCGGGGCAAACATGGCTAGCCAACCTCAAATAATTGGGACAACACAGCTTGATGATGAAGATGATTTGCTTGATGTGACTCACTGTGAAAAGAGTTTGAATTTAAGCTGTATCTATGTTACTTTTGAATAATGTTTATCCCTTTTTATATACTAGCTCTTTAAGTGATGGAGGGCGGTTTTGAGGATTTTCTGGTTTGTATCCCTGAGATGGATCAGATGGAGTCAACTGTTTGAAAGAGATGGCTGGAGTAAGAGAACTTGAGCAGGAATTCTGGAAAGAGAAATTTGCCAGAATATGCCAAGTGAATTACATGAAATTATATATGTGACAGAAAAAGAATTTCTGAAGCTATAAATTGCATAATTTCGATCGATAGATTTACTTCATATTTATAGGTTTGAGCATATAATGATTGAGTTGGCCTCATTTACATGTTGGCATGTTGAGATTGGTTGGCCATTAAATCGAGTGTGTCATGATTTCAAGTAACTAAATCTATTGATGTTATATTGAGATCTTGTTTCAGTTTTCTTTTGGCTAGTGACATGACAACTTAAAATGGATGCAATAATTCTTCATTCAACATCCTTAAAGTGATTTTCTCATATAAGGTGGTGTCAGATGCCCAAGTCCCATTATGGAAGTTTAGAGAACCTGAATCACTTTGTTTGGGGTCCTACTTCTTTGAGTGAACAACTCAGTCAAATGATAGTTTGTGGTGTCTAAGAGAGCAAGTGGGTTGGGATATGAAGAAAACAGTTTGTTTGACTTGAAGGTCATCAGTCAGAGTTTAATTGGTCCACAAGGTCTGAACCTATTTCCTCATCAATAAAATAGGATCACAGTAACATCTTAATTTAGAAATTTCAGTTTTCTTTCTTTAGTATGTGTTCATCTTTGATAGGGTAAAATGTTGTATTGTATTTCCCTTCTTTCTATTTGTATTATACCTCCTTTTCTTTAATTTTCTTGTTCAATATAATCATATATGAAATGCAGCAACATGTCTCAATTACCAAACTCAATCAGTCTCATCATGTTTGATGAGAATGAGACACATAAGCCACTCGGAGAAAAATCTTGCCCATTAATCATCTGAGTTAGGTCACTTGGGAGGAAAACTTTGACGGGGGTATCTTCCTTTTTCCTCCTCCACACCATTGCTATTATGAGCTAAAGCTAGCAATTGGTTAGGACTTGGAATAAGTTAATATGAGTTAGAATTATCATTTTTAAGCCTATTGACCTATGCTATCTAATCCATGTGCTCTTCTATTGTCTTTACCACTGGAAGGGAAGGAGCCTGTAGAGAGGGGGAGTTAAAATTACCATTTTTAAGTGAAGACATCTGATGCCACTGACTTGGACTATCTGATCGATGTTTTCTTCTATCGTCTATATCACTGGAAGGGAAGGAGCTCACACAGAGTTGGAGAAAGAGGATTAAGAATATTAAGGTTTATGATGGCGAGGGGGCGGAGATCACACCATCATATCAAACTTGCAGCTTCACTATAAAAGGGATTAAAGAGGAAATCCTAATCTAGGAGAAAAACCTGTTTTGTATTGTGTTATTCCAGTAAAAAAACATTGCAATAGAAATATTACAGCCATATATATATATAAAACCCTCCTGGATGGCATATATGGGTGAAGCATATTGTGATCTAAGCTGTTATTTCTCTTACTGGTTTGATTTACTCATGTGATAGATAATGCATTTGATGATTTCTAGATGTCATTTTTGTTGTAATTCACTTCTGTTAGTTTTTTGATGGAAGATAAGTTGTGGCAGTACTTATATATATTATACAATTACAGTCACTGTCAGTGAAGTTGAAGCATTGTTTGAACTGTTCAAGAGCATTAGCAGTTCTGTGATAGATGATGGATTAATCAATAAGGTAAACAAAAGTTTGCTATTTGTTCCTGCTCTCTTTTGTTTTCATTATGTTCTTGAGCTTTATTTTCTTTGATGATTAGTTATTTGTATTGCTGACCCCACTTAGTGGGATAAAGGCTTCGTTGTTGTTGTTGCATTAGTTATTTTAATGAATTTTCTTGATACCGGCTTTCATAAATGATTTCATCATTTCATGTTCTCTTGAATGACTAGATTGGATTTTTGGTTTTCCTTTTTGTTGCCATAGTCACCAAAGTTTTTTTTTTTCTGAAACATAATGCTCAAAACTGGTGCTTTTGATTAGATGCTGATTACAGGTGAAATTATGATGCTAGGGTTGGACAGGGTCAGTCATGCACCTCTTGCAAATATGTAAACTAATTTCTATAGTTATTGGAGGGTAAATGGCTGAGTTTTACATTTTTTTGCCTACAACAAACAATACGTGACTATTTGGATAGAATACTTGTGTGTTTCATAACTTTCTGGCTTTGTATTGATTGCTGAGAGCCCCAGATGGGATTCTTTACTTCAATACATATAATTAGCTAGTTACTAATACAATTGCTTTGCAGATAATTTATATTTGGCTTGACCTACCAATATTGGCTATGTTCACAGCAGACACTTTCCTGTATTTTGATCAATGTAACCATTTTCTCACTCCATCTGATGAAATTTGAGCAAGCTACGCTGATGCTTTGCAATATCTAGAATTTGCTTTTATTGTAGCTTTATCAATTCAAGTGCAATTTGAGATATTCATAATTTTCTCTTAGCTATTATGGATGTCAAAAGCTATATTTAAACTTCGCTTAGGTTGGTTGATGATGTTGTTGATTTTCTGTTATTTCCTAGTAAATTTGCTATATATATATTTTCAGTAGAGCTCATGTTTTGCATTCCCTATCTTGATTATATGGTCAGTTAGTGTCTGTTTGTCTTGCTAATTGCTTTGTGTATGCTGACTACTTATGGTGATCTGGTGAAGTTCCTTTGTAAAGCAATAAAACTCTTATTTACCATTTAGAGTGTCTTGATTTGCATGTGTTTTATATTGTGCAGGAAGAGTTCCAACTTGCATTATTTAAGACTGGAAAGAGGGAAAATCTTTTCGCAAACAGGGTACAATGTTACGGAGAGCTCCTTGTTCATACTATATATTTTTTTTTCAACATTTTTGCATTAATTGATGTGTGAATTTGTAGCAATATAATATTGTGATCACTAATACTAACTTCTTCTCCCTCATGCTCCTCTCATCGGTCACCATGAGTTGAGGAATAGCAAGGTTTACAAACTAGAGAAAGGTTGTACATATCAGTTTGAGAGGTCAACATTCTAAATAACGAAATCATGTTTTGGTCGGATTAAGAACATGGATTGTAAAAAATTCTGATGCCTTATTCTCCTCCAAAGCATATTAACAATGGCCTCAAAATTTCAGAATATAAAAATCTTTTTTTGGGACATTCCCCTTCATTGTTGGTTGTGACAACATGCCACTACAGTGTAGATGCTGGTAACAAAGGGTGCCTCCATGAGTTTCTCACAGGACTTGCAACATGCCACTTCCTAGTTATTTTGATTTCTTGGTTTTAGACATCTAATTAATAAAAAATGCTATAAATTAGTTAAATCACTGTTGTTCTTTATATCTAGATACTATTTGGCTAGTTATCAATTTATAAGCCTCGTTGCAGATCTTTGATCTATTTGATGTCAAGCAAAAAGGTGTTATTGATTTTGAAGATTTTGTTCAAGGTCTGAATGTTTTTCATCCAAATGCCCCACATGAAGATAAAGTTGATTGTAAGTATTTATCGTTTTCTTTGGGAACCTTAGACTGACTAAGAACCTTATTGCAAACTCCATTTGATTCTACAGTTTCCTTCAAGCTTTATGATTTGGATGGTACAGGTTTCATTGAAAGGAAAGAGGTATGTTGATATTCTTTGAATGGCTAATGTGTTGATTATAACATGGATTATGAGCAGTTAGAAGATGCTGGATGTGCCCGTTTAGAAGGCCTTATAAACTGAACTCTTTACCTTTGAACTTCAATTCTGTTCTCAACTGCCTGAATTTATTTATCTATTTTCTATGGGTTTGAGTCACGGAATTTACCTTTGTAATATGCTTTTACTGTGTTTTTTTGTTCATCATGCATATAACACAGGAGTAACACATCTTGTTTTTATTTTTCCTACAAGTGAACCATTGAGAACATGGAGAGGAAACTATTTGAGAAAAAAGAACCATGTCAGTACATTTTATTGAAGTTGTGAATATATATGGCTTGGAAGGTAGTAAACATTTAGCGATGACAATTTGCTCTTCTCCCATGAGGAACAGTTCTGACCGAACTTGATTGAGGCTGCCCCCACCCTGAAACATAAATGGCGCAGGATAGTATAAAAAAAATTAACATGCATATGTGGAGCAGGGTGGGAATAAGTTAGAACTTTCTTGCTCCAATCGGTCCACCCTACACCCTATATATATATATATCTGATTTTACATTTTATTACCCTCTCCGAAATTGCTTTGTTTCTCAAGCGAGTCAGGGTTGGGATGTAGAAGAGTTTTTCTTCCTCACTCTAAGAAATTAGTTCCAAGGAAATGGCTATCTGTGTAAGTTTTTAAGAACATACCCTGCAGTCACAAATCAAGATTAAGATGAAAACTTATGAATCTGATCTTCATATTATGAACCTTTTTCTTTTCCTTGCTTCATGTCCGTTTCCTTACTCTGTAACTTGCGGAATCATAGTGGTCAAGATCTGAAGCATATGCTAAGTTTGCCTAAGGAAGCACTAATTAAGGTTCATGCACTTTATGACTAATCTGATTGATTAAAGCATCATCTAAGAATTGGGTGATGTTTTATTTATGACATATTGATACATGGTCCTTGCTGTTTCATCCGGCTTCCAGGTGAAGCAGATGCTGATTGCTCTGCTATCTGAATCAGAGATGAGATTGGCTGATGAGGTTGTGGAGTCTATCCTAGATAAGGTTTGCTGCCACGTCTAATTTCATAACATGAGAAGCTAGCAAAAACTCTAATGATCCCAACATTTTTCCTGAACAGACATTCCTAGAAGCTGATGCAAATCAGGATGGAAAAATAGATAAAACCGAATGGGAAAATTTTGTTTCTTGTAATCCATCGTTAATGAAGATTATGACCCTACCATATCTCAGGCAAGTCATTCTGCTGTCAGCAAAATTGTACGCATTGTAGCTGAGGATGCCTTGTGCAGCAATAACTTTGTATTTCTTTCACAGTTCTGCACAAATACCAAAGTTATTAAAATGATAAAGATTAAACTCTTGATCTTTCTTCCATAGTTTAAAATCTTTTTTCATATTGTCACCTAATTTGTAAAGCATTTGTGTTTTATGTGAGAAATTAGATGAAACACGCCCTAAATTTCACAGTTATTACATTAGAGAAACTTTGACCAAAAGGATTCTTTTTGTAGCAATCAATAACTTCTGTGAGAGACTTAAGCCACATGATCAGTATGCTATTTTGATTATTAATACATGTGCAAAAGCAGTTCAATCATACCTTCTCATAACCTGATGCATGTTGAATGTGCAGGGACATAACTACAACTTTCCCAAGTTTTGTATTCTATTCTGAGGTCGAAGACATTGCTACTTGAGGAGTGTTGGCTTAACATAGACAAGGAGATTTCAAAACAATAGCGCAGCTGCTGTTCCATGAAGTACAAGAACAAACTACCTATGAACTGATTGCCATTCTGTTAAAGTTTCTAGCCACAGCTTTATGATGCGTTTGTATTTGTATTGAACGACTGCTAGTGATTTGAATGCACTTGCGAGATCTGAGGATGATATCTAAATGCGTATGCATATGATCTCTCAGTAACTTTGACCCTGCCAAATTTGATGTGGAAGTTTATGAATTATTCCACAAGGTTATACAAGTTTTTGTTGGTACCTTTTCTTCTGAATCTATGTTGTTGTAAATGCACTCTGAATTTTGAATCTATATGCTGTTCTTCTGTATTGTTTCTAGAGACATAAATCCACTCTTTTATTTCTAAAAGTTAATGAAATGAATTAATTAGGTAGAGAGTGTTTAAATTGCACAGTGAAAATTACTTTAGAGAAGGATTTGATTCACTCTGTCAATGAAACTTATGCTGAATTAATCTCGCTTAACTTGCAATCTAATAATAAAAGGCTCAGAAGAAATTAAGATTAAAGTTAGTTAAACACTTTTCAGTGAAACGCCACCTATTTTGCTTGACATGACTATTTAATCAACTCATTTTATTAAAAAAATATACTCTTTTCTTATTTTTCATATTTTGAATATGTAGATTAAATTATTTATAAAATATTAACAACTATGAATACCTAATTAATATTCTAACAATCAATTAACATAGCAATAATTTTACTTATGTTATAAACATTTTTATATCCTCCTCGTGATAATTTAGTTCCAATGCAGATTAGTTGATATAATAGATTTAATATGTCAAATTAAGATTATATAGATTTATAAAAGGCAAAAAATTGAAAGAATTTCATTTTATTTTTCATATAGTAGTTTTGTTAAAAGTTATTATAAATAATTTTGATCAAACAATTTTATTTTATAATAATTTTGAATAAAATTATTGATGAAAAATATATTAAGATGTTATTTTGATATATTTTTAAAAAAAAGCAATTAAGATGCTCTATCTTTTTTACTTTTTGCCCATTTATAAATTAAAAAGCATTTTAAAACTCACTAAATTTATTAAACTTTAAGGGCAAAAATGAAATTTCATTCAATATATTTGATTTACTATACAATGGGCCGGGCCATGAATCGTGAAGTTCCTCGAATTATTGTAATTACATCTGTACCATCCATTCCCTGCTCCCTATTTCGTTCCATCGCCCTCTTTGCTCTTGCAGAGAACGAACCGGAGATTCTTCTCCAAATTCGTCTCTTCTGCCTCGAATCCCTTCTCCTGTTTCTCCAAATCAACGGGTCCATGGAACAAGTTGTGGTGGTTTCTTCACACCATAGGGGTTTTGATCGCTTCCGTTGTGGAATGGTGCGATAAATCAATTTTGAGCCGTGGTTTGAGATTAGGGTTGTCTGACCGGAGAGTGGGAGATATGTATAGGGGTGGGAATGGATCCAAGATGGAGGCTGGATCCTTGGATCGGAAGCGGATCAACGATGCGTTTGATAAGCACCTAGAGAAATCCTCGCCGTCGACCTCCAGGGGCTTGATCATCAAGGATAAGGACAAGCTCCCGCTGGCTTCTTCCGCCTCAGGGAAGCAGCCGGAGCACCGTTCCTTGTCGAAAAATAAGGGTTCCGATGGTAAAGTTTCCTTTTTTAAAAAATTATTGGACCTCGTTTTGTACAAATTTCTGCTTTATAGAATGTTCTTTGTTTATCACCATTGATTTAGTTAGTTTTTCACGTTTTTTTATAGTAATTATGCAATTTAAATAAATGTATTTGCACCTAATAATTTGGAGATACAATGACGTCCTATTTTTCAAAAGAACAAAAAAGGGGTAAGACAAGTTCAGCTCAGCAAACCTTTTTGGTGGAAATAATCAATTTATGCATGATCAGTTCGCTAAGCCTATTAGGGGACAATGTTAGTTATCCATCAAATTTACCTCCTTGAGGGGTCCAATTATGATATACTTATGAATAAGTTGATATGCAACCTTATTTTGGGACATTAAGCTAGAATCAGTGGGTAGTCAATCTAGATATTGGTAGTTTTTTGTATTGTTCCTATGCATCACTTTGTTTTGTATGTGTTGCCACAGAAGAGTCAGAAACTGATAGTGAAGAGTCTGATGTCAGTGGTTCTGATGGGGAAGACACGTCTTGGATTTCATGGTTCTGTAATCTAAGAGGGAATGAATTTTTCTGTGAAGTTGATGATGAATACATTCAAGATGATTTCAACCTATGTGGATTAAGCAGTCAAGTTCCTTATTATGATTATGCTCTTGATCTGATCTTGGACATCGAATCTTCTCATGGTAAGCTTCATTAATGTGTCTATAGAATTCATGACTGAGCACTATTTTTACCTTATGAATCTGCAAACGGTTATATTGTGGATAATATCTAGCTTTTCAACCTTAATCATATTTTGTGTTCTTTATTAGCAGATCGTTCCATCTTTGGGCAAAGTACAATGATTGGATAATCATTGTTTTCACATATGCATGTTTAGAAGAGATTTGTCTTTTATCTATACTTTTTTTTAAAAAAAATGTGTTTTCATGTTTTTTCAGTTCCTAGAAGTTTCATCAACCTGTCTGAAGAGAGAATCATAAATTGCTGCACATATATCCCATGTATCTTTACTAGCTCTGACACTATTACAAGCCTAACAGAATATATACTCTTTAAATTTCATGAAAGTTCACAGGTCAATGATGCTTTCTAGAGAGGCTCAATGCACTTAGTGAATAGATAATTACTTAAACTTTGTCATGAGTGGTCAAAAGTTGTTTCTTTAACATTGTAATTTCTTAGTATCGTGTCAAACAACCTATAGATTTTGCATATACATAATTTGTATGCATGATATCTAACACATAGTGATGAAGTATAGTTGGAAGGTTTAAATAAATATCCTGAAATTAATATAAGATAGATTTCATGCAGGGTTAACCTAATTACTCAGCACGGCAACTGAATTAATATGGTTGTATCATGAAATAACTTGATAAATAGAAATTGTCTGCATAGTTAACTGAATTACTCATAATTGCTAGAAAATCACCAGTGTAAGAGTGACCTTTTGCCGAAAGAGTTTCCTAGTATGAACCTTCCAAACACTTAAGACTTTTGTTCAATAAATTAGACCTTGTTGCAAAAGTGTAATAGAACAAGCACATTGCTCAGATGCCGAACTCCCAAGATACTTTTTTTATTGCTAGATGTTTGAGAATTGAGAATACTATATATGTGTTAATTTCATATAAGCTTCTATGTACATATCTTGGATGATAAATCTCCTGCTGGATTTCAATCTGAGCAGGGGACATGTTTACTGAAGAACAAAATGAGCTAGTTGAATCAGCAGCAGAGATGCTCTATGGCTTAATACATGTTCGATATGTATTAACTAGCAAAGGGATGGCTGCCATGGTAAGATCTTGACTTTCTAAAAGTTTTCTGATTACTTAATTGCTCAATCTTGACGACATCAAAAAATTGGTGGTAATGTAGCTAGAGAAATACAAGAACTATGATTTTGGAAGATGTCCTCGGGTTTACTGCTGTGGCCAGCCTTGTCTTCCTGTTGGGCAATCAGATATTCCTCGATCAAGCACTGTGAAAATTTATTGTCCCAAATGTGAAGATATATACTATCCAAGATCAAAGTACCAAGGCAGTATCCTTTCTCCCATTAATTACTTAATACTCAGTTATGCTCGATTATGATAAGATGTCATAACTAACTTCTTCACTAGTGCAATATTTAGGCTTCTACAATTTGAACATATAATAGTTCATTTTTGCCTCTTTTCCTACATTTTATTGATGTTAAAGAGCTGATACAGCCCCTCCATGTGTTGATACTTATATTTTTGGGAAAATTTCATTTCACTATCTGCAATTTATCCTCTTTTTCAACATTCCCCTCATCAAATATCCTCTAGTACTTTCAAACTCTTGCTACGTCTAATTGTTAATGTTATTATTTTATTTGGTGTCAAAGTGATGTGGCACATTCAAGATCTTTTTTGTACTTATACTTTTGGGTAAGTTTCATTTCACCATGTGGAATTTATACTCTTCTTAAACACGCCCCTTGAAATTTTAGAATCCACAAAATATTCCCCACTGTTTTCCAACTTTTTCTATTACACCTCTTATCATTAATGCTGATATTTTACTTGATAAATAAGGGTTGTGACATGTTTGTGTCATGCACCTCACATCATTTATTCTGGTAGTAAATTAATGGTGTTAATGAGTAAGGGTTGAAATGACAACAGTTGAAAGCCTCGGTACTATGTTGATGATTTTGAAACTCCTGATGACATCTTGAAAAAGGAGATAAACTTTGGTGGGTGAAATGAAAATTTTTCTTATATTTTTGGCCTAGTTGTTGCTGCTCTGCACAACAAGAAAGCTACCTATGTGCTATGCTTCTGAAGTACTACAAAGTTATCTAACTGCTAAGCTGCCTATTAAGTTCCCTTGACCTTGTATAGATATCGATGGAGCTTACTTTGGAACAACGTTCCCTCACTTGTTTTTGATGACATATGGACACCTCAAGCCGCAAAAGCCATCACAACAGTACATTCCAAGGGTTTTTGGTTTCAAACTTCACAAACCATGACGATCAAGTTATACTTCAAGATGAATCATATGGGAGTTATTCGAGGATCGACTCCAGACTGCATTAAGCATCAACTAGTCAATGATTTGGAGTGTTAGTTTTGTTGGATTGCCCTATACCGGCATCATTCTGCTTGTATCTAAATCATGTTAAAGCTACTGAACAATTGTAACATCTTATGTTGATTATTTATTCCTATGCTTTCTTCGCCAAGTTGGCCTCTATATTCAAATCTTGGAGGTACTTATTTTCTGGAATGTAAGTGATGTTTCTGTTTGGTCATCTGAAGTACTCATGATCTTGAAGCCACGATAACCGACCTCCATGATCAACCTATTATTATAGAGCGTCATCCATCTTAGTATTATATGGGTCATAATATAATCATTCAGTAATCATATTTTATGTCGCTTTTCATAATTTATTTATCAAATAGAATATATTATATTCCAATCCAATCACCTCAAGGGCATCATCTTTTCAATACAATGGTTAGATCATTTTATAGAAGTGATTTTCTGATGTATAACAAGTATTCTGATGTTCAATTGTTCACGAATTACCTGACGAGATGCCAAACCAGGAGGCTTATTAGCTGGTGCGTGGTGACTCAACAAGTACATATCCAGCGACTGGCTAGCCAAATAAGGTATGCTGCTTCTATTGTGCTTGCTTGTTTCAACTTGAGCAATCAAGCTAAATCTTGCTTTTTCTTGCAACTTTGTTCATAATCTCTTTTATATTGAACTTAATTTTGCTATTCAATGATAATTCTTCGTAATCTTATCGCGTCAAAGTAGGCTGTACCACCTTGGTCATGCACTCATCAGATGCCTCTATATATGAAAAGGTATCTTGCACTGCTTGAATGAAAAGTGTCTTCATGAGGCTGTTGCAAATTGCATGAAGGCCCCTTCTAGATAGTTGTATGATCATGATCTAGCTTTAATTTAGTCTCATCGTATTCCCTATTGTGTAAATTTCTCTAAAGTCCTTGTCCCTTGTGAAGTTGAACGATTTGGTCATATGTTGATGGGGCCCTCATGCTATTTGGCCCTTCCACGTCAATTCTATACGTCAATGTCAGCTAGACGATGCTCTCTTTGACCATTTAATGCTTTCATTAGACCGCACCCTCTCAAGTCTATTGTACAGTAGGTGGAGCAATCTGTTAGTATATCGTTGACAGTCAACGCGTTGTTGCCAAGTGTTTATATTTTTATTGCCCAACTACGTAATCCTATTCAATTCGACCTAACAGGATAAGTAATACGCAGTCGAGTCCACATTGTATACAAGTACGTTAGCATGGGTAGTCATGTTGATCGCGTCATTGAAAAATCATAAAACATTGACGCGAGCTTTCTTTCACAAACCAAGTAGACTTGACTTGGGAAAGCGACGCTGATGTTTAGGAAACCCCCGGCCCATTGAATTACGAAGCAATGAATTTGATTCATTGGTAGCCACTAGACAATTTTCCACAAGTTCCAAGTCCACGTACGTGACTGACTGTCTATAAGATTCAACAAAAGCAACTTAATTGGCAGATGCTTAATAGTCAGCAGCTACGTGATTTTTGTGTTACCTCTTGGCATTGGCAAACGATGGTGCACCCACATTGAATAATCAAAGCTACACGCACGAATTGCAATTAATTTTCTATTACATGCATTATCAATGATCCCTCCCGATTCACAAACCTGAGATACGCACAAGAATGGCAACAGTATAGGAAGACGCATGCATGCAAAGTAACAATGAAAAATATCATTTCCTTTCCTGTTGTTTTTTTTTTGTCACAGTAATGTGAAGGAGATAATTTGAAAGAAAGGTAGCAACTCCAGGTTTCATCCCTAGCTATCAAACCCATGCATGTCACTTAAATGAGCGGCAGTGTGTAAGATGGCAGGTATTAATGGGAGCATTTAAGCATGCACTAGCACTGCAGTTATTACCTTTTATCTATTATAAAAAATATACAAAAATCCAACTCCCTCGTCCTTCCTTGCTTCTCCCTTTTTCCTTTTCCTGGTCCTTAAACACGAACACGCACAAAAAATGCTTACAAGTGAATAATTAAATAAATTCCCTGGCCCTCGGGAACCAGTAAAAAGCGTAATAGAGAGAGTCTTTGTCCTTGCGGTGGTGGCAATAATTAAATTCTCAACCTCCAGACTCCAAAACATTTCCGAGGAGGACACTTGGGTTCTCTTTCTCGTTGAGTGTCGGGTTCGAGGACAGTCTTGTGAATAGAAAAAAGAGTAGGGGTGTTTTCGTAAGACTAGGGTCTTATTCAAAAGAAACATCCGTGGCGGCAGCGGACAGCCAGGGTAGCTTATGAAATGACGATTACGCCCCTATTAGCCACCGGTAGAAGCCGTAATAACCGCCCGCCTCCGCTTCGCGGCGAGCGCTACCCTCTAGGTCCCACGAGTTCCGGCCGATGCCGCCGCCGTCGCCGTCATAGCGGTGGCTCCACCGGCCGGACAAGCGGAGGGAGGAGAAGGACGAGGACGCGGAGGAAGCCAGCCGATCCACGTAGTCTTTTAGCCACCCGCCGGTCCCCGATCTTCCCGCGGCCGCCGCAACAGTGTCCCCAGGCTCTGCGGTTGCAGCCTCGGATCCGGACTCTTCCCTCCGCTTCTCCAGCTTCTCCATCCGCCGGGTGATCTGCGATACCACTGCCTCCACCTCCTCCTCCACCATATACTCGAACGACGACCCTATTGAGTATGTCCTCTGGTGCGGCGGAGGCGGCGGCGGCTCCGGTGGTGGAGGGATTGGAGGATCCTCAGCCGAGAGGGTTCTCCGGCGACTGACGTTTCCGATCTCGATTCGGAAGCTGCCAGATCTCGAAGCGCTCTGGTCGCCTGTGACAGGAGGATCCGTTGGCAGGATCAACGGAGGCGCCGGGAGGGAAATGGAGGCGCGGCATAGCGGGCAAGAAGGGGTGGTGTGAATCCAGGGATCGACGCAGGAGGAGTGAAAGGCGTGGCGGCAGGCCGGGAGCAGGCGGAGTTCGTCGTCTGGGCGGAAGGGGCAGAGGCAGACGGCGCAATCTGGCGTCGATTTGGGCAGGGAGGCGAGGGCGGAGGAGAAAGTGAAGACCGGAAGCGTATCGATGAGCGCCGCCGCGTTCGCCCGGTCATCCGATTCGGCCGCGCTGGGGGCTGAGGAGGAGCGCAAATCGACCAGGGGCAGGGGAAGCGCGGAGACCGAGGAGAAGGAGCTGCGGCGCGAGGAAATGAAGCGGAGGAGGAGGTGGATGCAGAGGGAGGCGACGGCGACGGCGGCGATGATGGCAGCAATGATGAAGAGGCTCGCGATGAGGGAGTGCGAGGGAGAGGAGGAGGAGGAGGAGGTGGTGGCGGGGGGAGGCCCGCTGGTGAAACCTACAGGCGTCAAGGGGCCGATCATTGGGGGGAGCGGTGGCAGAGGAGGACGAGGGTCGGAGTCCATGGACAGCGGAGGTGGAGAGAGGGAGGTAAGGTAAGGGCGCTTTCTTGTGTCTTCGTCGGCTTACTTATCTTTATAATATTCTAACGCCCTTCCTCACATATTTTAGAATATATATTATTATTATTTATTATTTTAGGTGAAATGTGTCATTATTATTATTGGTTTCTACTGCGAATCAATTTAGTAATATTTTGATCTATAGACAATTTAGAAAAGGAACAAAATTGAAATTTTGTTTTCTCGAAACCCAATCTTTTTCTGGATTTTTGAGATATCATTTTAATTTAAAAGTCTTAACAAAACTATTTTCTTCTTATTATTTTTTTGCATCGAGGTGCTAATTTTGATCTCTTGTTAAAATAACTATTAAAATTAAATTCATGTGATCAAATTTAAAATAAAAAAATATGTGATATTTAAAGTGATTAATGGACAAATGTTTTTGAATCAATAACTAAGATATGATTGATTTTTTTTTGTCTCTCTATCATATGAAATACTATGCACTTGCCCCTTATTACATTATTTCTTGCCAAATTTTAGAGAATATTTATCATACCTAAATTGTTGATATTATTTTTCTTAAGCCTTTTTTATTATTTTTCTTAATGTTATAACTTCTCTCTTTGTCATGGGCAATTACTTGTTTGACTTAAGATTACTGATAATTAATACAGTCTTGCATACATTCATAGAGCTAAATGATAAATGATAATTTACATTATTAAGTTCTTCTAAATCTCTCTTGTAATAATATTGGTAATGAATTAGCAAAACATAATGAAATAAGTCAAGAGAGTGTTTAATTTATTTTTATTACTTACTTCTCAATGCTTAATAATGATGTAATTAACCTATGCACATTTAAAGAAGAATAATTTTTATTTTGGCACTACAAAAGAAATTAAAGTCAGTTTACCCATGGATATGAAAGTAATCAAGAACTTCATGTTGATTAATAAAATATCTCCGTTTCCTATGCATTTTCATTTTCATCAAACTTGAAAGATATTACATTTCATACAACATATTTTATTATCATAATCGATAAAATTAATATATATATATATATATAGAAATTTCTACGGCTCTACAACTAACTAGATTTTAGATTATACTTTCACCAATTTGGATCAAGATCGACATGAAATCAAAATTCAAATGTGGTTGATATCATATGACAACTAATTAATTAGATGCCAACTTCAATGAAAATTAATTAAACAAAGATCTAGTAAATGAGAATTGATAATTAACTAAAAAAAAGTTAGGTGTAAATTCATTAATGAGCGTTGAACAAGAAATTTATAAGCTGTGCCCCCCTGCCCTTCAAGTCATTCCTCAAAATTATGGAAGAGAATTTATGTTAGGTAGGGTGCATTTATTGCTAACATGAACTTAATTTATTTTTTTAAGGCATAACTATATTTATATTCTTTTAAATATATATATTAATTGTTTATCATATTTTTAGCACTGCAAATATAGGCAAAATGTTAATAAATATACCATTTTTCGGAAGAGTAAACATATATGCATGCATTCGCCCAATTAATTAGTTATTAGTTAATAATGCATGCAGCTAGCTAGCAACTATAAGTGATGATGGTTCATAAGATAATTAGAAATGCTAATTGTTTAATGAGTTGGATTTGAGCCTTTAGAGTTGACTATGAGAGAATGAATGTGATGAATGGGTTTTAAAAATAATTTTGGAATGTTTTGGCCATTAAGTTACTATGAATTGTGATGTGGATCGATCGACTTGTCTTTAGAATTATTAAATATGGAATGTTTAGATCATTAAGATACCATAAATTGTGATGTTCGTATCTCAAAATATATAGAGGCACCATGTGAGTTATGGGAGACTTTATAACTTTTAGATCTATAACAAAGTTGTTGGGTGTAGTTCATAAATTAGCTAGGGCCAGAGAGTAGTTGGGCATCTCGTCAATTAATTATGCGTGTCAGCTTTGGCTTCAAATGAAATGTAGTGTGTCTTTGCTAATTAAGTAATTATGCATGCGCCAAGTGTCTCATTAACAAAATATATATATTTAAGTGTATATATATATGCATATATATTCTTGCATGAGCTAGCTACTTTCTCAATCATTTATCAATTCGATCGCCAATTACCCTAGATACTTCGACCTTAGTTAATTAATTACTTGCGACCATATATACATGTCAATATTAACACGACAAACATGTTAATTAATAGTGTTACATTCAAGGATTACTAAGAAAGAGTCGTTTAGTTTGCTTTAAAAATAAGTGCCTACAAACTAAATGTGTTGCAGTGAAAAACAAACTGTTCCACCAAAAAAAATTTAAGAAAAAAAAAACCAAATGTTGCAAGTAGTACTTGTAATGGCATGTATAGTAATAGTTGTTTGAATACTTGCACGTGGAAAACCGTGGGAGCAAGCAACCTTCGTTCGGTAAACATAATGGTGAACAACTTAATGGCATTAAAATATTATTTATTTGGAGGGAAAGAAATTAATAAGAAAGGAATAAGAAACATTAAAATATTATTTATTTGGATGGAAAAAGAAGGAAAGAATGAATAAGTTAGAGATGTACAATATATACAATCGTACATAAATTATATGCATTATACATCTGTCTAGTAATTGTTTTCTTCTTCTTAGATCCTTCCCTCCAAGTTCCCAATATAATCGAAAGGAGTGAATATGATCAAAAAATTGAGTTATTGTGAGATGATCAAATCCACCTAAATTTAGTTTAACTAATTATATATGTCGGTTGGTTCAATTCAGTCAACCAACCCAAAGGATCGATCAATTGTTCAATAAGACACAAGTTTTAAGTATGTCATAAATATTTGATTGATTTGTGTTTTTAACTTTTGATATTTTCCTTTTTTCTGAAAAATAAAATTGAAAATGAAATTTTTTTACTATCATACAAGTTAATTATTTAATTGGTGCGTCTACATTAAATCGTCATTTGGCAAGTTCAAACTCATACTCATGAAGAGAAATTTGTACATATCCATCCACACTATCTGTAAATATCTGATCAAATCTGAATCTACTACCTCAAGAATAAAAACAATACAATATGAACCTCCAAGAATAAGATATACATGCATGCCCCAAAAAATTCATAATATTCATCAAATTTAAGTCAGCCATACATGCATGATAAATCTTGCAAATATATAAGGAGTTATAACTCACTTCTAAATCTCATACTCACAGCCAGCGAGTATCAATCTATCATTTCCCTCAAACTCATTCCATGCTCACTTAATGGGTATTTGAATCAAATAGTGGTCATCTCTGTCATCACTTCTGTTATCTTATCTCGAAGCACTGTTGAGGAAAAGAAATGCCATATGAAAGCAACTAACTGTAGAGTTTAATGATAAGTGAATACGAGCAAAAGAGAAGAGTCTTCCTTGGAAAATGAATAATTTTCTTTTGGGGATGCTCCATCATCACATTGGTTTTGTGATCAGAGACTGCACCTAAAATATTCTCCTGATGAGATATTTGAGCTGCTGCATCCTCATCAAATTCTTGGCTTGCAGACATGTCTACTTGGTTCGAGTTAAACAAATGGATGCCATCATGAGTCCACTGCAGAAGGAACCAGCCTTTCTTTTATGTCATGGCAAATGTTAGTTGGTGGGGCACAAAAATGATACAAGAATACACTTTTTTCACCAAAAGCATGATACCACATTATCATTCATGTCTCACCTCTAATTTGCTACTTGACAGCTCCAACAAGACTTCTTTCACAGGAAAAGTTGATCATTCAATGTGGTAGGAATTTATTGCCTCCAATTATAGCATCAGAAAATTTTACAAGAAATAATTTAAACTATTTCTTTCAAAGTAAATATTCTGATGGGCATCCAACTCATTTAAGTCGAGTTTGAGTCCCTAATCATACTCAATAATCTAACTCGGAACACGTTAGAGTTTGATTAAAATTATAGGTACTACTAGCATGTTACACCCATTTAAGTTGGGTACCTTGTGATTATTCGTAGATTCGAGTACCCATTTATCATTCAATGAGTTTAAGTAATGAGTACTTACAAATATTTTGCATCAAAATTATTCCAAACTCAATTTAGATGATACCAGCTGTAGACACAAATTAACTTTTGGCAGATACCATCAAGACAAGTTGGCTAGAGAAAACAGTTTAAAAAATTTCAATCTATCGAATACAATAAGCTATGAGGGGTCTGATATTAACTTCATTAGCAGGGTCGATTTAGGTATTTGCTCTCCTCCACATACTGTAATGATGATCTGCTCACTAGTGGATATTATTTGTTCTCATTCTTATTTTGGTTCCTTCTAGGCTTCATATACAATGGAACAAGAACCAAAAATCAATAAACAAAACTTATCATGGCTTAATCAAATGATTGCTTTTGCTGTACTCACAAAACTTTTTCTGCAGAGGAAAAGAATACAAGAACAAAGGGAGGAAGCAAAGCATGCTCTCTGCCTGCAAACAAAAGCAAACAATTGTTATCTTCTGCTGCACAGCATGCTCTGAATCAAACTATTTGTTAATTCATTGATTTATTGTCCACCTCAAACCACTACATACGAACTTGTCTCAAGCTTAGAGAAAGGACAAGGCTTAAGTACAATACTGAGGAATAACAAGTACTTTATAGTTTAAGCATTTGATCAGCTGCAGTTGACTCAGTTGAAATAAAGTCATCACTTCACACTATTAAGAAAAACCTTCATAAATCTAATTTTAAAATAATACTTTTTTTAAAACAATCATTTCATATGACAAGATAGCAATTCCAGTTTTAGGCAAATTTTCTTTTGGTGCCAAAGATTTTCATGAATAATGGCATCATTTCGGTGCCTAACCTATATGTGAGAGGCTAATTAATACTCATACCCAGTTATTGGAACTTTTAACATTTTGGTGCATTAGATAATTAGAGATATTTGGATGGCCCCACACTCACCTAAACCATTTTGGATTATGCAGAAATTTAAGCATCAAAATTGCCACAAATTATATGTCAAATCAATGAAGGTCTCCTCCTTCCCACAAAGTGATCATTAATCACTATGTAATTAGGGATAAAAACAGAGAAGAAAGACTTTACTATGTTGAATGAGCTTACTAGGACCACACAGTTGAAGTTGCTATGTAATTACATTGAAATTACAAGTCTATGAAGTGAACTAAGGTTGAATCAACTATAGTGGATAGAAATATGTCAAACATCAAAGAAGACTTTGCTTTTTTTCTCCTATTTATCTTTCTTTGCTTAGAGAAACTATCCTTGTTTCTTAGGTTGCAGAAGACTGTTTTAACTTTATCTAATCATCAAAGTTATTGAGATTGATTGCCAAATCATATCTCACAACACTAACTCAATTTCCCTTCAGAATAAACTAATTGAAAGGCCTGCTATTGGTTTGTCTCTCCAGTTCTTTGAAGGTTCAGTTCGGATTTTTCTAATTATCTAACAAAATCTATGCTTATAGTCAGTTTATAATTGAGTGTTAAACAAAAATAAGGAAAATATAAAGGTCATATTACAACTCTCTCTACAAGAAGGGAAGCATAAAAAGTCCATAGCATTTATCAACGTAACATCACAATATACAGAAATCAGCATGAGAGGCAGCAGCAGGAATCTACTTCCAAAGATATGTGTGTGCAGCAGCTGATCCCATAAATCTGCCCAGAAATTCCAAGATAGTGATCCAAATTTTCCAGTAAATGCCCCCCTAAATACTCTCCTATCCCAAGCACATGGACTATAGGTTTTAGTTACTGCAGGAGCAACACCTGACTTGAAATAGAGGAAAAGCCCATTTGTAATGATAATCACCGGGATATTCCTGGGGCTGGGCAGAGGAATAACATGAAACTGTCATGCTATACAAGAAAAGAATTTTAGTTGCAGAGTCAAAGAATGAACCACTCATATCAAAGATACTATCAGAAAAAGCTCTAAGGTTCAAGTTATAAAAATAGAGGATGCATCGGCATACTAAAAGCAACTGCAGCAGAAAACACTATCAAAATAAATTTCTGGTGGCAATTTGATTGCTCGAGTTTTTATGTGGCAGAGGTGACAATACTAAAATGGATATATGGAGCTATTAGAAATAAAATATTTGAGGGTACTTGCATGACTCCGAATTGATAATTGAATTTAAAAAAGTGGAAGGTGTAAGAAATAGAAGGAAATTAAAGAGAACGTCAATCAAACTATACAAAAAATGATTTTACATTTAGGAAGCATACAATCTAAATTGCATTATTCACAGACGTGATATCTTCTCTGATAAATTTGAACTGAGCAAGGAAAGAAAACGCCAATTTGACAGAAAGTTTCTCCAAATTTCTCTACTCTCATTGTAACAAAATAGAATAGGAAGATTTATGCATGCAGATAATGGATTCACAAACGGAAGACCATTTTTTTTTTACCACAGGTTTTCTGTGAAGTGCAGATCAGAACTAACTACATGATTTTTTTTTTTAAAAAAAAACACAAGTACAGAGTAAAGAAGTAAAGGAAGCTCCCACCACCGCGCCTGCGTTAAGAAACCTCACCGTCGCCTTCCACTAGCCTACTCTACATCAATGCCTCTGGAGGCATATAAAGTAAAAATGGCTCCGCAACAGAGAACGGGTGTCGAGCAAATCAGCAATGCGTCAGAAAAGATCATACCGTTCTTCCAGAAGAGAGAGAGAGGAGGAGGAGAAGGACAAAGACGAGGTGGCAGCCATGATTTGAAGCCTGAGACGGGCGTGGCACTCATGGACCTGCACCGCCTTCACGAACGCCACAACCACCACATCGCCACCGTCGGCCGGTGTCTCTCCAATCTGCGCGAAAATGATCTCCAGCAGGCACAGATGTCAGCATAGTCATCTCATGGGCTGAATAATGGGCCTTTAGAAAGCCCAATTAGTGCTTTAATCATAGTGGGCCTTTATTGTTAGGCCAATGGTGGGCTCTAACAATGGGCCTGAGTTCGACAATCATAGAAGACGCTGTTATATTTTGCTGTCTCGTTAGAGAGAGTTGGTATTTTGTGCTTGTAGGTTTTCAGATTTCTTAGTTGTAACTGTTTCATATTAATTATGTTGGTGCTGATCTCTCTGATTCAACTACATATATATGTGGTCTGAAATTTCAATCGCATATTTGTCGTGTTAATTCGACCACTCAGTTTATTTGTCAAAAGATTTTGGGGAAATATAAATTGTGGTTTTTTTGGAACTCTTGCTTAAAAGGGAATTTACTAGGATAGTGTGTTTGTGATTCATCGATCAGCAAACTTGTTATGGCGGTCTGTCATTTCAGTCAACAAAAAGTGATGCAAATTTGTTGTGTTATTACTCAACATACATATATATATATAATGCAACGTGTTTCGGGTTAGGTAGTGATTGAATTATGTTATTATTTATTTCATCTTTTCTTGGTAACATTTCTCTTATGTTAAAAGCTATATATACTTTAGAACTAGATATTATTACGTCTTGCTGAAAATAATTAATTGTTAGAGGACCAAACTTTTGTTGAAAAATCTGCATTCAAACTATTCAGATTCTACCATTTGACTTGTTTCCATATATATATATATATATATATGTATATATATATCCTACTAGTTTGTTTCCACGCTATGTTCAGCAATTCTGTTCATAATTATTTCTTCATTATCTCTCTTTTGTGCATCATCTTGTTCATTAATTCCTCAACTAAAAATCTGAAAAAGAATTACAGTGCAATTTACTAATTAGCTAGCTAGATCTTTTGTTCTCACAATAAAACCAAGAATGTGAAATCAAAAGTGCAATTTACTAATTAGAGGTTTGGTTTTCAGGATCCCTTTTGATTCATGTTTTCTTCAAAATGAAGCAATGAGCAGTTTTATTGTTGAAGATTTTAATTTGGCACAATTAAGAATTTCTTCCACTTTATAATAAATTCACAATTACTACATCTTTTCTAACAGTTTGTCTGGAATCAACTCCATGAAGGAGAATCTATACTTGGTAGAAATCTATACAGGTGTTTGGATAAATAGAAAAATTAATTTGTCTTATTCCACTTCATTTACAATATAAATCATTTTTCTCTTTTATTTTTTTCATCCTTTATATATATATATATATATATATATATATATATATATATATATATATATATATATATTCCAATCTACCATCTCTATGATATTGATATTGAAACAAATCCTAAGAGATTGGTGTAGATAGAAATCTTTTAAAATATTAAACATATATAACAATGATTTGGATGGTTTATTTGGTCACCAAAATGACAAATAACAAAAGCAATTTAATTTGGAGAGATTAGAGGGAGTCTGATTGCCAGAATTGGAACCTTGGTTTTTAAAAAATAATTTAAAAATATTTTTAAATAAATAAAAAAAAGATTGGTATGTTTTTGACAAGTCAATAATGACTAATGAGAAGACGGTAAAGGATAGGCCTCAATTAAACAAAGAGGAAAAATCAAATGCATTTAAATTGCAGGAAAATGGAAGAATAATAATTGAGAAAAAGTTTGACCTAACTCAGATTGAGGTGCCAGCTTTTGATTCCTTTTTCCCTTTTTCTCTAACCTACCTACCAAAAGAAAGCAGCTCCTCCTTAATTCTCATTTAAGCTAGAAAAAAAGAAATTATTAAATTATAAATTAGATTTATTATTATTATTATTAGTTTGTCAAATTATTATTGAGCCAAACATTACATTAATTTGTCAAATTGTGGACTTTGATGCATGGTTTGTTTAATTTCCCATCTCATCTCATGCATGCTTCATGCCTTGTCATGCATGGTGCTCGCCGGGAACGAATTGAAGGATTATTCTTGGGGGGAAAGAAAACTACGGCGTTGGGAATTATTCAAAGATTAGGTGCTAATTAAATTCCCAGCAAACTGGATCGTTTTTGTTGACAAATTCCTTTCTTCCACCAGCGTCCAAATCTTATCCATAAAATTGATCACCTTGGAAAAGGAAATATATATATACATTGAATTAATTAATTAAATTGTAGAGAAAGAATTAATGATGAAATAAATATATTTTTTCATTTCTTAATTAGTTCGTTCCTTCTCGAGCTTGACCTAATTTTTGACAATGATTTAATTAGATTAAGATGCATGCGTTGATGTTGCTACAATGATCTTTTCAACATTTTCGGTTGTATGATAGTTTTGATAGACATTTCATCTATAATTATATATAGATCTAGTGCGAAGTTTGGCCATCTGAATTATAACTTGTTTCACTCATGGGTAAATTAAACAATGAATGATCATAATTTCTTTCAAAGGGGCAGATCGATATATATCGATCTTAACATGATTAATTAGTTGTCTTAATTAGTCTTGACGATCGAGCAAACACTAAACTGTTGCTAATCAAGATAGAAATGATTTTCCATGAAGTTAAATTCTAAACATTTACAAAAATGTTTTTGTTTTTATTTTTATTTATTATTATTATTATTTTTAAAAAAGAAGTAAACGGAGTAGAATTACAGCAACTAGCAATAAAAGAGGAGAATTGCAATGAATAACCTCTCTCCATCAAACCACTGTTTTCTCATAGCAAAGACAAAACTTGAACCGGAATCGATTGTGTGGTCATATTCAATGTTTCATCCTCAACAATCGTCTCATAAAATTAATTGTATCTTACGAAAGTTAAGAGAGAAGAAGATTACAATTCAACCAAAATTGTTAAAAGTCATTTTAAATTTATTATTTTTACTACTGGATCAAATGGAGATATATATAAATCTAGCCTGTAACATATATTTTGAAAAAAAATGACCAAACTCCATGATGCCAATAGTTCATATTCTAAACTTAATTTTCTATGTAGTGATTGATAAGTTTAATTTGTAGACAATTGCCATCAAAATGGAGAAGTTTGAATTGCTAGCCACTTCTAAAGTTCATCAATATAATTTTATATATTTGCAACCATTTCTTAAACAGTAATTAATGAATTATAGAAAGTTAAGATATTAATTGGTAGTATCTAGCATATATATGAACATTAATAACGCAAAATACAGCATTAATAAATATTAATACCAATTTAATTGAGTTCGATTCAAGTTTAGTGTAGACATGAAGAAAGATAATACATGAGAAAGGACAGAAAATATTCCGAAAATCAATATTAAAACATGAAAAATTTAAAGCATAAAAAAAAAAAAAAAAAAAAAAAAAGAAGCGCCGCGTCGAGTTCCTGCCAGTGCCAGTATTTCCTCCTAGCACGTACAGACAAAGGAATCGCGAGCCCACACCATCCCATTTATACCCTCCGCCTCTGCCTCGGCCTCGGCCTCCATCATCGATATCGGCCTAGGAATTCCCAGCACGAGATGAGACGCTGAGCTTCAACTGCAAGCGAGCAGACGAGAGGCTCCATCCCAACTCAAAAAGGAGGAAGCTTTAATGGCGCTCTGCTGTTCTTGCGTCTGCTACTGAGAAGAGCCCAGCCCTCTCATGCCTTCTTTAGACTGTTTCCTTCGTTGGTAGCGCCTTTTTGAGGCATTGAATTGAAGAGGACAAGGTGGGAGGCGAAGGAGCGGCAGATAAACGAAGCTCACATTCAAAGCACTATCCGCTTTTGATTCGCTTCCAGAACACACCACCACCACCACCGATTCTTTCTTCTTTATATCCTTCTCTGCTTTCTTGGTGAAGTAATGACAGTTCAACCTCAGCGCCCCTGGGACTTGGTGCTCATCGATAGGTAACTTCTTTGAGAGAAATTTAAAGCTGCGATCTTGATTAATACAAGTATTTGGTGGATTTCCTGTGTTAAAGGTGGGATTTTGATGGCAGAGAGATGGAGTTGCAGCCATCGGCGCCGGGTTTCCTGCATCCTTCCGCGGTGTTGATGCCCAATGGAGGTGAGAGAAGTTGGCTCCTTTGCGTTGTTTGATTAGTCATGTTGTTCGTCGTATCGTTGTATGCGATTTGAGATGGGCCATGTGCGGCAGCGGCGCCGATAGGAGCCAAAAGAGGTAGAGATGCTGCCGGCGCTCCGGCGGCGGCGCTGGCAATGGGGCATGGCCGCTCCGGTAACAACTCAGCGCTGTTTCCACCTCCGGTTGCAGTCAACCTCCATGAGGAACAGAACCAACTGCGCACCGTCGTCTCGACTGGCCTCCGCCTCTCGTCTACCTCTATTCCTCCCATCCTATCTGAAGAGCTCGCTGTTCAAATTAAGCGAGAAAATGATGAAATCGAGCATTTCATTAATGCACAGGTAGCTTCGATTTCGATCCTCCTCTCCGATTGTTTCGTCTCAACTCAGCATCGAAGAA
Source organism: Curcuma longa (assembly GCF_044706935.1). Taxonomy (NCBI): domain Eukaryota; kingdom Viridiplantae; phylum Streptophyta; class Magnoliopsida; order Zingiberales; family Zingiberaceae; genus Curcuma; species Curcuma longa. The sequence continues at coordinate 18,476,451 of NC_133871.1, read as the reverse complement.
ATTAAAATCTGTGTTTTTTTTTGCCTTTTTTGTTAGAGCGAGCAACTGCGCCGGACGTTGGCGCAGAGGCAGCGACGGAAATACTGTTCTTTAGTCAGCGCAGCGAAAGATTCGATCGCGCGGAGGCTGAGACAAAAGGAGGCAGAGTTGGAGCAGGCGGCGCGGCGGAGCGCCGAGCTCGAGGACCGCCTAGCCCACCTTAGAACCGAGTCGATGGCGTGGCAAGCGAAGGCCATGGCCAACCAGGCGAAGGCCGCTTCTCTTCATGCGCAGCTCCAACAGGCCACTTCCGCGGTCGCTGCCACGCCGGTCCAGGCGGCGGAAGAGGCTGGCCGCTGGGGGTCGACGCCTTCGGCCGAGGACGCCGAGTCGGCCTTCGTCGACCCAGATCGAGTTGATCCGGAAAGAGCGTGCCGCTTGTGTGGGCGGAGGGAGGCGGCGGTGGTACTCCTCCCCTGTCGCCACCTCTGCCTGTGCGAGGCCTGCGACAGCGGGCAGACCCCGGTCGAGTCATGCCCGGTTTGCCGCTGTGTTGGAACCGGAAGCGTCCGAGTCTTTCTTGCTTAACACGAATATATAAAATATATATATGTAAAAAAAAATTGATCCTTTTATAGCGTCTTGTGAGATTTTTATATTTATTTTAGTTGATTGAAATATGATTTTTTTTTATCTTTATCCATCTTTTCTTCATGTTATCATTTTTTTTTCAGAAAATTGAGTGGCCTAAAATATTTATGGTCCATAAGAATATGGTGGCATCCATTAGTATGCTTGAACATGATCAAGTTGCTTTTTTAAATTAGTGGAGGTAGAATTATTATTCGAATACATAGATTATTATGTTTTGTTATCAAATGCTTAGTCTATTCAAAGGAGAGAAGGCGAATAAGAGAATAGAGGAACGAAAGGGAAGACTAGATGGAGTGAAGTTGTTTACTTTCACAATGGAAAAGAGAGAGATTGAAAGATGATAAATGATCAAATTATTATCATTCCATATTCTATTCTGTCTAAATGGGCACTCCACTCGATATCCTCTCCTTTTTCAAGCTTTCAGTTGGTTACACCGTTACACCCTTTGGATTTTTTTTTTTTTTGTATTAGTTAAAATACTCTTACATTTTTTTCATTAATCATTAACACTATTAATTTATCTAATGGAATGATGATATTGTCCGGTATGTCACATATATATCATGTTAATTTTTATTAAATAAAATAATAGTGTTAATAATTAATACATAAAATGATCACCTCTTTGTTGTGGACCTTACATACTACGATGTGCCCCCTACACTTCAAAAGAGTGGAAGATGCTTGTGAAGCCATATATGATTCTGAAAGACAAGTTTAGTGATGACCATGGTAATAGTGGCCTGATGTTTCTAATCCTTTGTAACAAACTAATGCCTTATCTAAAGTTGCTTTACAAGGCATTAGAGTAAACACATTTAAATATATAAACTGTATGGTCTTGATTCAAAGGAAAAGGGATTCAAAAACACTTACCTTTTGGATATGGCCATGTTAAACACCTTTGTCCAACAGCTGCCGAATGCTGGGGGAAACATAACAAACAAGAGAGCATGGCATTTCCATTAGTTAATTCAACAAGTTTCATCTCTACAAAATAAGTAAATGCAATTTGATTCACAAATCTATGTTAATTTTAACAGATCAAAAGACGCAATCAGCCATACCACATGGACTGGACATGACATCTTGTTGCTGACTACCAACATTCGAATAGATTATAGGATGAGATGAAAGCAATCATCCATAACATGTAATGCGGCTTTCTTTCTTCTATAATTTGATAGTCAAAGTGCCTCCGGGGCATAGTTAAGTTGGTTATAACTGAGCAGACTTATAAAAAAGGATCGTGGAGCCGATCAAGTAGGACCACTGGGATGATAGATTTCATGACCGAAGTGAGAAATAATCTGTTCAGAAATGCAAGTAGTTTTGGTACATCGCACAACGTTAACAAAGAACAAATATATATGTTGCAAAAATATTTACTAAAAGTCATATCTTTTGTTTTTTTTTTTTTTTTTTGTAAATGTTTGGCAAAAATATTTATTAACTATAAAAGCCTAATTTTTTTCTTAAAGAAATAGAATGTTTTTCTTCTATTTTTTACGGGGCTTGTTGAAAAAAATTGCTCGTAATAAATTGGCCTCCACCGAGTCCGCCTCCAGCACCGATCCGCCAAAAACCCCCAACCAAGCTTCGAATCTGACGGGAGGAGGAGGCATCGATGGATTGTTTGCGACGGTCAGTCTCACTCGCTTTCCCCTGTCGCCTCGTAGATTTTTGAAAACGAAGGATTTCTCGGGAGCTTTCTGATCTTGGGTAGATTTGTTGCAACTAATTTTAATTTTCTTCGCGATCTGGGAACGGTGATCTTGAGTAGATATGTTGAAACCCAATTTAGTTTCCTCTCCGATCAGTAAACACTTGTGTTCCTTCGTCGGGATTCTGAATGGCAAAGCACTATCTGCAGTAATTCTTCCTGCCCTACCCTATCAGCAAATATGCTTGTAGTGGACGAGCGATGTCAGAGAAGGAATGCCATCTTATCAGCATGTGGACACTTCAAATGACAATCTGGAATGAGTGTGCGATGCGACTTCCTTCTCGAGCAAATCGTGATTGTGGTGTTGTGGGTAACGGGATTAGCAACTAAGGATAAAATTAGGGATAATTTCTGATAGTAGGTAGAATTCTAAAAGGCAAGTTAGGGTTTGATTAATTCTTATACATATATCTACGTGACTTGGTTTTTTTTTTTGAAAAAAGATTTGAGCAGTCACCACTTAGATATTTTTTATTCAGTAGAAGAAAACTAAGTTACTTGATACAGTTAATTACATGCAAGAGTCATATTGATGCTAGGTACCAGATATTACATAAGAGCCATATTGATGCTATTTATCAAGATATTGAATTTACTGATCCTCAAGTACCGTCCTAAATTTACTTTCTGGAAAGTTTTTTTGTTTATTTTAGTGGCAAGTTGAATTGTTGGATTTTTTTTTATTTTCATCGAAGATTAGAAGAAAGTAAACAAAATTTGACTCAACATTTTTCTTTGGTTTTGATGACCAAAATGACCACCCTTTCTAAAGAATTACTGATTCAAATGAACTTTTTTTTAAGAAATGCAGCTGTTTGATTTTTCACAATAGGCTCTTCACATTAGGTTTAAAAAATATCTGTAATTTATCTTCTGTTTCTGCTTGCAGAATCACTGTCTGAAGTAGTCAGACTTGGTAAACCACCTTTGGAGTTGATTCAGATAATATATAGTCATGGTTGGTACGAGAGCAATATTTGCAAGGTCATTAAGGGATCATTGCTGGAAGACAAATATTACTAACCAATTCATCCTGACACTTGGACATTCACGATTGGCCATGAATCCTGCTTCTACTTTATCACACAGCCTTCCACCTATCAAACATATTGCATCAGTTTGGCCTCTGCAGCATATGGAAGGGAATACAGGCAGATTGTCTCTTCTTTCTTCTTTTTCTGGAACTTGGAGTTCTAGAACTGATGGTAGAACATTTTCAACTGTACTTCCAGTTGGTAATCAGTCCATCAAAAATATGGTAAAGTTCAGATATATTTCATCTCCAACTTCCTTAATTAAAATGTTTCACCATCGAACATATTCATCACATTCTGGAAGCAAGCAAGATGACTTCCAAATTGGTGTTAAAAATGGTGCAAATGCAGAATCACTAAACAGTGGAAATACAGATCCTGCAGCTACTAATTGGAGTGGAATGCTTGATCGTGCTCGCCAATCAGTTGTAGACATTGCTTTTCATGCAGAAAAGAAGGCTAAGGATTTATACAATGATGTAACTCCTTATCTCCAAGAGTTATATAATTCCCAACCATATCTGGAGAAGGTGGTTATTCCGGTTGCTGGGACTGTATCAGCTACATTGATAGCTTGGTTTGTCATGCCAAGAATTTTGAGGAAATTACATAAGTATGCTTCGCAAGGTCCCCTTGGGTTATTGTCTGAGAGCTCAACTATCCAACAAGATTCTTATGAGAAAAGCCTCTGGGCTGCTTTGGAAGACCCAGCAAGATATCTTATTACCTTTGTGGCTTTTAGTCAGCTGTGAGTTTTGTTTTCAAAAGCTTGAATACAATAAATATTTTCCAACTCATTGAGAATTTTTTTTTTGCAGTCCTCATGTCAATACTGGTTTTTAAACCTGTTTATTTAATTTGTATCAACGTTGTCAAGTTTGGATTAAGTTTTAGTATTTATTACCCATTGTGTTTTTTTTATGCATACCTTAACTTATATCTACATTATCAGCTCAAGGTTAACTTTCAATATTTCATTTGGCTGCTATGCATTAAACATAATCATCTATGTAGTGAGATCGAAATACAAAATGTTGTTGCACATCAAGTTTCCCAGGAGGGTAAGATTTCTTTTTATAGATAAAGTAGGCAGCTACGAGTATAGGCTTAGGTTGTAGGGAAAACTACTTATTAACAAGTGAATGTTTTGACTCGGAAAGAAGGAATCATTTTTTTCACAATGCACAGATAAATTTGCATACCATCTGTATAGTTTAATCTAAAAAGTTTTCATTATAGAGTTATATAGTTGTGGTCTAAAAACATATTATGAAATGTCATTCAAAAATAAAAAAGTAGTAGTCATGGCATCTAAGATATAAACTAAATCCAAGGAAAAATAACTACTTTAGTCTAGGTTTAAAAAGACACATAAGACATTCAATCATATAATTATATTTGGTATACTAGTGAATATAGAATTTGTTAAAATCGAGATTTTTCTTCTTTTATTGATAACTTTTACAAGAGAATTAGAATACGGAAACATATTTATTGAGTATAGTCTAGAATAAGGGTATAGTCTTGGCTGAAGAGATAGTTTAACCCTCAATTATCTCAGCCACATGGTCGATCAGAGGCATGACACTTGTGCACCTATATCTGTTATTATAGCTGGCTAGTAGTTATAAGTTAAAATCCCTTGCTAATTATGGAGACAAGCTATGTAATATTCCCATTTGACATAACCTTTGATCATCTTATTCAAAAATACCTGTATTGGCTAGACATCTTGTCACCTTATAAGGGCATTGTCTTTTCACCTCACCGGGACCCATCAAATCACCTCAAAGGCATCACCTTTCAGCTCATGAGACACCAAATCACATCATAAGCAAGATGACTCTTCAATCAAAGTAAATCACCACTTTAACTTATAGGATAGCCACTTCTTTATATCATAAGTCTACACTCACTTCTGATTTAAGTTGTTAAGCAATCAATTCTCCTTTATTTATAACAAGGAATACAAGGAAACTTATAATTTGTTAAGAATTCAATTTTTTTAGTGATTAATAAACTTAAGAGACATTAACGAGAATCAACAACATCACTAAATGAATGAGAAAGATATTTAGAATGATTTACTTTGTTAAGTAGATAAAATGTCTCTTTGATTGTTCCTCTAATCAATGAGCACAATTTTGTTGTGTCTTTTTAATCCATGCATTTGCCTTTAAAGATATTTCAATGACTTCTTTCTCATGCTATTATACAGAGGTATTATGATTGCACCAACCGCTGCAGAATTTCTTTCACAAGCATGGAGAGGGGCAGTTGTGCTTTCTTTCATTTGGTTTCTCCACAGATGGAAAACCAATTTTTTCTCAACAGCTTTGATGACCCAGACTATCGTAGGGCTTGATCGAGACAAGCTGTTGACATTGGAGAAATTATCATCTTTAGGCTTGATTATACTGGGAGTGATGGGCTTGGCTGAGGCACTTGGTGTGCCAGTGCAATCTATTGTAACTGTTGGTGGCATAGGAGGTATGCTTTGATTATTTGTTGGATGAAATCTCAATATTTATTCTAAGCTACCAAGCTATTGTTAGTATTCATATTGTCCTTGTTCCCTAATTGATCATTGTATTGTACCTTTCTTTTCTTTGTTATGTTATAGTTGGTTATCAACTTCGTAAAGATGTACACTTGTAGTTATGATGATGTAGTGGCATAACTATAGTCGGTCATGCATCTTTGTGTTGTTGAAGTTTTTGGGTCTTCTACCGTCATTTAGACTTGTTAGGTTTGATTTATTCTAAATCATTCTTGATAAATAAAGGCAACTAATTTTCAAATCAATTGAATGGCAATTGATGGGTCATTGACTTTTTTAGAAGGATCATACCCCAATTGCATAATCTTTTTCTTTAGACAAGCGACTCAAACTTAGGTATTAAATCCTCATTCCACCTTACTTGTAGGTTATAGTGTTAGGGGAGTGTCAAATTTGGCATCCCTAGAGTACTCCAAATATCTTTATGTGATTTTTTATTTCGGAGTTGTCACTTGGTAGTTAGTTTAGGCAATCTTCTAAAGTAAACTCTTAGGATCATATTTGCAGACTCTAAAACGCTTAACCTTCTTGTTTATGCAATATAAACATACACACACATAATAGTTGTTGTTGTGTGACCTGGAGGTCACGGGTTCGTCTCGGAAACAACCTCTTGCAAAGCAATGTAATAGACCCATCCCCGGGATCCCGTATTGACGGAAGCTTTATGCATCGAGCTGCCCTTTATACACATAACAATTGTTATCTCACACTTTTTAATCATTTCATCAATAATGCCATAAAAATTATGCGCTCTAGAATCATCCAAGTTGAGTTTTTGTTGTTTGTTTATATTGTTAACTGAATTGTTGAAACTGAAATTTATATCAAGTGTTGTTAGATACAATATTTAAGGCTCTTTGATTAAGATATTGTCAATCTATCTTCATTGCAGGTGTGGCTACTGCTTTTGCTGCGAGAGACATCCTTGGCAATTTGCTTAGTGGTCTTTCTTTGCAATTTTCAAAGCCTTTTGGAGTGGGAGACAATATAAAGGCATTTAATCTTATATCTTTGTTGAAAATTAATTTTGTGTTATTCTACAATAGTAAAATAATATTTGTTGTATCTTAATTTACTTTTATTTTTCTGCTTTCAACTGTCACATTTGGTAATTTGAATCATAGCTGTTTTAACCAAAAGTTGTCTTTAGGTTTTTCATTGTCAGCTTATATATATATATATACTGCTCACCCAACTATGGACAATCCACGAGCACTATTATTAAAATATATTTTTGTTAAATTCTCACTTTCTTTAAACAGATTTGGACAAATCTCATCTCTAAACTCTAAATCCTAAATCCAAAATCCGAAAAAAAAAATTAAAAATACTAATTCAATTTGCCACATCAGCAGTGCCCATGGGTTGTCTATAGATGAGTGAGCAAGGCAAATAATTGATAAAAATATGCAAGTTTTTATCTTCTTTCTACATTTATGTTTTTTGATTTTCCATTTGCTTTATATGTTAAAATGCTAGTGATTAATGCTTTTGAACATGCAGGCTGGGTCAGTAGAAGGCCAAGTGGTAGAAATGGGACTCACTACCACATCCTTGATCAATCCTGAGAAGTTCCCTGTCATAGTTCCAAACTCACTCTTCTCTAGTCAGGTGAGTAATTCATGGTTGTTGTGCTAGAACATTAAGCCCTAGGAAATTATTGTTTCCAATTGATTTTGATTTTTAATTTTTGTTGATTCTTAAGTTCTTGTGTTCTAAGCTCTTATTTCCTCCTGCACATAGCATTATACATTAAAAGGTTTTCTATAAATAAGATTATTAACAGACAGAATAACATGTTTATAAATTTGCAAAAATATTATTTGTGAGAGCAAAGGTTATAATATTTACAGTCTTTTATGTAGCGTCTACTTAATATAGTTGGGACAAGATCATTAAATATTCGACTCCAATGGGAAGGAAAAAAAGATGGCAATTGTATCCTTGTTGAACTAAGGAAATCTAGTAAACTTTCTATGATTTCCAAGCAACACTTACCAATTATCCCAGTTGGTCCTTCATTGTATTCATGTGTGCAGCCACAGAGTGCTTTTTAAAATATTGCTTCCCTTCGAGTGAGCATTTTAAATAATTTTCAATTAGTTTCTGATTTAATCAGATCCTTGTTAATCCAACATATGCATCATATGAGTGTCTAAGCAAGTCAAAATTTGCATTTGGGCCTTGTTTAACTCTTGAAATCAAAGCTTGGCTGTAGTTTATCAGGTTAGAATAGATAACAAATTTTTTGGTTTTATTTTCATATTTTGCAACATACCTGAAAGTTGAAATGAGAAAAAGAAGCAACCTTAGTGATCAGTTTTGGTTATTGCATCTATGTCATTACTCGGGTTAGTGATCAGTTTTTTTTATATTCCAAAGTTTGGCAATGAGTTGTACCTAGTTAAAATATTGTCATTTGATAGCTAGACAAACACATTGCTTATTTTTATCAGTTGTGATTATTTATTATTTTTTGCTTCGTGAAAATAGGTGATTGTGAATGAATCACGTGCTCAGTTGTTTGCTAGCCTTACCAAAATACCTTTACGAATTGAGGGATATAGAGAACATACCCCTTATATCTAAGGAGATAAACTGTATGCTAAAGGGATATCCAAAAGTTTTTCTTGGAAAGGATGCTCCCTATTGCTACATCTCTCGGATAGAGCAGTCATTTGCAGAGCTTACATTGGAATGCAATCTCAAAAGAATGGTGAGTTTTCATTTACAACGGTTTGTTTGGATGGAAATCAAGCACATGTCAATTCTATTGTTTGAACAATTGGAAAATTCAAGAATCTCAACAACTTCAACAATGCACATTTTCTTATTGAAAATATCTTTCAAATTCCAGTATTTTTTCTACTATAAAATAGATGATTAAATCATAGGTTAAATTATATTAACCTCCTTGGGGGTCTCCTCTGTTCATTGATGTGAAGTATGTGAGTTTTAAAATTTTTGAATCTTTTTTTTGTTTATTTATTTTGTTAACTTAATTGCCATATCTTTATCTTGAAACTGAAGGTTTGTTCATGAAATTTTCAATATTTGAGAGGAGTGTTGAGATTTCCATAAATATCAATACAACATGAAATTTTCTCTGATTGTGGTTTATAATCTATTTTCAGCTGCAATTTCGATTTATAAGTAGCACTATCAATTATGCTAGTCTAAAATTGTTAGTATGAAATTATATATTTTTTTAGAATCAAAATTGACATAAATTTGTCCATTTTAGAGAAGAGATGAGTTATTAGCTGTAGAACAAGATATCCTTCTGCAAGCTGCACGGATTATCCGAAAACACAGTGCTGAACTTGGAAGCAACCTAAATGATCAAAAAAACTTTTGACAGTATTTGTAGACTTTGCATCAGGTATCTTAGTTGTTCATTCTGAACTTTATTGTGCAAATTGTTGTTAGAAATTTTTTTAATTATACATTGTGGTTACTTTAGTTTGTTCTATGTGGTTCATTTTAGTCAGGCGATGTGGGTGTGCATGTGAGGAAGAATAGCGCTTGATATATATATTTCAATACATGCTAGTGAAATTATGTGCCATGATCATGCAAGAACTAAATAACTGAAGATTTTATGCAGTCTCTTGCTACTGTCGATCTTTTCTACTATATTTCTTCTAATAATATACATGGTCTTATAAAGCTCCAGTTCAGTCCACATGTAATCGCCTATACTGATTTTGAAGGGGACCAAAAAGCTATTACACATGGTATATGGGATCTATAGCGTACTTAAAGAATATTATTTGTTCATTTAAATCAATTCAAATTTGTTGAATCCATGTAATGGTACTATTGGAGTTATAATAGTCACTCTAGCTTTGAATGGAGAATTATCTTACATCCGATATGGTGTAAGAACACCTCGTAGTCAAAGATAAAAATCAAGTTAAACTCAACCGAATTTACGTTCTCAGACCACATATGCATTATGCAGTGAATCAATCTGATATTGCGTAGACATATGATTGTTGAATCCTGAAGGATGCAAGTTATTTCTGGGCCTGTCAGGATCAACATCGTATATCCTATCGCATGCCTCATTATTGCACTTTACTATGTGCATTTAGTCTCTTTGTACAGTGCACAACACTCAGTATGCAGTACTTGCATACTGTAGATAAAAGACAAACAACCAAAGAATCCTAGACATACATAACCAAGGAATCCTGTTTCTAAAGTTCTAATAGAGTATGGAGATACTGTATATAATCAATAAAGAATAGACTCATATATCATATATATATATTTGGAAGGAAAAAAAAGTGATTATGATTTCTAAGCGGTGCGTCTCCACTTAGGTTTCATATTAGTTTTAGAAATTATTACTGCAATTGAATCGGCAGAGACATATCAAGTGAAGCTTAGCTCTACATTTTAGACACTAGGGGTAAAAGGACCAGTGATGGTACCTATATATTATACACTTAAATGAAGTAATCGTAAATGATTTCTTTCTGGAATTAGTCAATATATTCTTTGTTGAGGGTCATTTGTTATGGCATTTTCTTTTACAGTTTATTACATGTGATGTGTGCGAGCTATCAATGTTGATTTTCTTATTAAGTTAGAATGCATGACCATTCAGTGACGATGAGTAAAACAGTATTGTCTGCTCGCCAGTAGACATCCAGTTTTCTGATTAGGTTTCGTTGTGCAGGTCAACTTTTGTCTACTGGAGCTTTCTTGGTCTCAGAAAAGTTGGAAGCAAACAAAAAAAGAGAAAGGAATGACCTAAGAAGTTTTGTGCTCTGGTATCTTTTGTTGTGCTGCACATTGATCAAAGTTGCTAACTGAACGTTTCACTTGTTCTTTAAGCGAGCAAACGATACTCCTTTTTGGGCAACTCGATTGTCTCTTAATGTAAACAGTCTCATAGTGGTGGTGGGCAGTATGTTCCGTGGCGGTGACGGAACGAATTTGGCCATTTCGTTGATGATTTTTTATTTTTTTTACCAAATTCAGTTCCAGACAATTTTGTTTTTACAAAACTATCATTATGATTTTCAATGCCTTCAAAATTTATTCTAAATGCGAGCTCATTTATTTTTTTTTAAAAAAAAAGATATGTGATCTGATCAAAAGTTTATCTGAATAAATTTGAGGCTTTGAAATATCTATGTTTTATTGGAAACTGACAGAGGATACATTGCAACCTGTTTTAGAAATTGGTTTGTACTTTGAATTTCTGCTCGACTGCCATTTTAAGTTGTTCAGACATATTAGAATAATGCTTTTTTAGTTTTTCAAATTGTAACTTTTCTGCTACAAGTGTTTCCTCAGTTTCTTTCCTGAGTCTTGCCTCCTTGGCATACTTATGCTCCGATGCTTTGGCCTAAATGAAAATTTTGTCAATACACTGAATTGAGTAAGATAAGTTTAGATAGACAGTTCTTTTGCTCTGCACAGGCACCAGAAACCTTAGTTTCTGTTCAACCACTATAGTACAATTTATCATAACACTTGATTTCATTAGCATGAACATGGATAAAGAAAAGAAACCTATTGGAGAGCCAAAAGTGTATCCATTTGTGCTTGTTGGCGCTTGCAATACTCTTCATATGCCTCATTTTTTAGCTTCTCTGCTTCCTTCAGAGCTTCATGAAACTTATTTTAGATGTCTCCATCTAACCCTAAATCTTCCTGCAAGATAGCATGTAGTATTGTCAAAGGAGCCTTCTTTTGTTCAAAATTATGCCAATACATTGTTAGTAACTAACGATAATACTTTACTTTGAGACATGGGATACTGATTATAATTTTTAACTATTTACAAAAATATTATTTTACTACAATCATATAGATTTAGAGTTTAGGATATCACTCTAAGTGATGAAAGGCTTCCTGAGAAAAAAAGGGACTTGCCAAGACTATGCTTTGACAACTACTCCCAAAGAAAACCATAGAAACAGTTTTAACTCATGACAAATTACAAGAGATGTTTATTTATTATTAGTTGAACATTCCTTAAGCAAAATTTGTCATGTGACCTACCATATCATGATTAGGAGGTGAAAAGGTATTTTCCTTCTCAGGCTAATTGATTGAAGGCAAGATTAGTGATCTGGCTTCACTCTCTTGGTAATTTGCCTGATATCAAACAAGAGTTAATGATGTCTTCAAAATTAACAGATGACTAGAACTGTGAGAACTCCTTGAAATTCCTTCCCATGGATCGTTGGAAGAAGCTCCAACACTTCTATTATGAGGAATCCTATCAGGCAATGTGGGTGGCAATGCCGCTACATTTCTGTCGCCATAAGAGCTAAAAGATGTTTGTCTGAAAAAATCTTTTGTAGTGCTTACATACGAATTAAAGGACTGATTCTTCCTTATGAATACATTTGGTGCCCTTGACTGCTCACTTAGGCTGACCATGGAGGTTTGTCTCGAGGATAAACTTGACGTTTGGCTGACCATGGAGCTTTGACTAGGCATAGGTGCCATCCAAGATGCCTGCAGAGTAGATTCCCTGTCAAACAAAGTGCAAATTTATATATTTTTATAAGATACAGATTATGGCTTAAGAAGGTCCTTTAACGAAGAGCTAAAGCAAAACGGACAAATAGCCAAGTTGGAGAAGCAGAATGTGTTTGTGTCTAAATTTTAGTGTCACTATAAACTCATGATAGAAAGTATTCAGAGGTCAACCAATTAATAATGACTTTAATAGGAAAGATAAACATGATCATTTTACAATATTAGTATCTCATCCCAGAAAATGATGGGAGAATTAATAAAGACGACAACTACAACAACAAACATTTCTATATACATTAAAAAGTTGACATGGTGTTGGTTTCCTTTCTCATTGTTAAGAAAACTCAAACCTGGTATAGATCAGGTGTCCCTTGCAAATGAAGTATATTTTGCATAATGGATTGGCTTGTTCCTTTACTTTGATTGCTGTCTTGGACTTAACTTCTTTCATTTTCCCGTGAAGTAAATGAATCAGTCAAGGAACATAATTCACTTTCATAAAGTAAAATACTGAGTTAGTTTGGAGAATCTAACAAGAAAAGAATACACTTGCTTGCCTTGTGCAGAGAGAGAGAGAGAGCGCAAAATACATCTATCATTTTTCTTTTTATATCACTTTTGATTTAGTAGAATTACGAATGAAGAAGGTCACAAGACAAATAATTTCGAATTGATCTGTGATTGAAGCCATCAACTATGTGTGCTTTTAGATACCCCTTGTTTTGTTTTTGAATTCATGAAACTGTAAGGGTAACAACTGATAACTGGAATCCAAACTATATTTTGAGTGATAATGGAAAAAATTGATCATTGTCATGATTCTTCATGATTCAACACTCCAAATCACATCACATGCGATCCATCACATCTCTTTGATCAACGGTTGGCATTCGTTCGCCAAGTATGCAGTCCAGTCATCTCTCACTGCCCACGTGGATGCCACATAGGTACTGCCGCAAGTCTGACACGTCATCCGAGTGCCACGTAGGCACGCCACGTCACTGCCACCGGCAGGAGAAGATGTCATAAGCACGCTCGCCTCTAGAGGTGTGCTCGATCAAGGCCGTAGGAGCGGCAATCCGCACGGGCACTCAGTGCGGCCGGGAGAATGGATCCCTTCCTCTAGAGGGCCAAGCGGCGCATCATAGCGCAGTTCAGGTTACGGTTTATGCCCACGCAAAAAGCAGGCCCGAACTACCGATCAACAACAGAACTCATGGAGCTTGCTTGTTTATAATTGGAACAGAGCCCGGACAGTTTGAATGGACAGTTAAGTTTGTCATTCAAATTACAAAGACCGATGTCCAGCCACCTCCCCTCCCCTCCCAATAGCTGTTACCTCCCACTATATCTATATGGACACGCTGTTGGGTACACCACGTCCGGTAACGCCGGGTCCCGAACTCGGGGCCAGCAACTCGTAGGGCAGCACTCCGGCCCCGCACCGATTCCGCGTATTCGTATCCGCGTTCCGCCGATCGATCTCATCCTGCGCGGCCGCCATCTCCGCTGCGAACGCTTTATACGCCGCCGCGGCCTCCTCGTCCGCCGTCCACGGGGCGGTGCCGTCCCTTGTCTCCCCAAGGTACTCCTCGTCCGGCGAGTGCGTCGAAAGCGTGTCGACCACGGCCATGAACTTGGTCGCCTGCAGTACGCTGGGCAGGGCGGAGAGGAAGAAGCAGTGCGGGTCGGCGAGGAAGGCTCTGAATTCGTCTGCGTCGCGCTCGAGATCGGGGATCAGTCGCCGCATCAGCGGAGGTCGACTCGGTACGTAGCCGCCGAGGGGATATTGGCCGAAGTTTAGGGCCGCGTGCTGGGCGGATGCGAGCCAGATGAGGGTGGTGAGCAAGGTGACGAGGTCGACCGAGGTGTCTAGCCGCGGCCACCACGAGGCGTGGCGGTGGTCCGCATGACCCACGTTGACGCACTCATGGTACCACGCCTGGAGTTCCGAGTCGGAGCGGACTCGGCTGGGGTCCGAATCCGGGTAGTAGATCCGGACGTAGGAGCTGACGAAGCGGGCGATGGCGGACCAGAGGAGGAGACCGTCGTCGGCGTAGGGATAATCCGGGAGGATGATGTTAAATACCGAAACATTTAGGGCTTAATTGCAAATAAGCCTAATGGGTTAAGGGTTATAGGATATTGAATTTTGGATCCGACCCGATAGGGAAACTGGCCGACCCGTTAACAAACCCAATAAGAAGCGCCGCGATCTGGTTTTCTCCCGATTCCGCGACATTCGCCTCTGTTCGTCTCCGCTGCTCCTCTGTTCGCCTCGTCGCCGTCGACGCCGGTGGATCGAGGTCCAGCGCTGGTGCCAAATCGGAAAGGGAGGCCGGCGATCGAAGGTGGAAGCGAGTGGAGCTAGTGTTCTTCGCCGGAGGGAGCCGGATCGGGCGGTGACAGATCGGAAGGGAAGAAGACGATCGGTAAGGAATCTGAGCCGGGTTCTTTGGATTTCGTCGATTTCCTTTAGATCTTGGTTGAATCTCCTTCTCACAGCTCATTGAGGGGGGTTTCTTTCACTCGATCCGGCCGTGTTCTGTTCCGTCGGTGGATTTCGGAGAAGGATCGAAGCTGGGATCTAAGGTAAAGGTAGTTGATTAGGTTTTGGTTTCAATTGATTCTTGGGTGTTAAACTTCCTTTAGTTCGATTTAGGTTCTTGCTCTATTTCACAGCTTGTTGCTGTGGTCGGATAATCCTTCGAGTTTTGGCCGCAAGGATCGGTTGGAACCAAGGATCTAGGGTTTGGTTGGAACCGCATAAAGGTAAGTGTTATTGAGATGGTTTGGATCGCTTTGGTTACTTGGATCTTGATGTGTGTTTAATTTCCACAGCCGCTGTTAGAAGTGTGATCCGATTGTGGATCGATTTCTTTATCTCCACAGCGTGTTGTGGTGAGTTGATCGGCTGAGCTTGGGCTGCAATCCAGAGGAGAAGCAAGGTAAGCTTGGATATGTGAGTTAGTTTCTGAGCTTATTTGAGTTATGAGCTGAATTGCTTTGGAATTCTTTGATTTCCTTATATCCGATCAGCTTGAGGGAAGGGAAAGAACCTCTGTTGATTTACAACAGCAAGGGGGTTTGTTTACTATTATTAGTGATTAATAATGGATTTGTTGGTGGAAATTTCTATTAATTAGTGAGAATTATTGATGTTGGACTTTATCCATGTAGAGCTTATATATATAATACCTTGTTAGGTTGTTGGATTAACCAGACCTTGGGTTAGGTTTGGTGGGATTGGTTTGATTAGGTTTGATCCATTTAGGATTTAAATCTGATTAGAAAACTAAGTATAATTTTAGTATGATCTTATTAGTTTAATTGTTGTAATTAAGGATATTGTTTATCCTATTGCAGGACCTTGATTTTATTGGTCCTATTATACTTGGAGTATTATTATTTTCTGGGGGTTCTAGCATTGACAGACTTCTGATCAGGTGGGTACCCTGTACTTGGTCAATACAGGAGTTCTTTTTCTGTGCATGTATTGTTGCTTGTTTATCCATTCTGTTGATATCCATGCTTTTAGATAGTATCTAGTTGATACTCTTGATGATCCATGCTTGATACCTGTTGTTGACCTTTTGATGATCCTTGATATCATATTGATAATCTTGTTAGTTGATCTGATACCCATCATATGACCTCTGTTTAGACTTATGTCTATTTCTGTTGACTCTGTTGAACATGCTGATTAACCTTAGCTATTACATGTTGGGATGATCACCATACATCCATGATAGTTGTAGTGTTGTTTGTTGGTGGATCTTACCTGCACCGTGTTGTGGTGCCATATAGGTAAGATGTTGCACTACAGTTGGGTGCACCAGGACTGGCTACATTGCCCTCCTGCCACACTGCCCTCCCCACTTATCTTTAGTGGTCAGTTGTGGAGCTGCAGTATGTCATGTCTTGCCCCCCACTTCACTGAGCTCTGGGAGAGTGACTGGGGACGACGAGCGCGGACAGTGACGGATATTTTGATTGTGTTGATTGATGCATATACATGCATTGCTGGTAGGATTATTACATATCTTACTTTATTCATATGCTTGTGGATTGTTGCATTTACTTGCTATGATTGTTGCACTTGTATGCCATTTCATACATGCTTACATGTATCTGATATCTATACTGTTGCACGATTTGACCTTTTTGTATCACCTCACTTGATATATATCATGTTGATTACTTGATACCTGATACTTTGTTGATACCTGTTGATTACTATCCATTTCTGTTATACCTGTTTATCTCAGTTTGTATACTTCTGCTATTATTGTTGCTTATCCTACATGCACACTTTCCTGTACCCACTGAGCTTCTAATGCTCACTACCCAGACCCTGGGGTTACTTTGTTTTCTCCCCAGGTAGCAGATAGATTACTTGGAGCTTGGAGAGGTTGCCTGGTCGTATCCATCTCACTTTCAGGAGTTTATCTTCGGTATAGTTGTATTTTCTTTCGGATATGGTTTTGTATTTTCCGTTAGATTTGTGATGTGGACATGGACTGTGATGTGTTGGTTTTATACTTGTTATCGGATTTTGATGTTCCGTTTAGTATGTGATACTTTTGTCGCATTTTGGTTATTCATGCATGTGTTAATTGTTGTACGGCCGTGTAGGCCTTATGTGTGTGTATCTGTGTTGCTTGTTGGACGTGTCGTCCTTATTCCGGCCGTATGTGGCCGTGTATACTTGTATGTATTTTAGGGAAAGTCATTGTTACAGGGGAGATGCTGCCGAAATTTTTCGGACGGCTTCCCGGGGGCGTAACATTATGAAAGGCTCCATGGCGGCGTGCGTCCTCAACCTGCACCCCGAACAGGAATCACTTCTGTTAAATGTGATGCTGCTGCATGTTTGAGTAATTAAGTTGGCAGACATACCAGTGATCGACCAGTTGATGAACACCAGCGTCGTTGGAGCAGACGTGGGCCTTCCCAAGCATCCACAGCCAATTGGTAGTAGCGTCACGTGGCGGCGTCAGCACCACGCTGGGACAGGATGAGCCTGGTTGCTGTGGAGGTAGTCCAAGCTCAATCGCGATCGGCTTCAGTGTTCCGATGGGAGTCAAAAAGAAAAGGGTTCTCGTCGCGTACGCTTTTCGGCCATCCATTACGTTGATTCTGTCGACGAATGGCAGGTATATATCGTAGAAGTCCAACATGAACAGCTTGTCTTCCTCCACAGCCTTTTTGCATCAACAACGAGACAGGGTCGACTGTGAGCAAAATGCTGTGAAGGATAAACAGGTAATCGAGTTTTTTCACCTCTTGAACTGTCAACCCATCGAGTTGACCGCTTATGTGGGCTTCTGTGATTGCAGATCCAGGCGGACCATAAACTGCAGGGTCAAGCTTGCTTACTGGAGGGAACTCCTGCGCCATAAGATCCTTGTTATTGTTTGCATCTCAGTTCAATATACAAGTGATGAAGAAACCTGATTTACGTGAGACTGAAGAGGGTGGCGAGATTACCTGAAGCCTTTCTATGCTGACAGGGTTGATCCCTGCAACTGCCTGCCTAGCAAATTCATCATCCCGGAGCCATGCAAACTTGTCCTCTAAAGAGTAAACCACATGAGCATCAGAACTGGTTCTTCTTCCATGATGAAACATACTGGTTTGACGTTTGAAAAATTCAATTCATACACCAAAATCATTTTTCTAACTCATTATAGCTACTGATGAACAATCCTTAGATTTTTTTTATTGCAATTCTCTTATTTTCAATTGATTTAACAGTTATTTTGATCTTAAAAATATAGTAAAGTTAAACAGAGATAAAATTTGAGAAAAAGTAGTATGATATTTCACTTACTCGTGAGAATGCTTGGGGTGTCATATCGGAGCAGACCCTCACTTGATTCTTGTATCTTTTTAACGAATGGGAGCTTCTTCAAGAGATGTTCCTGGAGGCCAAGCTTCAGGATGAGGCCCTCCTTGTAGAGGTTGTCGATGTGATGGAATCCTTTGAAGTCATGGTTATCAGCGGAGATGGATGCAATGAGTGATGGAATGAAGTTGTGCAGCACGGCTTTTAGCCTTCCAGCACTGAAAGCTCCCTGTTTTAGCTCCTCAAATGCCTCATCACGAGGCACGTAGATTGGATGTGGCTTCTCAACTCGACTCTCAGCTAGCAGGTCTGGGCCATGAGATGATTCATTGTAAGTTGTTTCCTAAGTATTGGTAAATGCAAATATATCAAGGTATTATTCTTCATGGACTTTACATTTTATTCTGAAGGAAGTGAATCAAATAATTGTGGCTGACTACCGGGTTTTGTGAATCTCAAGTTATAAATTAGCTGAATTAAGCATCCACATTAGTTGTTGCTTCCACCACCACATATCTGAAAGTGATGGTCATTTCTAGATGATATGCACTTGCTTGTAAAAAGGTTGCTTTCTAAGACAATAATTTAGTCACTCATCCATGGTGGATCAAGTCAATAATCCATCGATCAATATGCTTCTCTAGATTTCCTAGAAACATCTTGAAGGATTCTCAATTTGTTCTATCATACTGATCACTACACAATGACTGTAGGATCATACTAGCGCTAATAGCAGTGATTCCTGTCTTGTGGAATAATTTCCTGTTAAAATTGTAGAACAATTTATGGGAGAGAACTCACTTGTGTCGGTCGGCGGACGACCGGTCCTGCATCGCCTTGGATATGGGATCTTCTCACCTCCTAGTGTCGGCCTGGCAAATTCAAATCCTCTGTCAGGATTGCCCAAGTCATTGTATGTCGCATAGTCATATACTCTGTCTGATAACTTCCGAATGCCTTTTCCATCCCCTCTTAGCTCATTGAGTTCCATTTCCCTGAGTTCCTTTTGTCCTGCTGGTGTCTCAGACGGTAGATATGGCTGCACAAGAAGTAACAGATTTCTTTATGGTTAATTTCTTCAATTTCAAAGTTACAGCTGCTTAAATGCTATCGTACTAATGAACTTCAGTAACATTTTCTCATCCTTTTATTGGTCATGTTTTTGTCAAGGATAACATGGAGGATATGCTTATTTAGTTATCATTTTCCTGTTATAAATCATGGCTATCAGCAATTGCTCTACACTGGAAAAATAGCTTTTAAGATTTAGTTGTGTTTCAATCTGATCTAAAAAATCCTGGCAAATAGGGACAAAATAGCTTTTAAGATTTAGTTGTGATTTCGAGAATACTGGCAAATAGGAACAGGTCATTGTTGATATACATGCCAACGCCAAGGATAGTGATACCTAACCATTGTTTCAAATGGCTGTCAATAGCAAGCAAGAAATTTGGTCCTGACCTTATTGCTGAAGAAAATTCTCTTGCTGGGAAGGTCCTTGTTGGATTGAACCCAAGAGTTGCAGGGGAAATTAACTGGTCCAAATGCCAAGCCTTCCCCTTCAACCACTATGCTCTCCAAGAAGAACTCTTTCTGGTGGCGGTTGATCACTGTGATTGCTCCGGGCTCACCGAAACCGGAGTCCACCTCGAAGACTGCAGTATACACTACATGCTCTCCCTTGACATTCTTCTTCTCATACCAGTCCTTGATCACCGTCTCTCTGCTTGTCTTTGGCTTTTTTGTTCCTAAGTTACAAAAGGAAGTCCAAGGACAATAAGCAAATTTCTGAAGGGAGACATGAAACAAGATTTGTCAGTTAAGACGAAGCCGAAAGGAAAAAAGGCTTCAGAATTTATGAAGTTGGAATCCAGAGAATGGTTGTTTGTTCTAGAGGGGTAGAAAGCATATACAACTTATGGACAGGGATGATATTCTAGTTTGTAAAAGAACTATTCTACAGATACAATTCTATCTGAACATCTCTCTTACTATCAAATTTATACTGTGAAAAAAGTTGACTTTTTCTATCAAAAAGAGCTGACTATTTTTTGTTTGTTAAATCATCAGGCAGTAGATCAAGCAGTTCTGTGGTTTATGATTCAGGAACAAACATCGTAAGATTTCGCAAGGCTTACTCGGATTGATCTCAGTGCTGATGAGCTCCAACGCCACATTCCAGCCAATCTTATCTGTAAGAGCATCAAGCTGGTTAACAACCGCTTCCTTTATGTCCTCTTTGTGCTTCCTTCTCACGGTCAGCGCAGCCCTGAGCATGACGTTATCCATCTTAGCCTGCTTCCCAGTCACCATCTTGATCACATCCTCATTGGTTGCCGCTTTCACTGGCGTTGGCATGGTCTTTGCAGGCCGTAGCCTTCTCCCCCTTCCTGGTTCATTGTGGTAGAGAGCAGGGAAGGCAAGAGAGTGCTTGTTCTGATTGCCCCTGCGCAAAAGAGGTCCACTGATGGTGAGGAAAGAAGGCTCGGAAAAGCCCATGATCTCACTGCAAGCAGCCATGCTTTTGTCAAAAGAAGATTAGATCCTTTGCGAGGAAAAGAAGGGTGCTTTCTTCCTTCTCTGTTCTTGGGAGAGTCAGAGGGGAGGTGGTTCAGAGTTGGAACAAGCAATATTCTAATGCGTTTTAGCATCTGCTGTGGCATATTTATAAAACTAACGCCTGTGCACCTTTTGCTTTGGACTTTGTCCTACAAAAGGGAAGAATTCTATTTTTATATGATTTGAATATGTGATTGCGAGACAGTCAAATGGGAGGGGAAAAAAGTTTCCCGGCAGTGGATCCTTTCTTATCATATTTTGTTGATCTGACTCCTGTAATTTTATATCCTTCTGAAGATCAATGTTACTGGCAGTGTATGATACAAGTTTGTAAATTGGCAGATTTTTTTTTTTTCCAAAGAGGTCTTTGTTGAAAAAAAAATGTTGTGAATTTTACAGGTTTTAACAAATTTATTAGATTATATCTCTTTTTTCATAATTCATTTTATCTAGATTTAGATTTATCATAAAGGAGATACATTTTATTCTCTGGTTATCTCTTTTTACTGAATTAGTTAGATGTCTAATTTTATGATAGAAGAAGAAAACGAAATCTTAGATGAGAAATGTCTAACCACTATACAATTATGCTTGTTGAAGAGACTATAGCTATTTGACTTTGAGGAAGAAAAATTAAGATCTATGCAACCACAAAATTTTTTAGCCTCTTAAAGCTATTTGACTTTAAGAAGCTAGATTATGCTTAGTACACTTTGATCCTTAAAAAAAGCAAGATTTCACAATCCCCAAAGGCTTGAGTATCATCTTACATTCATGAAGGTAGGAGTACAAAGAATTGTTATTGTTATGGGCGTGATAGGGGCGTCAAGAGGTAGGTTAGGTTAACCAAATCAGAAGAAGCAATGAGGGTAACCATATTCAAGGAGGTGAGGCAAGCAAGTCCCGGTCCACGCCTCTGGTAACTCACTTGGTCAGTCCCTGTGGATAAATGTCGGGTTCCCCAGTCTCCCCCCGTCAACCGTCTCAGAGCCGAGACAAGTCCCACTTCGGCTCAGATCCATGGCCTCACGGTGATCCGAACTCCGTCGCGGCCAGGATACCGGGACACTTACCGAACCAAACTTCACCTCGGCCAGGAGGCGAAGTCCACTTCAGTTCAGCCGCCGGATCAAAATCCCTTTTGGTACGGGGATAAGGCTTCTTGCCGAGCCGAACTCTACTTCGGCTCGGAGTAGAACTCCGCTTTGGCACCCTTACCTCACTCGACAGGTCCTATCAGAAAAGACGTATCAAATCTCTCTATTTCCCAAGGGCCACTCCGTCCTTCATTCGTTATGAATGTTCTCCGTATCCTCCCACCCGTCTCTCATAAGGGGGAGGAGGACACGTGTCTGATGTAACTCCTTCTTTAATGCAAGTCAGCGATGGGACACGCTCGCCTGTTACACCATCCCTCTGGATACGCCCCTTGATACATCTCGGGACACGTTCATAACGGTGAGGGAACCCCCCATCCCATCGAGGATGGGACATAACATTTTCTCCTCCCTTAAAAGGTTAGCATCTTGCTGGAGAAGGTACGCAAGAAACAAACCCTGAAACCCTTTTTCCATCTCCCATTTTCAATCCACTTCTCCTCCAACCGCTAACTTAAGCATCAGAGTGGTCGCGCCAGGGAACCACCCCCTGGCCCTCCATCTCACGAGCTTCTTTCTTGCAGGGTCCTTCTTCTGAATCCTCGTCGCCGCTCTGACCAACTCCAGCAAGGTACTGTAGAGGGAGTTAGCCGCTCGATCCGGAAGCAGATCTCAACAGGAACCGTTATTCTCTCATAAGATGGGCCCCAAAAGGACACCATGGCTATGGCTAAAGAAATAATAGGATGTCATTAGCTTAGAAGATCAAAACTTGAGCTCCTAATGCTCAGACTCCTCGGAAGAAATTTATGAAGCATAGAGATGAAATTTCCTGAGGCCACACTGGGCACAACAACAAGCTTAGGTCGACCATTACGTCGAGTACGATCCAAACTCAGACTTAGTCGAATCAAGAGGTTTCAATGGGTCTATTTCTAGGTTTATACAGTGTCACTTTTTTACAAAAATGAATTTGAAATTTAAATTAGTGGACTAGACACCTAAGAGTAGACAGCCACTGAATGTGTGATTATGATATCTTTTGTAATGTGATGAGTTGGAAAGTACTCAATGCGGGTGGCAAACACTTATGCCCGCACTATCCATCCATTCCCCCTCACACCTTTCTTTATTAAACTAAGGGAGAAGGCCAACGCGAGCCGGGTGGGCGTTGGAAACGTGTTTTAATAAAAGAAAAGATGGGAAGAACGAGTGGCGTGGTGCAGCATTTTAATGGCCATAATGAGCCTTTGGTGCCACAATGACCATACTTCTTTTTAAATCCACGTCGATTTTCCAAAATGGCAACATCCAAATAGGAATCATCTGTGCCCGTTTATGGGGGCGAATGATTTCAAATCTTGTCCGTGCTCGAGACTGCCCGACCGTGACTCCGCAGGAGATTTGTGCTGCTTGCCCGTTGCCCCTGTCCACTACCCGCTGCCCGTCGCCGACTTTCACACTCCCGTTTTCCTTGCCCAACCCATTCCCACCGCCTTAATTCCTTCCCTTGCTTCGTGTTCATGGCCATGGAGTTCTCTCTCTTCCTCTAGGACCTTTCCGGCGATTGCATCGACTGCTGCTGCCATGGCGAGCATAGCAGCGTTGGTGTTCGTGCTCTTGTCCTTCGCCAGTGGCTTTGTTTTCTGCAACCAGACTTACATCGTTTACATGGATCCGGCGCGCCGCCCGGCGGTCCACCCGACCCACGACGCCTGGTACGCGGCCCACCTTCAGTCCCTCGCCATCGACCCCGACCGCCACCTCCTCTACGCCTACTCCGACGTCCTCCACGGCTTCGCTGCCTCACTTCTACCCCACCACCTCCCTGTCCTCAGCTCCTCTCCGGCCATTCTCCATATCCAACCCGACCCTGTCCTTCGTCTCCACACCACCCGCTCTCCCCAGTTCCTAGGCCTCGCCTCCGACGCCGCCTCCGCCCTACCCCGTCCCATCGACGCCGTCGAGGCCGCCTCCCGAGACGTTTTCATCGCTGTGCTTGATACTGGTGTCTGGCCGGAGGCTCCAAGCTTCTCCGTCCCCGCGGGCCTCCCTGAGGTCCCATCCCGGTGGCGCGGCGCCTGTGAGGCTGGAGTCGATTTCTCCCCCTCGCTGTGTAATCGCAAGCTTGTTGGCGCCCGGAGCTTTGCTCGGGGCTTCCGCGCCGCTGCAGCGGCTGCCGGGGATGGCAATGTGAAGGGGAAGCCTAAGGAGTACCAGTCGCCGCGGGATCGGGACGGGCATGGAACACATACGGCGTCGACGGCTGCTGGATCCGCGGTGGCGAATGCCAGCCTCCTCGGGTACGCTGCTGGGACAGCCCGGGGCATGGCGACCGCCGCCCGAGTCGCTGCCTACAAGGTCTGTTGGGCTTCCAGCTGCTTCGGGTCTGACATCCTTGCCGGGATCGAAGCCGCCATCGTCGACGGCGCCGACGTGCTCTCTCTATCCCTCGGCGGTGGATCTGCCCCTTACTTCCACGACATCATCGCCATCGGCGCCTTTGCCGCTGCGGATCGTGGCATCTTCGTCGCCTGCTCGGCCGGAAACAGTGGCCCCGGCCCAGCAACCCTAGCGAACGGCGCCCCCTGGATCGCCACCGTTGGGGCCGGAACCCTCGACCGCGACTTTCCGGCTTACGCCCGTCTCGGGAACGGCGCGAAGTACACCGGCGTCTCGCTCTACAGCGGCAAAGGCATGGGGAAGAAGCTGATCCCAGCAGTCTACGGCGCCGGGAGCACCAACGCAAGTAAGCTGTGCCTTGCGGGGACACTAAACCCCGCACAGGTGCATGGGAAACTAGTGCTCTGCGATCGTGGGGTAAGCGCCCGCGTCGAGAAGGGGGCGGTGGTGAAGGCCGCCGGAGGGGCCGGGATGATTCTGGCGAACACCGCAGCTAACGGGGAGGAGCTGGTTGCCGACAGCCACCTGCTGCCGGCGGTGGCCGTGGGGAAGAAAGAAGGCGACCTGATAAGGTCGTACATCACCACCGACGCGAAGCCGAGGGGAGTGCTGGCTTTTGGGGGAACAGTGCTGGGGGTGCGGCCGTCGCCGGTGGTGGCAGCCTTCAGCTCGAGGGGGCCGAATCCGGTGTCGCCGGAGATACTAAAGCCGGACTTCATCGGGCCGGGAGTGAACATCTTAGCAGGATGGTCAGGAGAACCTGGACCAACGGGGTTGCCCAAGGATCGCCGGAGGACTCAGTTCAATATAATGTCTGGTAGGTGCTCTATAATTGTGGATGTCAATTGCTCTTCTTTTGACCTTCATCTCTGTGTGCAGGAACATCCATGTCATGCCCGCACATCAGTGGAATTGCTGCACTGCTGAAAGGTGCACACCCTGACTGGAGCCCCGCCGCCATCAAGTCTGCTCTGATGACGACTGCATATTACGTCGACAACACCAGATCTCCCCTTCGCGACGCCGCCGGAGGTTCATTTGCCACACCATTTGCTTATGGCGCTGGCCATGTCGATCCAGAGAAAGCCCTCTCCCCGGGCCTCATCTATGACATCGCGACGGATGACTACATTTCTTTCCTCTGCTCTTTGAACTACACCATTCCACACATCAAGGCCATCGCAAAGCGGAACGTCACTTGCTTGCCGAGGCTGTCGAATCCGGGTAACCTCAACTACCCTTCCTACTCAGTTGTGTTCGAGAAGAAATCGAGGGTGGTGAAGTACACGAGGGAGGTGACGAATGTCGGCCCTGCATCGACGTATGAAGTGAAGGTAAGTGGACCCGACGATGTGGTTGTGACGGTTAGGCCAACGCACCTTGTATTCGAAAGTGTTGATCAGAAGCTGAAGTACAGTGTGACGTTCGTATCGAAGGAAAGGGGGAAATCGAGCGGTGAGGCATTTGGTCGGATCACCTGGACTAGCAAGCAGCACAAAGTGCAAAGTCCTGTAGCCTATGCATGGAAGAAGTGAATATTGATTTAAATTCTGGTCTTTTCTAACTACATGATGCAATTCTACCTAATTCTGCTCAGGTCCAAAGAGTTGTTGGCAGAGAGAGCGAGTAGAATCCAAGCTTCTTATTGTTGGTTTCCATATGGTTTACTTGTTGTCCTGTCACTGCCCAAAATTTTAGTTCTTGCATTGCACGCGTTTTCTTATGTAGCCTCAAATTTCCATTTACGCTTTAACAAGAAGCATTTGAGTGTGGAGCCTTTGCTTCTACAGCGATTTCTCATCAATCGAATACGGTGAGTAGATTATCTTTACAAGCATTCTTACTGGGGTGTTTGCTCTATGCTGTTCAAAGTTTGCTAATGCATAGTATAACGTTGCTTGTGGCCATTCTCCAGCATTTCCAAGCGTCATAAGCTTTGCTACATCGCTCTACCTTCTTCCTCCTCCAATTTCTATAGAGTTAACCATAAATGACAAGAATTTTTAAATTTGCAAAAATAACTTCAAAAAACACAAATAAAACTTAAAGCAGAAATAGAAAGAAGAAAATTGCGGTCAAGCATCCAACATTTTCCCTCGTAAACTTATTGTTTCATAATTTATTATTTCTTTTTCATTTTCCGCCTCAAACTACAACATAAACATATAATAAGTTTGTTCGACATAATATCTATATTATATAATCAACACGAACCCCTACTTATTCTCTAGACATGCAAAAAAAAACCTTATATCACGTGATAAAATTAACAAATTAACGAGAACAATAAATTAAAATAATAAAATTATTCCTTTGGAGCGACAAAAAAATATAGACAATGTTTTATTGATCTTTTTCTCCCATTAACCACATTTCAGCAGCATATATAAGGGAGCTTCTTTGTGTTGTTCTGGCTGAAAACATCCCCGCAGTGTACAGCATCTGCACATGAATAGCAGCAACGAAGGTGGATTACATATTGCCATTCTAATAAAATGTCCAAAAGACGTATAGCATGAATATATCATAACAAATCTTTCATAAAATACAAAGTGAAAAGACTCAACTACTTCAGCTGGACTCACATTCAATTCAGACGAGCTCAACAAGCCCCCAAGCTACTAACCAAATTCAACACTCTATGCAGGTATGATTTCCATAAGGTCCAAGCTAAATCAATCTAATATTTGTCAATTGTAACAGTTTTAACAGGCTCATAGGGAAGCCTTGAGGTCATGGGAAAATCAACTATTCAAACATTGTATACGAATTCACACTGCAGATAACACATCCTACATTGTTCTAAAATAATCCACTTTTTGAAAAGGACTAGGATCTGTTCTGCTGGAATGAAGCATGTGGTTGTAAAACTGATGCAATTGTATATTAGATTCGATTCCATGCAAATTTAATAGAAGAAAAAAAATAACAATAAAACATGTCCATAAATAACTAAAATGATGACAAAGCATACCTTCTCACCTTCAAATGTATCTCAATTCTCAATGACTATGTACATGGACAAAACTTGGCTGCAAAAATTAGTACCATAAGCATTAGAAAAGGTACACATTAAAGAAGACATTACTAGAATAAAGTACCTGAATGCCTGCACAAGGCAAGCAAGTCCAAAATCATTAAACTATGGAACTAGTCTCCGATGTTGACTCCTTTTGGACATATCATGAAAATATTCTATCTAAAAACAAGACTTCCATTTTGCTGCTGTCTCAAATTCTCAATTAATAGATGGTAAAAAGATTTCAAAGCCTTCAAATCATTGGTCTGCAGGAAATAATTCATGAATTAAAAGAAAGTAATTGAAAATCTTGCCATATAACTACAATCTGCTCTTTTATGCAGAATGAAAATAGTTAGACGAAACATCAATACCAAAAGCTGACATCAATGGAAGAAGAATATGCCTATCAAATTCTAGAGACATTGATGGTTTCCCAATCTTTGGTATCTTAAGAAATTCAACTATATTAACAATTTTGCAGTATCCATACACCATGAGAACAGCAACAAGTTCATCGAGAATTTAACACACAAAGACCTTAATAGATGCACAGAAAATAAAATCAAATAAATATTAAAATAATTTTCGTACCTGCAATTTTTCATAATATTGTTCTGCTAGTTCATGTGGGCAATTAGCTCCTTGTAACCCGCTAGACACAAAATATGCAACAAAGTCGCTACCCAACTTCTCATACATTACTTTCTGGGCCAGCACGATTTCTCCAAAAAGGATCAACTGTTGCAAGGAAAGGTATGTTGGAAAATAGTTTAGAAGGCAGTTAATAGTAACAATTATATAAGCCCGAGTTTAAATATGTTCATTATAACATTAGACAGAACATTTAAAGGCTGAATATACATTTAATGGGAAAAGAAAAGGGTATCAAGATGCAGAATGGTGCAAATACAAAAGGTCACAACAGGCAAGAATATCCCATGCCAATATTAACACAAAATAGTTGACTAAGTCTGGCACCAATCAGCTCAGTAAAGATCCTTTCATAGTATGTTATTCAGAGTAGTTGGAAAAAGCAACATTCATAAGAGTTCTCTCTAATAAATTAGTAAACACCACAAAATCTAAACAATTATGAGAATAATGTTTATTAGGTTTGTTAATCAGAGAATTAAATGATCCACCTATAGCACCAGGTGGTAGAGATATGTTAAATGGAGACAATAACAAGTTACAAGTAATCAGTTATATCATAAAAACCATAGCATGTCAAGTTACAAGTTTAACAGACAGATTCTTTTTTTAAAAAAAAATCATCAATCAGGTGAATAACTAAAAAAAGAGATAGTTTAGAACCATACAGAATTTGCATCGCGGAAATCAAATGATTTGTCAAGGACACTGTGCAGACAACAATTGATTGCAAATTTCTCGATTATAAAGCTGCGAAATCCAGGAACCTAAAAAAAAAGCAAAAAATGTTTTACAAAATAACAAAGTTTATTTAGAAGAGAGAATGTAAGAGGCCATGCTCAAAACATAGCAAGTGAAATACCATATCATCACCATTATAACTGGTGCACCAATCTTTTATGAGTTTCACAAAAATTTGCACGCACATCTGCAGAATAATAATCACGAAATACATGAACAAGGTTTATTCTTGTGATAATTCCCCTTGAACAAGGAATTTACACCACTCCATAATGGATGATGGTTACAGTCTAACTCAATGAGATCTCATAGATCAAAGTTGATCACAGGCTAGCATTATTATAGTTACAACCAAAACATGCATATGAAACAACAGAGCCAAAAAAAATCTCCTCGTACCTTCCTAAGAAGTATATCTTTGTGACTACAAGCAGTTATTAAAAGTAACTGCATTATTGCATCCAAGAATCTCCAACAACTTGGAGCGATGAAAACCAAGGAAAGATTGTGGTTTGCCATCACATGAAGAAAGGTATACAATGTTCGCTGCAGGTCTTGAAGTTCTCGCACTTCCTTAAAGAGTCAAGTAGACAAAGAATCATGTAAATAAACAATCCACATGGTGATAATTATAAAGTTTAACCGTAGTTAAAATATGATCAAAATTTCAAAAATAGAGTCAATCAAAATAAAGTATCAGTGACAGGATTCCAGTTACTTAACCAATAAATTTTCATGACAAAGAAAAAAAAATTACAATATCTGTAAAAGAACACTACACATATACACACCTATCAGAAGCTTCTTCATCATACACTAGATTTTCAAATTGTCATTGTCAAGTGCATGCTAGCTAGTACAATTTCACCAACTTGCATTATCTCCTTTCAGAACTGCTGGCAATGGTTATTTTGCATGATCACTTTCATATTACTATCCTAGGAATATATTGTTATATTAATTGAATTAATTAGAATAAAACAGAGAATCAGAAAATGTTCTACCCTCATTTTTTTCAGAATTCATAGCCTGCATGGATATTGTCTGTAACTATTCCTGTCAAGACTGAATGATCGTGTTTTGTTTTCAAGTTCCCTAATACTATAAAATTATCATACTATACCATGGTCCATGAGTTAACATTTAAAGTATTGGTTCCTCAATGGGTAACTAGCCAAACACAAGATAAGCCTCCATGATGTATACCATTTACTGATGATATTTGGTGTGCATGAAAATTTAGAGGTAACTAATTCTGCATGAATTCCTGTATGGGAGTTAGCAAATATTCTAGTCAAGACTGAAAGATTGTATTTTGTTGTCAAATTTCCTAGCTATACAATCAACACCATGGTCCATTGGTTAACTCTGAAATATTGGTTCTCCACGAAGTAACTAGCCAAAGACAAGATTGACAAGCTTGCATGGTGTAATTCATTTGCCGATGATATTTTTTGTGCCCATGAGAATTTAGATTATGACAAATTCTGAACAAATTTCAGCACAAATCTTCTGAAAAAAATTTATTTAGGTAGAACTACAACCAAAGGATAAAAAATACGTAGAAGAGTGGGTAATTAACATATAAGAATAATAAACCATAACAAAAGGTTTCATCTTATATAAATAATATTATCAGACACAAAGGAACGAATGTGTATAGGGAATATTTCTATAACAAAGCTAGATAGTTCATTGTCAGCAGAGGATTGCTTAAACTTTATACATTTTGCATGAAATTGAGCCACCTAGATCGAATCAATTCCCTTGTAAAAACACAAGGTTGTGCTTCCGTGTAGAGAGAACAGGGAAGAGGAGGGAAAGAAGGTGGGAGAAGGGGAAAAGGAAAAGAAGCTGGGAAAAAAAGAAAATAAGGGTGATGTGATAAAATTACTCACTAGCACGGGGAGAGATGATTCATGGGTGTCAATATAGGTGACGTATGTACTGAGATGGTTCATAATAGGAGAAAGGATCAATCCTATGCACCAAGATCAGACAATAAGAGCCCGACAACTCTCTATTTCTCAGCTGACAATTAAACCAGTTACAATGACAAGCTGGGTTTGCACAGAAAACTTTGACATGTGGTAGTTCAGGCAATTACTCATTGGTCAGCAGTAGTGACATGGTACAAGGAATCAGCACAGTATGGGTAAGATGTGGAAGACCATACTAGAATGGATGTCACTGGGGGCACAAGTTTGTTGTGGATGTCAACGGAGAAGAGGAACAGGGAAAGGAGGGTGAAGTAGACAATTCATAATGACCACATTGATGAGTGATTGTCAATGGAAGGCAATGACAGTTGTCAGCCCAGCCTGAGCAAATCAACTTTGATGTGAGAGAGGGTTTTACTCTCACCACCTTTCCCCACCCAACATTCAATCTACAAAAAATGCCATGTTTATCTTTTCCAACTTTTCATTCATTGTGTTATCCCTCCAACGAAACATCACATAAAGGAAAAATATAAAACAACACAGTAAAACAGATTTCATCATTGTACGATCAAAAGAAAATGGCAGATCAAGGTTTCCTACAAGTAGATCAAGCACCAACAGCCTTCCATTGAAAGAGATTTCCTCACAATTTTGAGTAGGGCATTTGACATACATATTAGATTTAATGCAGCGTTCACCTTTTCATCAAAAAGCACATAACACATTACACCGATATTATATATATATATATATATATATATATATATATATATATATATATATATCAATTGCTACTAATCTCAACCAACACCAAACAGAATAGTCTATTAAAGCTTCAATACCTCTGTAATGCATCCAGGTACTGCTGAAAATGCATCCCTTGGAAGTATTTCAATTAATCTACTTGCAATAGCAGGAAATACATCTTCTAGTATGGGCTCTAAAGAAGTGGAGAATTTGCATATCAGTTGATTGACCAGTACAAGAAAATCAACCATGTCTTCTGGCTGCAAAGCACCAATTAAAGAGATCATATTTACTGAAATCAAACATTTAAACATACTAATATCTCTCTAATAAATTATATCAACACCACAACTACTACAAGCTCTGTCCCCAACTATCAAACTACTTATTAAAGTTGGGTATATGAACCTTATGCACTTTTTGATCTCCCCATAAGCCAAAATTCATTAGTAACAACAAGGTCAAGTTGTTGGTAAAACATGCAAAAGAATGGAACCAGTTTGTTATGAATAAAATATACCCTTAAGTTGTATTTAGTTAGTAAGATTAACACAGAAGCTCAGGTTCTTCAAAATACGACAATAACAACCAAGCCCTTATCTCATTAAGTGGGGTCGGTTAAGAAACTCAAGTTCTTGGAATTTATAAAAGTTCAAATGACAAAGGTGTCAGCATCGTGCCAGTAGGCGGACGAAACGAAATGTATACGGTATTGAAATGTATACGGTTTGATTTTGTGAACTATGCTTTTTCGCTAACATACAATTTAACGGAGCCAACTTAATGTTGAAGCCAGAATTTGGGCCTGAGAACCCCTTCATTCCCCCATTGCATGCAAACCCCAAGAAACAATTGATACTGAATATTCTCCCCTTCAGCCTAAGAACACAGAACATACCATAGTCCCTTCCTTTACAGGCAACGACCACCATGCAGAACCT
The DNA here is from genome assembly GCF_044706935.1 of Curcuma longa. Classification (NCBI taxonomy): domain Eukaryota; kingdom Viridiplantae; phylum Streptophyta; class Magnoliopsida; order Zingiberales; family Zingiberaceae; genus Curcuma; species Curcuma longa. The sequence goes on along the minus strand of NC_133871.1, from coordinate 18,444,033 downwards.
TACCCTCGCGGCAAAGCATCTTCTTCTATGCCCACCACCAACCACCACATGTGTCATCACTTCCCACATGTGCACAGACAACCGCAATGTTTGAGCCCTCCTTATTTGCATGAACAATCAAACATCAAGTCAACAAGTATATTCCTCTTTTGAATGTGAATTTGTCGCCCAACACAAGCATGAAATGAAATTGACTTCTCATGAGTATAAACAATATCAATATCGACACTGGTAAAAGAAATAGGATCTCACGACTCTTAAGTTGGACATATGTTGTCAAGTACAAATGTTTTTATGATTTAGTGGTGTAACAGTATATCAATTCTTGGAATGTTTGGCTGGGCATCCATGAGGCACTAGTACATTAAGTAGCTAATTGTTTGGTAGAGGTAGGATCCTTACTCTTTTTCCTTGCAATGACTAATCTGAGGACAACATGGTGGTCATAAACTCGTACATGATTCTCCTAAACATGGTGTGAGGATAGACCAGCTACTTGGATTAGTTGGTGTTGAGTTGTATGTTCAAGCGGCAATGTTTGGACCCTTACGCATGTTTTGTGTTAGATGAAAGTAGTGTGGAGATGAGCAGAGATGAGTTTGGTGATTTTATGGACCCTCAGGCAGTGTAATATTATTATCTTGCAAAAATGTTATGATTTGATTGTTCACTTGTTGCATGAATGTCAGTTGAGTGAATTGGAGGTACATATGGGTTCAATCGATATCAATCTCATGTCTGTGTGTGTGTGTATAATATTATTGTGAGGCCTGTAGATATGTGTGCCTGTCACTGACCATTGTACGAATTTAGCAACAAAATAGAGAAAGGGAAATTTGAGTTGAGATCAAGGGAGAGGGTAGGAATCAGTCATAGGTCAGTGAAAATTGATTCCATGTCTGTGTACTTACGTCTAGGGCCGAGTTGAACTTGAGTGTGTTCAAGCTTGCTCGTTTATTCTACCAAGATTGTTAGCTTGTTTATTAAAAAACTTAGCAAGCTCAAGATGTTTGACAACCACAACAAGAAGCATTAGAATATTAATAATTTAGTTTAAATATATGAACCATATTATTCTCATTTTTTGAATTCTATAGAAGTATAAGATTTATAAGATAGTATCATTCTTTTATATATTTGAATATAAAATTAAAAACCTTAATCATAATTGAACTTTATCTAAGCTAATAGACAAATTCATTCATAAATTGTTTGTGAGATTTATTATGAATCAAGCTCACTGGAGTTCAATTTACTTTTAAATATGAAATGAATATAAACAAGCTCTTATCAAATTGAGTACCGAGTTTGTTCCCAGACATCTTGTTCATTACAACCCTACTTAAGTCTGAGGATAAATCTGGATGGATCAAACTAAGTGATTGGTTATGTTTGATTGAGGATTGTCTTAGATTTGGTATTGATGTATCAAATCTTATAATTCCTTCTGATGGCTTGTTCTGTTACCTCTGTACTCTTACCATCATTGATTTTCAATGATGCGCATACATGCAAAATCCTATTATCTATGCTCGTGCGATTATGTGATAGAATGAAGCAATTATGCATGTTATACCACGCAATCATATCAAGTTGTAATATCAAGTCATTATCTTAAGTTGTGGGATATCATGCAGTTTCTCATGTGGGGTATCATGCTTACCTAATTGCAAATATTTCTATTGTAGTACAATTGGCTATATGATTACCTGTTCTATTTACTTATGGCAAGTATAAGTTAGATATGGTGATGTCTACATATGTCAGTATGGCAGATGATTATGTTGTACTTATTAGGGACATAGGGCAGACATAATAATCTAATTATTCATGGCCTTTATGTATACGACTCTTGTGTGGCCTGAAACTACAAGCTGTCAATATTAATTGCCACTTCAACTGCATGTTGATCATGACAATGAGTACGAGACATTGGAGAAACATAACCTGGACTAAAATCAGAAGTCGTATCCATATTAACGCATGCACATGGTGCCACTCTCAGTAGTAACTTTAGCAGTGCAGAAGGTAAACTCACAGGTCCATGATTCACCCCTAGTTGATGTCTAGCATACAAGTCATCCTATGAAGGTTTACCTTATGATAGCTTGTACAGTGATTGTGAGATGCAATACACACATCATGTATTTTCATTATTCCATTTTGCCCACACCCTTGATGTTAAATTTATTTATACCTATTTTAATAATTCTTCTAATTCCTACTTGGTGCATTTAGCCTTATTGCTTGCTCTGCCTACTGTTTGAAGAATGATTATTAGTTAATTGCACTGGGCATTAGGATTATATCCAGACTGCATGACAAAAACTAATGAACATGCCATGGCAATTAAAAAATGATTAATTTGATTTGAATATTAGCAGTCAGCCTCAGATAGAGGCCAATGTAGGAATAAAATCCATATAGCCAACTTAAAATGGATAAAAGTAAGGTAAACATGGCTTGGTGATGATTATAACCACAATGATGATTCAGAGCAATTAAACACAATGATTAACCCAAGAAAAATCATCCACGGTGTGGAGTACTTGAGGAAAAAACGTCAATAAAATTTGTAGAAGCTGGAGAGGTAAAGGTACCTCACTCTCCACAAGAAGATGCTTTAGCAACATCGGTAGGAATGGAAGGATAGATGCTCCTAAAATTTCAACCATGCGATGAATGAATGATGTGATCTGCAACCACAACATATTATTAATTATTGAAGGACGAAAAGCGCATTGCAAAGATTCTCTGAATGACCTTATTTCTCAAAGCTCTAATATTTGGAAATGAGACAAGGATTTCCAGGACAACCCCCAATGTCTGCAAAAAAAAAAAAAAAGAGGAATCTAAGATGTATATTTATAAGGTCGTGATTGAAACCAATCATCTTCCTTCAATTACATAAAATCAATTTTTTCCATTACACAAATGTAGTTAAAACTTAAAAGAATATGTGCAAAAAGAGTATGTAAGCCTCGGATGTTTACTAGCCTTTTTAAACATTATTCCAATGGCTGGGCGGCTACTCGTAGCAAGTCGCTCATTAAAACCCTGTTTATAAGAAATATAAACAAACAGAGCTTCAGATTTGTTTATACAAATCTATAAAAAAAAATGCAAGCAAGATGACCAATTTCAAGTCAAAGAAATTCGATACAATTACTACTAAATATAAAATAAGCCTAATATAAGGCAGATTGTCAGGCATATAGATATCCAACCATAGTTGATTCAACTAGTCAACCTACAAAGTACTGTCCTTATCATCAGTATCATTTGCCACACTAAACTTAATTGCTTGACTGGTCTTTATTAACTTTTACATTTGATTAAGGGGCACACAATAGTTAAACACAAAATTTGAATATTATATTTGTTGATATTTGCTCTTTATTGAAAAATTAATGAAAACTGGTACCTTGCAAACATCTCGATCATCAAGCATGCTTATTTGTTCACTTATTTTGGTAATGCTAATGTTAAATTTCATATGTATGTTTTTGCAAAAAAACAAAGGATTATAACAGCCTGCAATGCCGTATCTGTTTTCTTTTTCACTTTTAAAACCAAAGCATCAAAGGAAAAAACTTCTAGGAATTTTAGCTCTTTCCCTTTAAGAGAACCTCCATCATTCCTGAAATTCATGAGGGCAGTGTACCAAAACTTTGATATGCCAAGTAACAACACCTGAACATATGATATGTAGATTATACACAAAATTTAATAGGATCTCTAACATCTGATAAGTGCTCCCCTTTCTTGAATCATGAAGAACAATCCACTTCCATAATTATAAACAAATCAGAAAGAACATTTGCATTCTTAGTATTAACAATGCTATAAAGCACAAATTTAGAAAAAATGGAGTTCTTACTGCTCTTAGAAAAATACATATCAACAATTCAGAATACAAAACACCACACCTTGCTTAATGCATTCAAAGCCATAATAATTTGCTGGATGGTTGAGACTTTTGCTGATGATTCTTCCAGGCCATGTGCTTTGGCATCTGAAAGAAGCCCCTTCAGCTGGATTAAAAAAGCATTAGTCAACTTATTGGTTATTGACCAGATGATGTGAAATAATTACAAAAATCAGCCATAAATGGACGAAAGAAAAGAAAGAAATTAGTCAGATTCAATTTTAACCTTTTGAGAAAGAGGGTCAAGAAGTGCTGCCAAATACTCAGATTGCTTTTCTGGGGAAACATCCTCCATCCCAATCAATAATCCAATTGCCTATAAATCCAAAAAAGAAATAGGCAAAAAAATGAGAATGTTTTGTCAACAAAATGTGATAATAGAGACGACATTTCAACACTGAGACCTCAAATGTTTGGCTACCATCTTCAGGACCTGAACACTTAAGATCTTTGGAACTACAATCTGAACTAGTGAATTGAGCGACAATATCCTGCAATCCCTGCTTTAGAATAGAATAAACATGTGAAACAATATACAAGTAAGAAATATGCATATACATGAGAAACAAGACCATGACAGAAGGGGGGACATACTTGCAAAATCACATCCAGATAAGGCACAAACTTAGCTTTCAGTAACTTGACAGCCCTCGTGAATAGATAACTAGCTCGTCTGCTCACATTAACATTTGGATGGTGTATACCTCTTTCATCCAAGAAGACAGCTAGTACATGAGGTATATATTGAGCATTATCTTGAACAAACTTAATAAACCTTGAGACTGTCTCAAGGTAAATCAGTGCAACAAGACGATGATTATGGCAAGGAAATCGTGCTGAAAGGAGCAACTGCACCAACTCACCCAACGAACCATTGCCAGTTCTAGCAGCTTCTTCTTTTATTGTCTCACCTAACCTGTAGAATAAAGTAAGCATCGCTTCTACATCCTCCACACTACTTTTGGAAGAAGACAAGGCTGTAATTACTAAATTTTGAATAAAAAGCTGGGTCACACTCGGTGCAACTCGGCAAATGGTAGAAAAGAGTGTTAATAGTTCCCTCCGATGTTCTCCCATCTGATCCTCTTCCTCTTTACCAATCTTATCTGGTAAATCAAGATTGTTCCTGTACATAGGATCGTAGAGTATTTGCACTCTAATAGCTTCAAGTATCTGACTAAGGTACATTGCTTGTTTTTCGGAATGGGACTTCATAGCGATCACATAGTCCGACAGAAAATCAACAACATTACTTAACTCCATTTCCTCACTTTCTTGCATCACATACAAAATAGAAGGCAAGGCCTCGTCGAGAAGATTGAGAGGTGAATAACCATCCATATCCGCAGAGCCCAACCTCTTGTAGCATTCTAGAGCCTCAGCAGCATAACCAGTGACCAAAGCTGGAACCTTCTGGACCAAATCAGGATTGGCAAAAATCCTACTTAGTGGTAGACTGCTGAGAAGAACCATTTTCTGGCGATGATCCATTCTCTTGAGAACGATTGCAAGGACACAGCTGCCAGCAGCAGCACTGAGTTGATCAGTTGAGCTAGGAGCAAGAATGAGGTCGAAGAGGAGAGGGACGAAGGCATCATTGGCGACCAGACCAATGTCGATCCAAGTGATGTAACGCCGCATGGTGTCGAGTACTAAAGAGACAAGGGAAGGGTCCAAGGAATTGTAGAGCGACGCTGCATCGTACCAGTGGCGTGCAATCTGGGGTACGCATTGCTGGCGCATGGTGTCCTTAACCTGGGAGGCAGTGGAGACCTCCTCGGGGGAGCGGGGATAGTCGAGGCTGAGAAGGTCATCATCGAGAGCGGCAAGGAAGCGGGCAAACATGTCAATGGAAGCGGGGTCGGCAGCGGGGAGAGAGGGGAGTACGCAGAGGAAAGGGTCTGGCCAGGATGAGGCAGGGTACTCATGGCGGATAAGGGCGGCAACGGCCTGGGCGAGCTTATTCTTCAGGAAAGGAGGGGAGGCGGCGGGGAGGGGGCGATCGGAGGCAAGGGAGAGCATGGCGGAGCGGAGGAGGGGGAGGTCGGCGGGGGGAATAGAGGAGTAGCGCAGAAGGATGACATCGTGGAGGGCCTGGAGACACCAGAACTGGACGGGAACGAGCGGGGAACGCCGAAGGCGGTCGAGGCAGAGGCGGATGAGTGCTGAAGGGTCGGCCTTCACGCGGTCACAGAAGGCGATCGCCTGAGCGCGGAGCGCGGAGTCGGCGACGCTCGGCTCGTACGCGAGGAGGATCGCCTTCTCGAGGTCGTCCATCGGCGCCTTCTTCGCTAGCGCGCCGCCAGCAAACCCTAGCGATGGATCGGCTCGATGGGCGGCTTTTTTTGCCAGGAGAGAGGCAAAGGGGGGATCGATCTGCGTGCGGAGTCGAGTTGCGAAGTTTCACGGCGCTGTGATTTTGCGGCGAGATTGATCAGCAGCGGCAACGGCTGCAGTGGGCACAGAGACGACGATGGTGGCAGCCAATGAGAGATGAGAGAGAAGGGTTTTAGGAAGCGTACGAGACGAGAGTATATATTAGAAGCGAGAGCGAAGGAGGGCTGCAAAAAACATAGAGACAGGGAGAGAGGCGAAAAGAGCGGAGCGGCGCGTGAGCTGGGAAATTCGACGGGGTTGGTTTCTGGGGATTCGACATTATAAGGTGAGCTGGAAGACTGGGGGTGATGGGGAACGAGAACGTGCGGGCCTGCGGCCGTCGTGGATTTTCTGAATTGGGCCCTTAGTTAATCGTCCTGTGTCCGTGCAATTGGGCCACAAAATCGCTATTTGGGCTTTGCTGGTTGTGGCCAATCATCCCCATCTAAAGTCCAAATATAGCCCAATCGGTGAAAATTAAAAAGAATAACTAAATGTTGCTAAATTTTAACTATTTCTTCTTCAATATCTCCCCGCATTCACTTAAAACTATAAAATTAATGTACCCACTGCTTATTTCAAGAAAAAAAAACTCACTTTTTCGAGTTGTTTTTTCAAGAACATATACCTTGTATTAAAACTAAATTAAACCAGTTGGCCACTGTCTAAAGACTATTCTGAATTTGTATGAATACAAGATGCTCATCATGAGAATAAACTGCACATTTGGTTGACTACAACATGCTCAATTTGTCAAATGGCGTATCAATTAGTAATCTTGTAGAATGTAGAAAATGTTGCATTAGTTTATTCATGATCATATGCATGCCAAACACTGATTGCATAGCGAGATAATTAGTCAATCATAAAATCTCTTTTATGGATTTCCAGGACCTCATCTTCCACTAGTTGAAGCATCTGATTCCATCAAACACTAACACATTTGGGAAAGCAGAGCAATCTCTTATAAGTGAGGCAAACTGTGACTATCTTTGGAGATTGACCTTCTCAATGGCTTAAACGCAGAGGATGATCACACCTCCAGAAGCTGCATGGGGAGGACTAATAGTTCCACTGCAAAGCTCGTTGTCATCACACTGGCACTTCTTGCTGTGCTATCGCCGTTATACATGGACCGGAAGACAGAGGTTGCCGAGCCAGAAGATGACTATCGTGAGAGTGGCGGATCACGGCCCCTTTGGCTTCTTTTTGTGCTCATAATTCTAGCCCTCGCCATCAGCCTTACTTGCTTCATTGACAAAAGGATCATGCGGTTTGACCCTTACTGGATACATAGGTTTGGAGGGTCTTCTTGTGGGATTATGATGCTTCTTTTGGTTCTCGGGTTTGTATTGAAGTGTAAGGCATCTCTTGAGGGATGACTTTGGTGTTTTAAATTTCTGTGATGCAAGTTAACTCCTATCGGATTACAATATTTTTGTATCAAAATGAATGTATGCCTGCTAAGATAGATTTATTACACTTTGAGCAGAATTTTTATCACCATTCAACATCACTTTTTTTATGTAAAACAGAAGAAATGATATTCACATTCTGCTGCTGCAATCTTCATTTCTCTATAAAAAATGCAACTAACCTCCATTGATGGGAAACGAGGTAGGCACAAGATCCATAATTAGGACATCAAAGATTACAATCTTGGACCCGAAATGTTCAGCCCAATTTGGGAAGGATAAATAATGTTTGCCTCTATCAGAAAAAGGACCAAATACAATGCCTTTATTTTCTAGGACAACATACAGTAAGTTCATCAGAAGCTTCCATGATAACTGAGAGCCTGCAAGAGGAAGACCATGACACTTCATCAAAATTGTTGGATAATTCCAAGAATTTAGAAGATCTCAAGATTATTGCAACTGTAAGAAATAAGAACATATAGTAATTGATGGGCATATGTAAATTTCAAGTAGCTACAACTAACAAAATAGGAATTTTCCAGGAGATGAGGAGCATGCTACATATGCAATCGTAGGAGAAACAAAAAAAAAATTATTTATGATGGAAAATTTGTAGATAGATCATGAAGTTATATGTAACAACCTATTGGTGTGTTACTTGGACTTTTATTTAGTCACTTGACTCAGGTCTGACATTGGCACTTGGAAATCAATACTAAGAGTTGACCCTCATGATTCAACATCCCTATTGAGTATTTTCCGCGTATAAAAATTTTGAAAACAGACATTTTGAACACTAAAATCTACATCATACTTGCAACTGAATCTGAGTTGCAACATACATGTAGTGGCATTGCTCCAATTATAGTAGGAATAGATATAGTTGTAAAGCAAGCTCTTCCAAGCATTTTAATTTTTCCAAGTGAGACATTTTGGAGATTTTTGTCAATGCCATGTTATGCTGAAATTGTTTCTACACATACACAGGGCTAATAATAGTGAAAGTAGGATTGACTTCAAGAACAGAGCTGTACATAGGAACTGGGTTCTGAAGAAAAATTGGAACCTAGGTAATCAACTCAAAGCTTAGCTAGTATATCTCCCAATACCTTTTTAAGGAGCATAGGCTGATTCAAATATTGTAAGTAACCAAATTTGAAATACTTACAGATCAACTATGAAAATTTTGAAGGAATGAGTCAGCAAAAATCTATGGTCAAAGCTTCTTTAAGAGCGGTATCACTAGTCCGACCAAGGAACCACATCGGTAAAATAAAGCTTAAAAAATTAGCACTTCTTGGCCCATAAATAACTATTTGACATTTCGAATTTGTCCCTCATGATTAAACTCTTGGTCCTTTTACTTGTCCCACAACATGCCTCGTACAGCTTTGCTCTCTCCATCAATTCAGCCCTCTTCTTAGCCTTTCTATACCTCAGGTTTTATTATCAATATAAGCTCGAGACAAGCATGTTGTTGTTGTTGTTATGTGGCACGGTAGAAATGTATCTTTCCAGTAAATTTCTAAAACTCAATATTATTCTACACAAGTAATATCTTCCTGTGTCATGTCAATCATGTCGATGAGCAACATGTCATGCCAACACTTGACACCCTTTGGCATGCTACAATACAGGTCAAGATGAATTGAAATTTCATTATTATTTTTTTAAACTCATGGTCATACAAAATAATATCAATACACCCTTCTAGATGGAACACAAAATTTGAACTTAAGTACATGGTTGCCTTATCTTCTTTTTCTTATTTTATCTCCTTCTTTTGTTCACCAGCACCATACATCAAAACGTTAGCACAATAGCAAACCAATATTGTTCTAGTCAAAAACTAAAAATTTAAAATTTAGCACTGCTCGAGATTTTGAATCTTGCAAATATGTTTGGGCCATGCTAGGATATGGATCGGTGCCGACTTTAATTTGCTAGGCTAGGTATGGGTCTAGTGGAGCAGGGTCACAATGAGCTGAGGTTGTGCCTATAATCTGCCTAATCCATGATGTGAGTATTTTAATAAGGTCCATCCAAGTGACAAGTGATTTTGGGACAAAGTGGTCCACCCAATTTCTACAGGGTATCAAAAGCAATGTCTCAACTTTGATAAAGTTGGAATTCACGGCAATGAAAGAGTAATATGAGTCAGTTCCTCCCTTCAATCCTACATGGTTAAGTAAGATCACGAAACTTTCCCAATAAAGAATCTTGGCATTTTGGATTTCTTAAATTACTTTGGTATGGAAAGAGGTACACCCCATCTTAAAAGGGAGTGTTGAAGCTACAATGCTCCATATCCATAGTACCACATGAACAAGTGTGATGGTCTAAGGTGCCAATGTGTTTCTTTTCCATTGTCGATTGAAACTGAGGAACGCAAGCACCAATTTGAGGACATTACCAACTAGACTAGCAGGTAGAATTTTACTGTCTTTTTGTCTGAATCATCGACCCACGAGGACTTTTTGCCCCTCGGTCCATCCGACCTACTAGGACTTCCCACCTAGCCGCAGCTAGGACTTTTTGCCCCTCGGTCCACCCGACCTACTAGGACTTCTCATCTAGTCGCAACTAGGACTTTTTGCCCCTCGGTCCACCCGACCTACTAGGACTTCTCACCTGGTGTCTGGTCCTCTTGATTCAGACACGGGAGCACCCACTTCCTTTGTTTTTAAGGTTCAAACCACATGGTTAGAACTGGATCATGATTCATCCGGCGGTTAGTCCGGTGAAGAACGGTCTCGCTCTTGTTAATACCGATGGAATCAAAATATCTCCACAATTGTATGATATTGTCCACTTTGGGCCTAAACTCTCATAGCTTTGTTCTTGAGCTCTACCCAAAAGACCTCATACCAATGAAGATACTTTCCATCTTTTTAATCTCATGATCTTTTCCATGTACTTTAGATGTGGGACTATGTTTGAACCCTTTTTTTTTTTTTTTGGGCAGCCCGGTGAACAAAGCTCCCGCTATGCGGGGTCCGGGGAAAGGATCCATTGTACGCAGCCTTACCCTGCCTTTGGCAAGAGGCTGTTTCCAGGATTTGAACCCCTATACAACATAAAAAATAAATAAATAAAAGGGCAAATTAAGCCTAATCCATACAATGAGATGAGTAAGCATTCTTTCCATCCATCCTAGAAAACACAGAATATTAGATTTTTTTCTCCTTCTCCTCCCTCATTGCTTTTATAGAAAAGACATCTAAAGCAACAAACAAGGCACAAATGAGCAGCTTGCAAGCTACTCGGTTAGAATTAAAGGCTTGGGCATTGTATTAAATAGCAAGTAATGCCTAGTGACTTGACACAACCCCGTGAATGTGAGCTTGTGCCCAACCTAATTGGGGTCGGTTATATTTGATATCTCTCCATTAAGCTCTATGTAAAGTTCCATCATTAGTATTACCTAGGTTATTTAGATCCCTGAACTAAAGTTTTTTTGGTGTAGCTAGCCCCTCCCATCTTCTAAGCAAGAAGAAGAGTCACCATGGAACAAAAAATCGAAGTCTATGATTCAAGTCCAAAAAACATAAAGAGAGAGAGAGAAAATATTACAAACAAATTGATTGAAAGTGCAGTTTATATCGAGCCCAAGTATCATAAATATGTATATTAATCAGGAAAAATTAATCAAGGACTTAGAAAATAATTGTAGTTGGCATTGAAACTTTAAGTCATTAACAAGTCTTTGTTAGTCTATGTTGTGGGAAGTCGGGTTGTAATTTATAAATACAAGGCACATTGCTTGACCCAAGGATAGCAATCAAACCATTTCCACTGCCAAAGTTGCTTCCCTGTAATAAGTAACGTTAAGTTGTTGATAGAGGTTGCTTAAAATTCCAATCCCAAAGTTTGACCAGCTTTAAGCCAGTCTTTTTTGTGTGATCAAAACTCTAATTTTTTTAGATCAATTTTGTTCAAGATTGTTCAACAAATAGAAAGGATCAAAATAATTGATCTCTTCAGCATAATTCCAAAAACATGTACCACAAATATACAATTTTGGAGAGGAAATTATTTTTTTTAGGAGATTGGCAAAGGAAGTTCAATTATATCGGGAAAAAAATGGAGTTTCGAATGAACCTCTGTGGACTGCGGGTGAAAAAACATCAAAGGCTAGCATCATCAGGTGGCGGAAGAACAAAATCAAGCACAATGAAGCTCTCCAAAAGCGGCCTGACCTTCTCTTTCACCGAATCAACCAAATCCTTCTGTCTCGCATCCATCTCATCGAGCTCTTCCAGGCTACTAAAAAACGCCAGAAGCCCCACGCCGTGCCCCTTGGCCCTCGCCGGCGAGAAATTTTCCCCGAAACTCACCTGCGTGACCGCGGCCGGCGCCGAGGCCTTGACCTTGGAGAGGGTCTCCATGAGCTCCGCAGTGGCACCTTCCTTCGGCTTCGCGAGGGTGAGCCGCATCGCCGACCCTGGCGGTGGCACCACCGGACCATCGAGATCGACGACCCAATCAACTGCCATGACGTCATCGGAGATGGGGAGGCCGAGCTCCTTGACGACAGCCACGTGGGCGGGGTGGGCGGAGTAGGTGGCAAGGTCTTCTTTGGATCGGTAGCGGCTGTGAAGCAAGTGGGTAAACCCGGCGGCGGAGGCGGCTTCGGATCGGTGGCGGTGGATGGGACCGGCGGTGAGGTGGCTTACGACGTCGAGGGAGACCAAGGATCGCAGGCCGGACATCATAGCATCGATCTTGGACTGGTCAGTGGACTCCCGGATCTTGAAGAGGACCACGTGCTCAACGGTGGAGACGGCAGCCATGGCAGCGGCGTTGGGGGAGGAACAGGATGAGAAGGATAGCGTGGCGGAGGGGCGGAGATGAGGTGAGGAAAAGAGGCGAGGGGAGGAGCCGAGGGATCTGAAGGGTAAGCCAGGGCGTTGAAGATTAGGGAAGGTTTTCAGACACGCCATGGGCTTTGTTTGGTGAGGTCACACCGTGCTTTGTGGTCAGTGGCGGCGGTGGGTGGGTTTTGATGGCGACGCCGGTTCACGTTATGGTCGGCACGTTTTGCAGGAGTATATATTGTACACTTCTTGTGTACGTATTTAACGGGCCGATTATCACATAACCAAAAGCCGCATTTAAAATTTGATATTTATTAAAAGAGGTAACATAAATTAAAATTTATCAAAAGATATATTCATTTTTAAAAATATCTTTATCCGCTGCAATTTTAAATAATATTTCAATAGCCTTCTAATGAAGTACAAATAAATTTTAAAAAATATGAAAAATTAAAATGTAATATTATAAAACTTTTACCTTTTAATTTTAACCATTCAAATTTTTACTAATGAAATTTAGATTGTGCGATTTGATATTTTAAAAAAATTAGGTTCTGGTTCACTAAATAGCCACCTTAATGGTGATGTGATATTAATCTAATCTAGAATTATTATTTTTTCAATTGGTCACTGACAACTATAATCTTTTATGATAAAAAAATGAATCATTTTTCTGTATAAAACAACAATTCTATCCAAATTAATAGGAATTTTGATTTGATTTGAATCAGAATCTCTATTACGATATAAAAGAATTTAAAATTCACCGCCTCTTCTCAACAAATATTTCTATGTTTTTTATATTAAAAAATTAAAAAAGTGGCCATCATCATCGGCCTCCTTTCGGCTCATCCCGTAAATCTGATAAAAACATTGAATTAATTTTTGAAAGAATTTTTAAAACCAAAAAAGTTAAATTTACGCGTGTGGATATATATATATATATATATATATATATATATTGGCGTTTCATGTTCGAGTTAGCGTGCTCAAAACGGCGTCTCAATCTAAAAATGACCCACGTTTGTTTTCTAAAATATTGAAATAAAATTATTTCCAAAATAAAAATAATATTTAATTATAGTTTTAAAAATAAATAATACTTTTTAAATCTTTATCTAATATCAAATAGCCGGAGCATCTGGCGGACTTGATAACATAATGCGAGTGACGTGGCTGACTTCTCTGATTGGCTATGAAGTGTGGCGTCTCCATCTCAGGTCCCGGTTCGGATAGTTCTTTTCTTTCGAGAAAAAGGCGGTCGAGCCGGGTCGATCGACCGGCTTGGTTTGAAAAATAAAAGTCGACCAATCGGCGATCGCCAAAGGATGTCGGTGATCGTTCAGCTCCTGGCGGCGGAGAGGAGAGGCAGGCGCACACGCAAAAGGAGCCACCCGGCTGCTTGTCTCATTCTCCGCAGCGGGATTTTTGTTCTCATTTTCTTGTGATCTCTTCTCTCTCGCTCGTGTACTTCTCATTCGAGATTCGACGGAATCGCTGATACCTTCGAGGCTTCGCCCCCATCGATTTCACCGTCTCCTTCCTCCCCCCGCATCTCCGAGGTTTGTCGCACAAAAAAGCACCAGTTTGACACAACAAAGATCGGCCTCTCGCTTTGTGTCGTGTGTTTACAAGTTTCTATCGTTCTGAAATCTCTTTCTTCGTGCGTTTTATTCATCAAAGATCGTGGCTTGACGGACGGTAAATTTGGCTTCAGGAGCCGATCCATTTGTTTGTGTTTGTTGCTCCATCTTTTTCTGCCATTCGAGAAGGAACCGCAGCGATGAAGTTTTATTTGTACCATATGTTTTTTTACCCTTTTTTCCCGATCACCGTTTTGTTTTCTCTTTGTTTGGTTTTCTTCTTCTTCGTTGATTGCTCGTATTGATCGATTCAAAGTGGGATTTGTGACATGAGCCAAGGCGAGAGCATTTTCTTCGCGGGGAACTGGAGCAGCTTTTGTGCGCCATGATACAAAAAGAGCCGCGCTGCTCCATCTGATCTCGTTTTCCTTTCTGAAAAGGAGCTGCAGCGGCCATTATTTCTCGACACTCACTGTCTCTCGTGCCCTAGTGAATCGCGACAAATTTTCAATAGATTCCCCCTTTCTCTCTCTTTCTCTCAGTCCTTGCTCTGCATCTCTCTTTCTGTAAACTGGAACTCAGCTTGTGCGCCGTATTTTTATCGCCGAGATTATACTTTTTCTGTGTTCTCCATCTCCCACTGTAAAAAGTCATCGACTTTGATACGATTAATTGATTATTTTGCAGGGCCTTTTGGCGGTCGAGGTAAGGGATGATGGAAGGAGATAGCTTCTCAGGGTTTGGCAACGGAAGTCAAGTCGACGGCAAGGTCTTCGCGAACTTCCAAAAGAGCTTCCTCCAGGTGCAGAGCATCCTGGACCAGAACAGGCTGTTGATCAACGAGATCAATCAGAACCACGAGTCCAAAATCCCCGACAACCTCACCCGCAACGTCAGCCTAATTCGCGAGCTCAACAACAACATACGCCGCGTCGTCGACCTCTACGCCGACCTCTCCCTCTCCTTTACCAGGTCCATGGACGCTCCCTCGGAGGGGGACTCCGAAGGTAAGTCCGGCCACAAGAGGAACAGACCTCTGTAAATAACAATCAAACAATTAGTCGAGAGAAACAGTCAGAGAGAGGAGAGAGTAACACTGATTACACAAGTTAGGATTCAGAACTGTGCAAGTTTGGAGGTGAGAGGAGGAAACGAAGTAACTTGCAGAGCAAAATAACAGATGATTTTACTTGCATTGTAGTTTACTTGCATTGTATCATTGCTGCACTGGAAAGCTATCAACCTGTGTGTGTTCCAAATTGTCTAATGTTTTCTGCATGGTGTTTTTGTGCTCGGTTGTTGCTGATAATTTCATTGTCATTGTATCAAAGCTTTTATTCTGCAGATTGAGAGAGATCTTCCGTCCTTCGCCCTGAGACAGCAAATGACTGCTAGTTCAGTGGGCTCATAAGAGTGCCTTTTAAGTCAATCAGCAGGTAAGTTTGTTGCATTGGATTAACGTTTGGGCCCTCAATCACGCAATGCTTGTACCATTGTTGGAGAATCTCACATGATGAGAGGAGTAGCTGAGCTCCTTTGACCATTTGTTTATTAGCTGATGGTGGGCAGGCACCTGCTGATTGGAGTTTACAACCTGTACAAAAATAGTTCTATATATGTGAGTACAGTACACAAAAAAATGCAAAAAAAGTTGCACATGAACATCTCCATGAAGGAGCAACTCAATTTGGTTCCTGTAAACCTTATCAAAAGTGCTTGGATGATGAAAGCTACATCAATGCTTATCTCTTTATTCAGCTCTGAGTGTCTTTCCTCCATGCTTGCTGATGTAGCTTCAGAGGCAGGGTTACACCACAGGTTGACTCGCCAGCAGTGTCTTGGTGGCCACAGGCCCCGATTATCATATGAAATGAGTTAGCTGATACTTCATATTCCTTGTCTTCATGGATGTTTCAAGCCACCTACTCTCATCTTAATCATTTGTTTCTCTGCTGTCAAGTTGCATCGACAGATGACCCTTATTTATGGTGAAGGGTGTGCAAGAAGTATACTAAATAAGATGGTAATGTGGAGATATTCTCTTTACTGTGGTGTTCAGAGAACAGGCATAAGTGGATCAGATCTTGGTGGAAGACTCAGCTTCCAGTTGAATCAATTATTGAAGGAGATAATAATTCAGCGAACAGCCTGGATGAAGAACTGGACAAAAGGCCAATAAAGGGAATCCCTACAAACTCGAGCCACAGTGCAATGGCATATATTAATGGCAATGGAGATGAATATTATTTGTCCCTTTAGGTTGGAAATCGCCATCAATCAGATGCAGACAAATTCAAATGCAACTGTGAGCTTATCCAGAACTTTGGTATGCGAGGATGACAAAAGCTAGGATCTATTTGTCTGCTGAATTTGTGATGGATGCCTCGATGTAGGTCATCGATCCAAGTGAAGTTTTTCTCTAGAAAAATAAGAGATTTAAAACGTGCTAATCAATAATTTCACAAACAGTAAGTTCCAATTCCATCTCGATTTATATCTTTTTTTTTTCATAATTTAAGATACTGATAATACAAAATTTGGACTTAGTTCAATCTAACAGCAAGCTCTTGTAGTCTTCTTCTCCCGCCTCGATGCAAGTAGTGTACATTGAACTTGTGGAGGGTTTTTCACTGTTGGTTCGTCTTCAAACTATATTGTCCTCGTCATCATTGATGACATTACGCCGAATCGAGCAAGTAAGAGTAGGGTTAGATCCGTGGCATAGTCAGAATTTTCATTTAGGAATGACGAATTCAAATTAGATTTTTTTAAAATATTAAATTTTATATTTTACTTTATAATTACGTATAATATTTTTAAAAATTATATTTCACAATTATAATTAACACTTTCAAAATCAAATTATCAAATTTTAAAATTTTAAAATATTTAAAAATTATAAATTAAAAGATTAATTTTTACAATTTAAAAATCAAAATTTAAATTTAAAGAGTTGAAAATAAATTTTAATTCAAAAATTTCGTCTCATTCTTGATTTAGTTGAAAAATAATTTGTCAATCTCCAATGTTATTTTTTTTCAATACTTATTTAAAAGCAAACACAACTCAATTAATAATCAAAGTTTAAAATTTTCAATCCTAAATATCCAAAAATCAAATTAACAATCGAAAAATGAGATGAATTCCACTTCTACTTGTTGCAAATTACAGCCTTTCGAAATCGCACTCTAGGTATTGAAATCAAATCTAAACTTCCTCAAATTATAATTTTTGACAGTAAGAACTACGATGATGATAAAAATACATTGGGCAACTCCTACGAGAGAAGAAGATCAACAGACTCGTTCCAAATCATGATATTTTTTCACAAAAATAGTGTACCAATAATTTTTCGATAGCTTAGGTGAGAGTGTTTTTAAAAATGTGAAATCAATGTTTAATATATTTTAAAATAATAAATGATGATAAAAATGAATATAAAAGTGGTTGATATATTTTAATTTTAATTAGTATTATTATTTTTAAAAATATATATATTATATATATAAGATTATTTTTAAAAAAATCTGAGGAGGTGATCTCACCCCTCGTCTTCACTTACTTAACTATGCTAGTTGTTGAGGTGCCCTTAAGACTATGCAAAACGCTTCTACAATTAATTAGACATCCACAAATGAATTCTTAGATATAACACATATTGCGGGATTAATTTTCTCACAATTAATTTTTTCCCGAGAAAAGACAATCCTAAAATGTTGGTTGAGGGATATCGTTCGTGCTTCCCGATTTACTCTAGTAATCAGTGAAAAAATTTTATAGGACAGAATCGGTCACCTACAAAATTAATCAATTCAAAGAGCTAAATAAAAAAAATAGAGTTGAGGGGTACTATATGTTTAAATAAATACGATCTCTAGCCACCCTCTTCGTCCATGGCGTTTTTAAGGAACCAACTATTGATTTCTAGAGGCGCCTCCTAAAGTGCAAGATCTCACAAAAGCAGTGTTAATATTCTACCAACTATTTATTTGATTCAATGATGGTCTTGTTAGAGGGCTTGAATACACAAAACTCGATTTTCATTGATCTCTTACAAATACACATGCGTACTAGACCGCTCAAATAAAACTCTCCAACATTGATATCTCAAGTCAATTGAAATAACCTTTCACTCAACCTTCAAGTTGAATGAAAATCCTTTGAGACTATAACATCTATATCTCAAGTCATTGAAATCACCTTTCACAAATTCCTCAACCTTCAAGTTGAATGAAAACCTTCTCAATTTGGTCGAATTAAGTTTAGTTTTTAAGTGACGATACTGTGTCCCTTGCTTGTCTTCCCAACACAAAGCTGGCTTGATTCGGCAAAATCAGTTGCTTCTTAACTGGTTCACCAAAGCCTTTGCCATGGCCTTCTTAACTGGTTCACTAATAGGTCGAAATTGAGTTATTATTTCAGATCTCTGAACTTTGGGGATCAACACCAGGTAAGCTTTGTTGGTTCTTTCTAAAGGCTCATCATTATTGAAAATGTTCCTGATATATTCCACGAGCCTCCTGCACACTAAATCTCAATTTTTAGAGCGAAAAAGGGTGTGAAATTCATCAACCCGGGTGCTTTAATTGGCTCCTTTTTATCTGTTTAGCAGCTCCCCTTGTCCACGATGGATACCTCTGTAGCTCCTATGGCCTCAATAGTTTTCTCCACTTTCAAAAAGTCAGGAAAAAAAAACACAACTCGTTCAGTTCATTGTTGTTAGTTTCCCACTTTTTGTTTGTCTTTCAGGCTCTGGATTCTCAGTCCTTTTTATCTAATGATGGCTTTGATGTGGGAAAACCTTGTGTTCTTGTTGCCTATCTTGATCTAATCATCTCTAGATTCGTTTTGAATTCTGTCTAAGTCGTCTAGCAACTTCTCTTTCAATGTTAATGGATCTAAGCAAGCAGTGCTAACAACTTGCCTGGGCTCTGGGGACATGAAAATAAAAGGGGGACGGATAGGCCAAAAGAGAGCGAGGCACTCAATGCCGAGATAGTTTGGACAAATTCTAATAAAATTTATCCGTGTAGTATTAATTTTTAATTAACTAATTATGCTAACTCTAATTATGTTTTTTGTTATACTTGTGATGTGGCCTTTTTTCATGTTGCCAAAAATTTTTAACCAAGAATTTCTGCCGGCCGTTAATTCGAATAATGACAACCTCCACGCTCAAAATTCGGTTGCCTCGGATCTGGCGTCGTTACAACCTTAAAAGCCCAGCCAGCCCCATGCACGAAAGAGACGCCGATCGAGAATGGCGAAAGGAGCCGTTGACTAAAGTCTAAAGTAGCCAAGCCCAAGCTCGAGAAAATTGAAGGAGCTCACGAGATTCACATTCATTCCGAACCCACATGAAATGAATACAGAAGAAGAGGGAGGGGCATTAATTACTTAATTAATTCTACGGGTCTCATGCACGGGAAAGAAACCCATTTACGGTTGGGGTCGAAGGCGACGCGTCGTCGGGAGAGATAAAAGGAGGGACAGAACAAATCATGGTAAAGAAAAGTGAAAGAGGAATGCACGTGGGTCGGAGCTCACGCGTGCCGGCATGTGTCAGGGGCTGGCTCTGCTTCCCATCATTCCGATCTTCGTGTCGAAAGCCACCACCACCTGGTCGATTCGATCCCTCCCCCGCCTCGGATCTGTTTCCCATCGGATTCTCCATCATATGCCTTGCCTTTCACTAAAGCCGCGAATGAAGTGTGGGCCAGTGAACGACCACAAACGGGTCGGATCGAACGGCAAGGATCCTCGATCAAGGACCTCCTAGAGCGAAGGACAAAAGGACTGTAAAAGAAGGGAAAAGAAGATATGCGCTGTCCCCTTCATCCTTCCCTCTGCTCCTCCTACTCTGCGGGATCGTCTTAGTTTTTTTTTTTTTTTAAATCCTGTCCCCCTGCTCTACTGTCGTCTCGCCTTTCTCTCCCTCTCTCTAGCTCTTTCTCCACGTCTCAGATCCCACGACACTCTGCTTTAGTTCAACGAGGGGAAAGAAAAGATACAGACTGTGAGAGGTGGCTCCTTTTTCTTTCTTCCACATCGCCCGTCACTTCTCATTCTATGCACCAGATATTATGGTGTCGAGGTTAAAGAGGAGGTCCCAGTTCCCGGGACCAGCTGCAGCAATGAAGGCTTTTGCTTGGCTTCCCACGGAATGCTAAGAAAGAGGCCTCATTAGTAGTGAAAAACTGTGAAGCGCGTCCTCGTCCGTGCCCACCCATGAATTCCAGCTTATACTGTACTCTAATCCGACCAAAATGATGGAGCTGTTGCTTATGTCGGCATGCAAATCAGGGTGAACGACTGAGCGCCAGCAATTAACAAGGGCCCAAGGCACGAGATGTCCAACTGTACATGTTGGTACTTTGGACATTAGTTACCACAAACACCTTCCGATCCTTGTTCCGAGAACTAATTATTACTGATGAGAATCTACTGCTCATAAGAAAGGCACTCAGAATAATAATAAGCGAAGCAACTTTGGAGGGTGCTTGAACAAAGCTATCTTGGTGCACGATTGTGATCAGGCATGAAAACTTTTCTTTTTCTAAACCACCATGTTCCATCTTCCCACACTCTCACGTCCCTATCTCGTATATTAAATCTAGCGAAGACAGCATGCTCCAGGGTCTCAGAAGCTTCCCCTTCTCCAATTAAGAACTTAATTCCCGAGGACCATCCTATACTCTTAAAGCTCACTATAGGTTCCACGGGGGCAAATGATTAGTGCATCACACCTTTATGCTCCCATATGTGCTTCAATTAATTTAGTCATCTACGACCAATGGTTTCCCACTAAACGACTACCAAACATGACATATTTTGTTTAGCTTAATAGTTTTGGAAGAATTTATATTGCACAAAGTAGAACGCAATTAAAGCCTATCTAGATCTATTACTAGGTTACAAAGAGAATATTATTTGAAATTGACAGTTGATCTTAGATTATGTGATAGTGCACGACCGAGTTTGTTCCGGAAGAGGCTACTATTTTAAGAGTAAATAGACGCAATAATTATGTTCATACTATGTTTGATCGCGACATGTCAATGGTCCCCTGTAGTTCCATTACTGATGTTATTTATGTATGCAGTTTCATAAAATGATATAAATAAATTTATTTACTGACATTTCTAGCAGTTTAGAAATCATTCAATAAAAAAAACAAAGAACTAGTTTGAACCTTCTCTTTAAAAAAAAAAAAAAAGGCCGGTTTGCAAAGATTAGAAGGGATCATTAATTGTACTTCGATTGCGTGACGGAAGCCGTTCATCACGAATCCGACGGACCCCATCGACCCGGGCCAGGCACGTGGAGATTGGAGAAATAAGGGGAAAATCCACGTCAGCATGTACTCGCGCGTGAACTCGCCTCAAAAAGGCGTGCTGTGCGCGACTGAACCGATACCGCTCGCTTACTGCCGACCTTTCCTCTCCTCCTTCCTCCTTCCTCCTCCTTCGTCAAGTCCCTTCGTTGTTTCCTGGCCCCTGGAGAGACAAGGACTGACTTTAAACAAGGAATGGGAGAGCGGTGGGCGAGGGGTAACAACCAAGGCGGTTACCAGAATCCATCCTTCTCCTCCACCCTCCTCGACGCCATCTACCGCTCCATCGACGAGTCCGACGGCAACTCTGCTGCCTTCCGGAATGGATCCGCCCACGATCGCTGCTGCGCTCCCGTAGGCATCCCAAATCGACTTCCTACGACTCTTCGGCCTCCCGCGGAGGCAGCGAACCAAAGGGTTTCCAGCCGCTGCCGAACTCTGCCGCCTATCTCCACATCTAGCTCCTCCGATATCTCCAGCTACGGAGGCTTCTCCTCCTCTTCGGATCCCGACTCGGTGGTGACCCGTCTCCGGCCGATCCGCACCGGCGTGGCCCCGCTCCGCTCCGCACCTCGTCCGCCGCCGCTGGCAGAGGAAGGCGAGAAGAAGAAAAAGAAGTCCGGTTCGATCCGCGGCAAGCTCCGCGACATGAGAGGTTCCAGATCGGCAACGCCGGCGTCTCCAGGTGCCCGTCTCGCCGGCTTCCTCGGGTCTCTATTATCTGCAGTATCAGGGACGCCGCGAAAGCAGTCGCCGTCCTCCTCCGCCACCGGCGCAGGCGGATGCGACGACTCCGCCTGCTCCACGGCGTCGTCCCACTCGCGGTCGTGCCTGATCAAGAAGCCCTCGACTAGGGAGAGAGCGGCGGCGGAGGAGGGCAAGCGGACGGTGAGGTTCTACCCGGTGAGCGTGATTGTCGACGAAGGCCTTCAGCCGTGCGGCCAGAAGAGCGTCTACGAGCCGAATACGTCGTCGCGGCGGCTATCGGGGGCGGCATTGGAAGCGCGGAGGAGGGTGGAGGAGCTACTGAGGGGGATGGAGGAGGAAGAGGAGGAGATGAGCGATTCGAGCTCCGATCTGTTCGAGTTGGAGAATTTAACGGCGACGGGAAGAGGAAGCGGCGGCGGCGGCGGCGGCGGGCGGACGGACGAGCTTCCGGTGTATGAAACCACCCGCCTCGACTCAAATCGCTCCTTTTCCCAATCTCAACGTTTTCTCAAAATATAACCCCTAAAAATAGCATTATCTATCTTAATCCTCTCGCTTTTGGGTGCTAAATAGTGTTTAAGTGGGTTAAGCAATAAACAACTATAGTTCTATTACGAATGGCTTTGTAAATTTCTTCAGGTTGGGGGTGCACTGTTGTAACCATTGAGATCGAAACTTCTAGTACATCATGTTCTCTCCAGTTAACAGAGCTAAATATGCACAATCATGCGGCTCGTCTAAAAGAGCCTTCACTGGCAAAACTGAACCTCAAACGCAAATGGTCGCTTCCATTCACTGGGTTGCTCGCTTTTGGACCACTGCAGCGGCTGCATTCACTCTGCTAGCATTTCAAATAATGGAAACCAAACCCAGTTGAATAATCATTGGATGAATGTGACTGGCAGCAGAATGGCAAAGATCCTAAACATTTCTCCTTCTGCTGCAACAATATATTCTAGGGCCCAGCTCCAGACTAGTGAATTTACAATAGAATTGGTATGGAATGGACCACAAATCCATACAACCGAAGAGTATATTGCTGATTCACTATAATAATATCTGCTTCTTGTCGTCTAGCCTTTGTTGCATGTCCATCTTCCATGTCTTTCCACGGAAAGGTTCCTTGTGTGTGTGTGTGTGTGTTTTAATGAAGATGATCAATGGTTGTAGGAGATTGGTGGAGAGGAGAGTGAGTTAGTATTATGGTACATGCATGCGTCTGCTGTATCATTAGGGTGCTTTTGTAGGTGTATCAGTGACCTTTCTTAATTTAACTCCTGATTGATGATCTCCGATTAGAACTTAGAAAGGTTTCAAGGTTCCAAACTAGGGATGATTAAGTTGCAATCTAATCGTTTGTGCAAATTGATTTATCGAACACTTGATGAGTCAAGTTCCAACCAACAACTGAGTTCATTGGTAGGTCGACATAAATCACTCGAGAGATGTGTACAGTGATCAATTATATCGCGCTCACGGATGTTTACAATCGATCGGGATCAAGCTTTTGCGTCAAGATTTTGGGTAAAAGAAGTGACAGCAGGTGGCAGCAGCACTCCATGACCAGCATCCATCTTGCAGTTGGCCGAACAAGGCCCGTGGTTAGGCCAAGCCATGACATGGAGGCGAACCTCCTCCAGCTCTCGTATGGCAGTGGCAAGCGCCGCCTTGATGCCCGCCTGGTCGCAGCACCGGATGAGACCTTCGGGCGACGCCTCCGCCGGGATGATTCCTCTCCCTTCCAACCGAGAAATCACCACCAAATTCCTGCTCTTGCTCGCTTCGTCGCAGAGGCTGTGCAGCCCCGCGCGGTAAGCGGCGGAGCCTCTGGACACCGAGCTGATGTAGATGAAGCCCTGCGCGCCAAGTTAATAGGGTTTGATTTCACGAGAAAATTTGGTTTTATCCTCTATAGTTTATTTTCCTTTTTTTCACTTTAACAAAATTAGTAAAATAAAATTATAATTTCAACTAAATATATGTATTGTATGCGAGTTGTTATGATAATTTTACCTCCTCTGTTCTCTTAATGTCGAGTCCGAACCTGGTCTCTCCTTCCTCCGGCGAGAGGAGGACTGGGATCTCGTGGGTTCCCGGCATAAACCAGAGGCGGACGGCTGGCAGTTTCTTGACCGGCAGCGACGAAGACTTAGAGGTCTGCTGGTTGTGTCTGCTCGGAAATGTAGAAGTACTCTGAAACAGCTCTGTTTGCACGTTGACGAAGACGAGTGGCGCGCCGGAGGAGACGGCGGCAGAGAACCAGGCCATGGCTCTCCTCGTGATGGCATCCACGGAACGGTCCGTGGTGAAGGGCTTAAATAGGATGGAACTCAAGAGGGTGGCGTTGCGATCCGGCAAGTAGATGGCCGTCTTCTTCTTCCAGTCGTAGCCGATGTTTTTCTTCCTGTCGAACGCGCTGCTGATGCTGTCCATGTTCACGACACTTCTGCTCATTTCTGTTTCAGAAAGATGGAATTTATGATTTTTTTTTTTCTTTTCAATTTGGAGTGTTTTAATGGCTTCAGGTTCTCTCACCTTGGAGCTCGGTGCATCGTTGAGGCGTGATATCCCCGAGCACGGCGACATGGCGATCGTCGCCGGCAGCCATGACGGTGTACCGGCGATAGAGATTGCTGCCGCGGTAGGAGGTTACGCGGGCGCGGAGCTCGAGCGTGACGCCGCCTCGCTGGACCTTGACCCAGACAGAGCCGGACCGGCGGCTGAGCCGGCTCAGCAAGTTGCTGACCTCCGACCGAGTCCTGGCGGCGGAGTAAGCAGCGAGGCGCTGCTCCTGGTCGTCGCCGGCGACGCCCTGGACGATGTCGCCGGGGAGCGGCATGGTGTCGTCCCACTCCTCCGGCGGCATGGAATCGCCGACTCGTTTCACGCCGACCAACGTCGCGATGCCGCCCATTACTGGTCCTGATCAAAACTTAGCTAATCGATCATTTAATTTCTGCGATCCAGGAAGAGCTTAGGACGTTGCTGGTGATCGAGATCTTAAAAGCATCGCCTTGCCTCAATTGCCGTCGTGATCTATAATAATTATACGTGAATATCGAGGAGAAGCAACGAACAACCTTGTTTTTGCATTGACAATAGCCAACTAAGCATCGAAATGGACGCGAATTGTCTTATACAACTACTATTTTTTTTTTATCCAAACTCAAAGAATTAATTTTGGATTCATGATGATTTCTAAATAAGTTCGTTAAGAAAGTCTGTTGTTGCTCATGAACTTCATTCACACAACAAACCGAATCCAGTAACTTAAAGCACAAATTTATTCATGCATATGGGCTAATGGGCTCTAGAATCTACACCTCATAAATGGGCCATTTATGTATTTGGGCCGGTGTGGATTTAGAGTGGGCTCCATAGTCCACTTATCTCTCCCATACTGCAGAAAGGATTGAGCCATAGTGGTCCTCTTTGTGGTCCTTGCTGGGCACGAGATTCAATTCACGTACCTCGACACGTCTCAGAATTTGCCGAGCATGAACAGCGACTGAGAATGGACTTCAAATAAAATCAATTATATCACACACCGATTCCTAGATCCATTTTGATCATGTTCTACCTGATCATGGCATGTTACAGTTGAATTCTCATGGCATTTATACAACTGTGGCTATTTCAGTACCAGCGTGTCTTACCTGTGACCTAGTGCTGCACTAATTTAGTCCCTGTCCTCGGCATCAATGCTGCAGGTCTACTCGACCATCAATAGAAATCTCGAGCAAACGCCAATAAATTAAGGGCAACAAAGAGAGATCGGTGGCACCGATGCAGACTGATACTGACGATGATCATGATCACACACAAGCCAACACTAGAAAAATTAATGCAAATAGCGACTCTTTCTAAGACTTCCTCTCTAGATGCTGCAGGTACGTGGCTTTATTAGTTTGCCACTTTCTATTTATGATGGATCCTAAACAAGAGAAAGAACATACGTGAGGTGAAAGTGGATAAGTAGATAAGTATTCCAGTGGAGAGATTGAGATTTTTTTTTTTTGTGAAGGACCACCGTACTCATTGATGCTTTAGATCTGAGGTAGATATGATCATATAAAAAGTGGAATTGTAAAAAAAAAAAAACTTACATGTTGAGCAATTTAATTTAAATATATATAATACTCCTGAAAATGGTGTGATCCCTCCCCCACTGAGTAATTCTGTCAAGCAGCAAGATGTAATAATCAGCTAAAGCAACAGTTGCAAATGGGCAGTCTAATTCGATTTAATAGGATAGTGACTTGGTTGTGTAGGTGGTCTTGATCCATGTACTGCTGACATTTCCCTATAGCATTAGTTAAACCTCCCTATCATCAATGAACCCCTCAATGCTGGTCTATCTTAATTTCCACAGCATCCAAGGTTTGTAAAAGTGAAAGGTAGATATCATCTACATGTGAATATGAGGGTGGTCCAGTGGAGGAGCTATCTTGCATACTAAGTATACATGCAAGCAGGCCCTCTTCTCTGTGGTTTTCTTAATTAGACAGTTTGTGCCTCACATGGGATCCTGCTTACCTCCTACTAGGTAGGATATATGGACAATTAGAATAATTTAATCAAGCTAATCACAACTCACATCACTAAACTTGGGCACATAAACTAGCTAGGAGGAGAAACTAGGAAAGACCAAGGATAATCGCAATAGAGTTGGAGAGTGGAAAATGACAAGAGCTACACAATCAACTTAAATGAGGAGGCCTAACATTTTGAAGCCAAGTCCCCACATCCCCTCATGGGCATTCATAGCACATGAGAAAAGAGCCACCACCACAATCGCTTTCCTTTCTTTTTTGGCTTCACTCAGAAGACAACTGCAATTTATTTGGTTGAAGGGAACTTTAGCTTAGAGATCATACTCCATCCATAGTGGTCCTAGGATTAAATCTTTCTGCCGACAGCACAATCGCTTCATGCCTTGAGAAGACCACCAAAGTGAGTATTAATGAGCAGACCCAGTTCTGGTGGCATTGATGGTGGTTTATCATGCACAAAAAACATCCTCTTGTTCAAAGCAGTTCAATAATTGATTCAAATGTCAGTGTCCATCATACGCGTTCTGCTCCGATTGGCCTCGATAGATCAAGCTTCTGTAGTTAAAAGTGAATAGTTCTCCTCTCTGCAGCCACAACTCTTGGCAAGTTTCCAAGTCCTCTCCATATTAAATGGTCATGCTATCTGCAATTAGTGCATCTTAGTTTGATATTTTCAAACATAAACAGCATTTGCTTGAGAGAAGAAAGGAAGAAGAGGAAAGAATTGAATGACAATTATAAAACGTGTAATTAATCACCTGAAACAAAGATGCTAGGCAAGATCTATCAGATGGACCCCAAATTGATTCAGTTTAAGATGTGAAATATTCTCATAGTAGTCATGCACATCAGGAGCGTGTATGAATTGGAATTATTAGGGGACATGTCTTTAGTTCCTTTAAGCTCACCGAGCTGGCTTTTGCATTGCATGCATATATCGTATAAACACATAATTATCCGAGAACCTTGGCTTATTAAACCCTTCCAATTGCTATGATTAAGCAGATTTCCCAGGGGACAAAACAAGTACATCTCTGGCCCACTATTAAAGACAATGAGTAGGTGATCCAATTGAGTACATAGTTGGAATTATGCAAAATAAGCTTGCAAGAATACCAGAATTATGCATGGTTATAATGTGTCAGTAGGTAATTAAAACATAATTTTAGTTTGTAATTACTATAGGGTTCTTTTATGTATGGGATGAATAGGTCAGAGATGACTTCAGTGGATTTATGGTTACTGTGTTGTGTCCACTTCACAGGACCATTGCAAGTGCAAAATGAGGGAGAAGAGAACATAAAAATGAAGCATGGCAGTAAGAGGAAACAATCACAGAATGTGTCTGGCATGCATGATTAAAGCAACCTCTTTTCTTCTATAAAGATACATAGACATAGAGGGAAAGAAAGAAAGGGGAAGGGAGAGGGAGATTTAGCACAATACCACAAAGATAAATATCACAGTTATATATATATATTTTAATTCTAGTTAAAATTATTAAAAAGTTTAAAATTGTCTAAATGTTAAAATAATGGAATAATGTTTAATGGCTGTTTAATTTTCAGGGAAAAAAAATCAACTAAAGTTTTTAAGAATAATAGAAAGATATTAGGATCCCATGTATTATAACAGTTTTAATCAATAAACTTCAATGAGATATTTATCTCTTTACTTTATCAATTTCATTCCAATCTTTTGGGGTATTTGAGGGTTTGATTTAAATGTTGGGTCAAATGGTATCAAAACAAATATAAAAAGTTCAATTCTATACCTCACTCTATGATCATCATAGTTCTGTTCTTTTAACCGCTTGCTCCCAGTCATCTCGACTGTTCTGTTCAACACTATTCCACCACTGTCCCATTTTTCTCTCTTAGCAAGGCACCATTATTCCTCTATTCTTATTAGTGCTTCACTTTGCATTCATCTTCTTTATCACCATCATCTCCACTAGTAGCCCACCGTTATGGTTGCTTCTGTTCAACCACCCTCTTCTTCTTATTGTGCTAAACTACACTTGTCGTCGCAACTATTCCTTACAATCTCGCTGATGAACCTCCTGACCATGAGTCTCTCCTCTCCAATCACCTTCGTCGTGCCTCCACATGACTTTGTATTGAATAAATGATTATATAAATAAACTTTCATATTACCTTCATGGATTTGAATTCTTTTATAACATAAGCTTAATTTTTAAATCAGAGGATATACTAATTTGTCAAAACTAATTCAAACATTTATCTTTGTATATGGACTTTGTTATAAGCTATGTAGATTCATCATCACCATTACAACATTCATGCCCCATTCCCATGATTTCAATGAAGGGTTGGGCAACATTCTTGTCATATAACAAACTCAGAGGAGCAAAGTACATCAATTTCTTGCCTATTAGAAGAGACGTTCAAAGGAGAAGAATAATGAGGGAACATTGTTTAAAAAAAATAGTGACAGACTTGTTCTCTATGCATGGAAGCTACGAATCAAGAAGAGGAGTCGACAACTTACCTGTTTGGACTCAGGTTCTCCTCAATGGAGGAGAATAATGCAATTAGAAATTTCAAATCCTATTTAAAATTGTTGAAAAGCTCAAATTTTTCTACGTCATTTAAATTTTTATAGTTTTTACATTTTTTAAAAAAATTAATAGTAGGATAATTGTTGATAGCTACTTGGTTTTTAGAAAAAGTCAATTAGATTTATTATTGGAATAATCTAATTTTTATTTTACGAAAAAAAGTTTGATGGAGTTTAAACAGAAAGTTAGAGCCCCATATATTGCAACAGTTTGATTTTATCTTCATGAGATCTCCTTTGCTTCATCAATTTTGTTTAGATCTTATCTTATGAATGATTTAAAGGTATGATTTTGGCACTGCATCAATAAAGTTGCTATATTACTACTGGAGGGAACAAGATTCATCATACAAACTACCTTTTGCACCGAAGAGCAAGAAGTTGATCTTTCCCTTATTTTCCCTTAATTATACTACAATGGCAAGAATCCCATGGCCAGTTAATATATATATTTTGCAGTCACAGGATAACGAAAAGATCCTATTAAAAGTTTTAGTTTCCTTTGGATTCTATTAAGGATTGAGAAACAGAATCAACTTAATATTAATCATCAAATGCTTTTGATGTCAGATTGCTAGAGTAAATTTCAAAATGATAAAATGACTTTTAACATTTTTTGCAATGGTTAATACACACACACACACACATTGTACATACGGCTAAAAATATTTTACCATGGTCCTGTTTTATTGTTTATATGAAGGGTCTCATGCACATCCACTGATGTCTTATTCAGATCATAGAACTACTAATTTTAGCCACATGTACAGAAGCCTACACAACTGGACAACTGGATGAGCAGAAAATTTCTATATACTACAAGAACAAGGAATGAACCTTATAACATCAACCTTACTTGGTCATATGTACACAATTTGGCTTTTATGGCTCACGCCAATGCAAAGAAGTAAATTTCATGGACATTATACCTATAAAAAAGAGATTTTTGGGGACAATGCCAATGCTGGTCCTTTTCCTTGACAATGACTAGGAGGTTCCTTTGCTAGACTAAACATTAATTTCAAATTGTACAGAATTGATCATATCTACCTGCATGTTAAAACTACCTGTTAACTTCTGTAAAACACACCTTTGCAATATTTTGATACTTCTTTGGTGACAAACTTATAGTGGCTGTTAATGACTAATTTATGGTGCATCTACTAAAGTTTTAGCTCAATGAAGAAGAATTTCGTTGAAGTATGAGCAGCAAATATCAGAGAAGAAAAAAAATATATCATGTAGGGGGGTAAAGATAAATTCATGTCATTTAAAAACAACAGCTAGGTAAAGATAAATACCAAATAGCAAATACAGACTTGAATGAGCATGTAGGTAGGTAAATAAATTGTACAGACTTGAATCAAGAACCTCCACGTACCTTCTTATTTCTCCAGGACCACTTTCTTTGCTCTGCAGCATCCAGCCACCAGGTATGAAGAGGCTACAGCTATAAAAAAGGAAGCACCCGATGTAGTATCACATACTGTGTGTGAAGGAGAGAAGCAGAACCAGTCACGTACTTGTCTACTCCTCCTCTACTGCTACCTGTGCTGCTTCTTACACATGCATGAAAGCCAAACTCGTAAAGTAGAAAATTGATAACAGACTGAGCAGATTGACCCATGGCGAGGTGATGGTGTTGTTGCTGTGGTACTTGGTTGTTGTTTGACAGGCCAAAAGCCAGCTCCCCCACCGGCCACCAGACCAGCTCAGTCACTCCACCACCAGCATCAGCAAACAACTGCTGCATCCAGAGTCAGTACTGCTCTCAACAGATGGGGTCTGCTTCGTTTGTCCATATTCCTCTCTCTCTATACCTCACTCTTAGTAGATAACATACCTCATCCCTTCCATCATCCTCCAAGCTACTGTCAAAAGGGAGATATGGAACCTCGGGGTTGAAAGAATTTGGATCAACAGAGTTAAAGGGCAGCGAAAAGATATAGATCTTTCTGTAACGTTTCCCTCTTATTAGGAGTTCAAACCCACAGAGGCAATTCAACGAACAGTACGAGCAGCGACCAACAAGATGAGCGAGCGCGAGGCGCGCGACTTCATGAGCACGGTCGATTCCTTCGCCCAGCTTCCCTTCATCCGCCCGGCCGCACCAAAACACGCCGGAGGCGCCGGCAACGCCTCAGCCATCCGCCTTTTCGGCATCGAAGTCCCTCACCACCAGAACGCCGAAGAAGACGCCAATAAAGACCACATCACCAACTCCGCCGCCGCCACGTCCGCCAACGGCGAGAGCGCTCGCAAGTTCGAATGCCACTACTGCTGCCGGCAATTCCCGACCTCGCAAGCCCTTGGCGGGCACCAAAATGCCCACAAGCGCGAGCGCCAGAACGCGAAGCGGGCTCACCTCCAGGCCCACCACGGCCCTCTGGTCATCGACGGCCGCCACCACGTCTACGGCCTCTTCAACTATCACCACCAGTACCCCGCTCCTCCGCAACCTCCTCCGTGGCACCACCATGCAACTAGCTTCTTTGGCGGATTCAGCGCGGTGGGCCAGCCCATCAGCGCCAGCCCGATGCCGGGGATCTGGCGCTCTCACGGGGGCGTGACCCACGTGGACTCGCTGACGCCGGCGGTGCCATGGATGATAAGAGGCGGAGATCGAGCGGAGTCGAGAAGCGAAGGACGCCATGGCATTGCCAATGCTTGTAGTAGTTTAACTGCTGCCGCGGCTTCTACTTCGTCTGCATCTCCCAAAACCCAACTCAGCTTCCAACTGATTCCAACTGCCAAGGAGAGCGTGAGTTTGGATCTGCGCCTTTGATCATCCTATTTCTCTTGTTACACTTTTTTTTTTGGGAAAAAAATAATTAAATTGTTTGTTTCTTGTTCATTAGTTTTTATTAAGCTGCTTAATTTGCAACCTTCTTTTTATGAGAAGAACAAAACTCAATTTACAACCTTAATCTTAAACAAGTCTAAAATATACCAATAGCTATATTCATGACTCTAAAGAGGCTATAATTAAATAAAATTTAAAAATGTCAACTATATTATTTCACATACTTCGACTTGTATTATATATATATATATATATATATATATATATATATATACTTGTTATTGTTATTTTTCTTTAGGATCTAAAATTTTTGTTTGCTTCAAAAAATAATAGGTGATTATTTTATCAATCATGTGGGCAGAATATTCAACACTAGTAATGATAATGATAGACGTAGGCTGACTTGTTTTACATATGAGAGATTCACATGCAGACAATTGCTCTAGCCACAAATATAATATTTCATCAAAAGAAGAGATATATACATATATATTTGATGTTAAATTTCACTGACATAAGAGATCGATTAAAGTAAAACAAAATTATGCCCGAGTTTTACAAGATCACGAGCAAGTTGCTAATATAATTAGGACAATGCTTTTCTTAAATTCAAGAGGATAATGATTGAGGAGTCTATAAGAACACAGGCACAGTATGTTAAAATTTTCTGATAGCTCGGAGATAGCAGTCATTAATTCTCTCTTTGAAATTCTCTGAAGAAATATTGAACATTTAATTTGTCACTTGCTGACTAGCAAGCCTCTCTTAGATATCTGTTTCAGTCCTCCAACACACAATTTCCATTTCTACGACTGCTCAAAAAAGGGACCTTGCCCTTTTTGCCTGCTTGATAAAATTGCTCTTCATCCAAAGCCAAGCACCAAAAAAACCTTTACAAAATTTGTAATGAAGATCTTGATCCCAATCAGTGATGCAATTTTGAGTACAGCTTCAGCACAGAAATCCCTCGAATATTAACATCCTCATCCGGGACTTTGCATTAGTTGTCGATCGGGAAGTTCTACACTCCCTTCCACCCAACTGCAAGCGCGAACCTTCCTTAAACCCTTCTTTGAGATGTTGCTTCTCATCTTCTCGACATCGTTCCATTTACCTGACAATGCCGACATGTTGGCAGCAATCACGTAGTTTGATCCTAAGCCAGGCTCCTTTTCCAGCAGAATCCTCATGAAGTCTTCGTCGATGCCTATAAATTTGCCATTTTCTCGACAAGCCCCAAGAAAGGATCTCAAGATGACATTGTTTGGAATGATGGGCATGTTTTTGATGAATGCGTAAGCAGTTTCCAATAAACCTGCACGGCCGAACAAATCAACCATGCAACCATAATGCTCGATGGTCGGTGTAATATGGAACTCTTCTACCATTCTGGCAAACATCTTCTGGCCTTCGTCAACCATACCAAGATGACTGCAAGCACATAGAATGATGGAGAATATCGTACTGTCTGGTCTAAAACCACTAGCTTCCATCTGTGAGAAGAGGTTGATTGCTCTTTTCCATTGGCCATGATCTACAAATCCCGAGATCATAATTGTCCATGATTGAAGGTCCTGCTTTTCCATAGATTTGAAAACTTGGTAAGCCTCCTCTAACAACCCACATTTAGCATACATGCCAACTAGAGCAGCTCCTAAAGCAACATCCAATTTCACATTGTTAACTATAATGTAGGAATGAATAAGCTGTCCTATACGTGGGCTGCCAAGATAGCTAGAAGCAGAGAGAAGGTTTAATAAAGTAACTGAGTTGGGCTTAACATTCACTCTTTTCATTTCCAAAAACACCCTTAGGGCTTCGGGAGGATGGCCACTGTGGGAGGCAAAAAAAGAGAAGGAAGTCAAGCATCAGAACTTGCTATGCAATAAATGTAAACTGCATAAGGATAAGCAAAAAAACATGACTGAAGCTTTACAGGTATCACATGTCAGGAACAATAATAAGGTACGCAGAAAATAATAATAAATCAATAAAACGTGCCAAACAGTATTTCTCCTTCATAAGAGACAGGCAAAGAACAATATAATCTTAATTTGCTGTGAAGAGTATGTTAAATGCCATAATTGAAGTGACTAGATATATGTAGGTGTTTGTAGGATTCCACACAACAACAAAGGAGCCAAAAGATTTAGCAAAAAGAGATATTTAAAGGACCAGATAACAATTGTTCACATCATCCACTCAAGAAAGTGCTGATAATTCACATTTTACTCATTGTTGGGTGCGCCTAGAGCTTTATCTACCCACAAGAAAATGAGTTATGATACTTACGATGGATCAATATGCATATCCTATCAAGGTTGACAGCTCCACCAGAGCATTATTTATGCATTTGTATATGCTTGATAAGGCCATTACAAAAAGCAAAAGAGAATAATGGCTAATTCCAAACTGATTCCAGATTAAGAGTCCAGTATTCTTCAATGATGTTATTAAGAACAGTGAGGAAAGAAAAAAAAAGAGATAAAGGAAGGGAAGGGGCAGGAAATGCTCAACTCGAATAATTATGAAGGCAAGACAATACTAGTCAATAGACTGGAGAAGTTGTCTCGTGCATCACTTCACCATTATGAAAGGGAAACCTATAACAAAATGTGAAGACAAAACAACAAGGACATCGAAGAGCTAAGAAACAGGGAGGAATTTCAAAGAAAGCATTACAATCTTCATAAAGGTACCACTCCGTGCTTATCCTCAACTTATAATATATTCTCCAGTCACTTATTCAGTTGCATATTTGTCTGCAAGGATTTGATTCATAGAGAACCTATACCTAATGTTCATCTACTTATACTCAATTCAGAGTGTGTAGCCAATAAGTAATACCTATCCAGGATTCACAGCTTAGGCACAGAGATGCATGCATGAAGTGCCATTAACATGTAAATCATAATGTGAAATAAGTGCGCACTTTAAGGTCATTGAACGGAAAAACAAATGAATGCTTCAAAAGCTTACCTACCAAGAAAGACACCCTTGGATCATGGAAGTCCACGACACAACATCTCTAACACTCATTCCATCAAACACCTGGTGAGCACATTCCAACAACCCGCAACAACCATACATGTGCAATAGCGTATTCCCCACATAAGAATCATCCAAAAAACCCGCCTTTATGATCAAGCCATGAACCATCTCTCCGACTCGATGCAAAGAAGCGCGGGCGCAGGCCCTGAGAACAAACGGATAGGTAATGTGATTGGGGTGCACGACGTCGACTCGTCTGAGGGTGGAGAAGATGCGGATGGCTTCTTGGGGGGATTCGGAGTCGTCGTATGCCCGGATGAGAGTGTTCCAGATGAAGACAGGGGGAGGGAAGGAGAGGCCGGAGAGGAGGGAGCGGGCGTGGGGGAGGGAGAAGAGGCAGATCGAGGTGACGAGCTTGGAAGCGACGGAAGGGTGGTGGTCGAAGGCAGTTTTGAGGAGGAGCGAGTGGAGTTGGAGGAAGTGGAGGAGGGAAGTGGCGCGCCGGAAGAGGGAGGAGAGGCGGCGGGAGGTTGGGGGCGGGAAGATCATGGCATCTCGCTAGACAATGGGCATGCAATTGACCCAATAACCCACCTCTTTCTGATTTATTATATGGATAAGTTCCCAAATCTACTTTATTTAATGTTTTTTAAAAATATCTTAAGATTTTATTATTAATAATTATTTTTTTTAATGTGTTACTTATGATTAGTAAACAAATAACTTTCATCAGACTTAAAAAAAAATGATAATCTTAGTCAGTCGCATTGACTCAATCTCTGAAATGATCGATCCGATCTCCACGAAAATTTTTCATCGACCATCAGAATAAATCGGTTCATCAAACTTTAGAATATGATACTACTATGATTTATGTGTGAATTATCTACTGTTTATATCATTACTGACAGAAGATCGACTTATTGCCTGTTAGAATATTTGCCTTTGTTTTTTCACCATGCATGCAACATTAGATACTATGGCTCTTTTGAAAGGTGGCGGTTGATACAGAGCCCGCCTGCATGCCTTGATTGACGATGCCAAGGCAGCCATGCATCTGCAAAGCCAACGAACTGCATGAATTCTCTTTGAAATACCTCAATTTCCAATTTCAATCAAACTTAAATTAGGATAAACGAGACAAATTTTATATTATTTAAATTTATTTAATAAGATAATCAAATAAATTCAAATCATATTTAAAATAAATTAAACTATCAACTTAATTTCTTTTTACGAATTTAATTTGATTCAGATTGTTTGAGTTTTTATATTTTAAAATTTATTTAGTTGATTAATAAATTTAATAATATAAATTTATTTATTTATTTTTTTGATAAAAAGATTTTTTTTTATTTATGAATATTATTTATATGCATTATTCCCTTCGCAGACGCTTCCTCGAATTTCCCGACCTTGATCTTCCCTGATCGAGCCTCCATCGACCGATCGCCAAGAAGGGAGTGATTATTTTCCTCCTCTTAGAGCTGTTTCCTTCCGCCTCGGCTTGATCGCATCGAAACCCCGACGACCGGAGGAGAATCTGCCGATCGCCAGCTGTTTCCAGGGTCGGCTTTGGTGTATCTGAAGATTCGAGGGTCGGAATGGGTAGGAAATCGGAACGAAATTAAGGGATAATGGTCGGATTGAGGTCGCCGTGGCGCGATTGCATGGGTGAAGAATGCCAGTCTTGCGGAGAGGGGCGCGTCGTGGGGGCCGTGCTCCAACGCTGTCGCCTGTAGATCGTCCTTCGCGGAACACCAGAGCGCGGACCGCGGCCAAGCATAACAATCCCGGGCCTGCCGGGGACGCTGCTGGCGGAAGTAGGCGCGGAAGGAGTAGGGCCCCGGCGTCTGCGCCTAGGGGGAGGAAGAGAGTAAGATCTGCCACAGGTAGGTTGGTCTTCATTGAGGAGGAGGAGGAGGAGGGGAAGGAGGGGGATCAGTTCAAGGGGGTGGTCGTATTGGAAGAGGAGACGAAAGGAAAAGGGACTGCGAGACTAGCAGAAGAAGTGAAAGAGAAGGAAACGATGGGTGATGATAGTGGTGGATTGAGCGCCAATAGGGTTGCAGGACAGGAAGAAGAAGGGAACACCACTCCATTCCCTGAAAAGGTTCACCTTTCTTGCCTTCCATGTTGTTATTCATTGTGGTTTAATGCATATTGCCCTTTGTTAATCATGATAATCTCCTATGGGATTTGCCTCGATATATATTTTACTATTCTAGCTTCTTAATTCTTGCCTGATTATCTATTTTCTTTGTTTTTTCATTGTCTCTATGAGGTTTTATTCCTATGTCTTATGTTGGTCATAAAAATATGTAGTGAATATTAATTTTATCGAATGGTAATGACTTCAATCCATTATGCTGTTGGTTCATGGGGGCTAACTGTAGATCATGAACTTCCTCCTTCTTGGTATCCACTTTTCATCTGATTCCTCCTCCAACTGCTAGTTCCCTCAACTCTGCCCCCTCAAGGGCCAAAAGTCCTCTGTCATCTCCTTCCGATCTGCTCCAATGCCATTATATCATGTTGTCTTGTTGATATACACATCCATCCAAATTGAAGTATTGATTTTGATTTTGTCATATAGTCAAACTTCTA
Organism: Curcuma longa; assembly: GCF_044706935.1. Lineage (NCBI taxonomy): Eukaryota > Viridiplantae > Streptophyta > Magnoliopsida > Zingiberales > Zingiberaceae > Curcuma > Curcuma longa. The sequence continues at coordinate 18,406,336 of NC_133871.1, read as the reverse complement.
TTAAACATCACAACATCTTGTAGGAATGCCCATAGCATCAATAGGTCATTTGATATGGTGTTATGCTGTAATCTGGTGTCTATATTTTAGTGAACATGTTAGCAACATCTTAATATCTTGAAGATTGCACATAATATCCTCAGGGCCAAGCAAGCATATTGAACTTTAATTCTGTAATTTGGATGCCTCTGGAAATTTAATGATTTATCATCCTTGACAATATTTGATAAAAAAAGAAATACTGTGGTGCCTTCAGTTTAGATGCATTAGATGAAAGAGATTATAATGACAATCTCCTACTTGATATGCTTCAGCCCCTTCTTGATTCAGCATGATATTTTACTAATCTAGCATCTTAATTTCTCACATGATTGTGTAATTCTTTTATGCCTTTCTTATTGTTACTTCATCACTAGTTACTCTGATATATCCTTAATTAGTCTATCCTTTCTGGTACAGTATTGAACTCCTAATATACTTCTCTTCACGGTTAACCTAACTTTGCAGTTCAATATAGCTAAATAATTGCTTTACTTTATTTAAATTTATCTTTTTCAAGTAAAATCTCCTGTAAATTATTCTTCCATTAGACATTCACAAATGTATGTTTAAGTTTTTCCCAGAAGCTGATTTTCCTGTTGTTTTCACTTGTTATTGTCCTTGATTCTCCTTTTATGTCATGCTTACACAACAAGTTACTTTTTTAGTGGATATATCTTCTCGCACGTTTGCACTGTTTGTTGCGTTGCTTGTCATCTTCTTAGCTTGATGCTTCAGTGTCCATTAGGTAGTGAACATGATCTTTTCCTAGAATTAATTCTAAGTTCGTATGCCAGCTTATTTTTTCATGTTTTGAATGTTCTACTATAGGCTTTTATTCCAAGGTTACGTTACTATCCACTTGTCAGTATATCCACCTTTAATCAAACCTAGGTCATGTAATTTCTTAATTCACAATTTATTGTTCTATTAGTTCAATTCCCTAAATTACCACCATCCAAAATCATCTTGTACATGATGCTTCTGCATGTTCATGTTTGCTTATCATTATTGATCTTGTTAGTTTTCTTCCCTGATATCCTTTCTAGTTCGTGAATGTGAAAGTAAAGGGTATTCATATTTGGACATAATTTCAGGTCCAAGTTGGTGGTTCACCTATATATAAGGTTGAGAGAAAGCTTGGGAAGGGTGGATTTGGTCAGGTTTTTGTTGGTCGAAGAGTCTCTGGAGGCATTGAGCGATCAGGTCTTAACGCTATGGAGGTATTGCTTTGTGTCGTATTTTCTGCTTTCTTTTTGTAAGGTTGAATTTTATATAAGGCCAATGATGACCTAAATGAGCTTGAGATAAAAAGTTATTTTGCTAATCTACATTGTTTCCATATTGATGGTTGTCTCTAATTTAGTGCATGCCTTTGCAAATAGGTCGCAATCAAATTTGAACATCGAACTAGTAAAGGCTGCAACTATGGCCCTCCTTATGAATGGCAAGTTTACAGGTTTGTTTTTCTACCCTCTTTTACAGGTTTAGCTCTCACTTCTTTTCATTTTTTTTGCCTCGTAGAGAAAAATGTTTAAAACTAAAAGTTTTAAGAGAAGTGGAGCTAAACCTGAATATATGAAATGCGCCTTCAATAATTCTGAATAAAGAAGTGAGAGGATAATTAAGCTGAATTGAGAAGAATCTTTGCTGTTGTGAATTTAAGATTCCTGGTTCTATTAGTCAATGAGAAGGAGATGTTAAACCAAAAATATTATAAACTTGACAATGGAAATGAACTTTTTGGAGTTATTAATTTCTCGGTGCCTCTTAGGTTTGTTAGGTTGTTGTTTGACAAAACACATGAAAGATAAACGTACAGACATGTGGAGTTACTATAAAAAAATAAAAAGAATCACAATATGAAAGAGTAGTAAGTGTAGCTATAATATATAAAATTAGGAATAATATGGTATCATCCTGTTCAAAGATGACTAATTAGTTATGTAGGTAGATAATTTGGATCAATTAGGGTTTAATATTTAAGGAATAAGGAAAAAGTGAAGAGAATTTCAATTTAACATAATTAAACATGATTTCTAGAATCTGGTATTGCTAGCAGCCTCGCAGCGTAAATCTTACATAAATTCTAACGGAGGGATAAGTTCTATTGCTAGCAGTATAGCCTTACATAAATAATTGGGATTTACACCTCATTTTTTCTCAGTGCTCTTGGTGGCAGCTATGGAGTGCCTAGGGTACATTACAAAGGCCGGCAAGGTGACTACTATATTATGGTATGGCTTTCATTTTATTCTGTGTGCATTCTTGGCATCTTCCTAGTCAGAGAGTTGGCTGCTAAGCTATTTTTGGTTGCTGCATGATTTGGTCTGCACAAAACTCTGTGCTAGAAGCTTTTGCCGCTTTAATGCCAGATTTCTTTGACTATTCAGGTAATGGACATGCTGGGACCTAGTCTATGGGATGCCTGGAATTCTTCAGGTCAAGCGTGAGTATACGGTCTCTGTGATTACATTGCTCTGTCAGCATTTTCAGCATTTTCTACCTTCATTGACCACATTTTCCTTCTTGAATTCTTTCATTTTTTAAATTGGATTTGTTGGTAATTATTTTGCTATGCATTGATCTTCTCTAATCATATCCAATATTTTTGTTGCAAGATTTGATAAAATGCCTTGATTTGTGTATTAATCAAGTATTTAAGTTGAATGTTTTTCTTTTCTTCTGTGATTTTTTATATTTGATCTCAAAATATGATTATATTATCAAATATAAATAAGATCTTTCATTTTGAATTTAAATGAGCAATAAAATTTCCAATATATATATATATATCAAATTTGCATTATCTAATAATCTTATTATTATCTTTTTGAATCTTTTATATTTTCGTTTTGTTTATATAATACCACATGATATTATTTGTGTGACTGCCAATGTTTGACAGTGTTGTATGCTTCAGTCAGCAATCTTGCAACAATGAAAGCAGAAATGGTAGTAGGAACCTTGATTAATGCTTGAGTGAATAGAATGATGAGATGCCACTTTTATTGGTAACACATGGCCCAGGCAAAATAGACTAGGCATACCACAGGTGGTAAACGTAGAAATAAAATGAAATTGTATTCAAAGAGAAATAATATTAAATTGAATTTTAAACCTTAATCTGTTTATGTTATCAATCATTTTATTTTAAAGTGTTCATTCTTTATTTGCATCTGATATGCCATTTTCTGGAATAATAAAGAAATTGGGTTCATTTTTCAAGTTTATTCATCATTCATTTTAGAACTGGAATTATTTGTAAAACAGATGTTTTTGAAACTTTTACTTTTAGAAGGAAGTATGCAAATATCTTAGTGGCATTAGCGAGACTGGTCCACTCCAGTTCCTTATAAAATGACAAATCTGTGCCATTAATTTTTGGATGAATACTGAATGTTCTGAAATTTCTCAGGATGTCCTCAGAAATGGTTGCCTGTATTGCTGTTGAATCCATCTCAATCCTTGAAAGCATGCATTCAAAAGGGTAGATATTTTTGATCTTTTCCCTTACAACTCTTTAGAAATATGAACTAATTAAAATCACATTTTCAGATACGTCCATGGGGATGTGAAGCCCGAAAATTTTCTGCTTGGTCAACCATCAACACCCCAAGAAAAAAAGTTGTTTCTTGTTGACCTTGGATTAGGTGAGTGATTTTCAATGATTAAGTGATACCTATGTTTTTCTTAGACTTTTTTCTTTTGAACGAGCTATTCTAGTTTATCCTTTTTGTCTAATTTATGCTTCCTCTAAGTAGTTGTTGTGCTTTCATGTTTTTTTAGCTACTAGATGGATGGATGCTAGTAGTGGAGTCCACGTTGATTATGACCAACGACCTGATGTGTTTAGGTATGATAGGAATTTCCTCTTTGTTCTCCTTTGGATACCATTGTTTATATTGGTGGCTTATTTGCTACAGAGGAACTGTTAGATATGCTAGTGTTAATGCACATCTAGGAAGAACAGCAAGCAGGAGGGATGATCTGGAGTCTCTTGCTTACACACTAATTTTCCTTCATCGAGGAAGATTAGCATGGCAGGGATATCAGGTTGTTGAATTTAAGAAATACAATTCTATCGATATTTGACTGTTTATTATGGATGGGAGAGTGAATATTTTCCTATATAATTTTTGACATTTCAGGGCGATAATAAATCTTTTCTAGTATGTAAGAAAAAAATGGCGACATCTCCAGAGATATTATGTTGCCTTTGTCCTCCGGCATTCAAGCAATTTCTTGAGGTTGTGGTTAACATGAAGTTTGATGAAGAACCCAATTATTCAAAACTTATTTCTTTGTTCGATGGATTAATTAGTCCAAATCCAGCAGTTAGGCCAATTAGCATTGATGGCGCTCAAAAGGTGATTTCTTTACTCTTATTTCATTTTGACCTGAATTTGCTAGTGAACTTATGAATAATCATACTAAATTATTTGTCAGGTTGGTCAAAAACGTGGTAGATTGACTATTGATGATGGAGAAGAGAATCAACAGAAGAAGAAAATTCGCCTAGGCATACCTGCCACCCAGTGGATTTCTGTGTATAATGCTAGGCTTCCGATGAAACAAAGGTACATTTTAAAATAAATTTTTTGTTCCAAGTAATAAGCTAATTTCATTTTATGGACACTCAGTTTTGGTGGTTAGGTTGATAATTTGGAATCATTGATGGCTGTGTTTATGTTGCCCTCCTTGTTACCATCACTTTCCAAATGAACATTGCTTGATATGAAGATAGAGAATGGCATTCAAGTTGTACATACGAAGATAAATCAAATAATTTTTTGATAAAGCATAATTTCATTGCCTTCGATCCTAGTTGTTCTTTTTCAAGGCCTCTCCGAATGGAGACTCAATGCAGATATCAGACATGACTGATGTCTATAGTCAACAATCTAGTTCTGTTTATTGACTGAATATGGGAAACACGATTACCTTTTTTTTAATGCTTTTATATATACACTTATGTAAAAAATATTTTTATAGTTTTTTGTGTTTTACCATAGTAAGTACTATCTTCATTTATTTTCATATTCTATTTCTGTTTGGGTGTTGTTTTTGATAGATCCTGATGGTTTAATTTTTCTTCTTCTTTAGATCACTCCCTGCTTCTTTCCTCTTTATTATTATTTTTATTATTATTTTCATTTGGTGTGATTTCTCTTTAATCCCCTCATTCTTTTTGCTATTGATTCCTATGGTCTCAATTCCTCTACCTTACAAATGTTTGCAGCGTTCTTTCTCTCACATGTCGTTCACAACTTCTAACCCATCCACCAATTCCTGTTATTTCTTGCATTGAGGCATCTATTTCCATAAGCCTCCTAGCTATTTCTCCATCGCTGACCATTTCTACACGTGGGTGATGGGAATGATTATACCACTTCATCGTCTTACCTCCACTCATATCCAGTGCCACCTCACCATCTATATGCTTTATCACCATCTGCAGCATTTGCACACACCCACTTGATCCTTAAAATCATCAAAGCTCATGGTTGATTAAAAAGGCAGAAATATGAATAATGGGTGGTGGATTGTTTTTAACAAGCTCTGTAGCTTGGCACAAGATGGCACTTAAATTCATTGGTAACAAGTGAGATGCAACACTACAACAAATTCATGTGTCTCAGTCAATAATCTCACGAGTTTGCATGCCTCTGTCCACTAACTTTGTAGATGAACAACTGAGAACACGACAATGTAGGGTGGGGACTTAGAGTGTAGCTGAACTGTACCACTTGACATAGCATCATGATAAATTTGTTTGTCTCAATTGCTGATTTTGCAAGGGAGAAGAAAATATAAGAGAATAAAAATTGTATTATTTATTGAATGATTAGAACTATGTCATGGGGGCTTAGGATTTATAATAACTTGGTCAAGTAAGATTCTTAGAAAAATTGACTAGGTTTACTAGAAATCGTTAAAATAGAAATAATAAAATTAGAATTTTTTTTTGAAATTAGAGTTTGAGTGAGTTTTTTTTATTCGGCCAATTTAATTTTCAAAAGAATTTTTTTTTCTTCTTTTGCATCGAAGTTTTATATAAACTTCACAAACCTCCTGTAATTGTGGCAGAATGCTTCGTACCAATGTTTGTTGGTGGAAGTTTGCATCTTACTCATCACCTCAATTTGCTCAATAATGTCAAGTTCTTCCTAGATGGGTGGGGGAGAGTAGTACAAAATACCTTTTGGTGTTGGGACTTGGGAGTTCGCTACTGACTCCATGTTTTCATCTTTTGTTTTAGACTATAAATATAGCATTATGTGCAAAGGTTGATATGTGATGATTTTGTCTTCTCAAATCTTGCTGTCTTCTCTTCTTTATTTTTTCTTTTTAGTTCTATGTTCTATCTTACATGTTCAGTTTTGTATTCGTTTTGAATTGAAGTGTTTAACTATGCATCTATATAAAAAAGTTTACCTTGTAATTAGGTACCACTATAATGTAGCTGATGCACGTTTGTCACAACATGTGGAGAGAGGAAATGAAGATGGCCTCCTTATTAGTTGTGTTGCATCTTGTTCTAACTTGTGGGCCCTCATTATGGATGCTGGAACTGCTTTCACATCCCAAGTTTATGAGTTGTCTCCATTTTTTCTTCACAAGGTATATGGTAAATTGTGAAATTTTGAATGTGATATAACTTAAGATGTCATTTATTATGATTAACAAGTAATGCAGGAATGGATTATGGATCAATGGGAGAAAAACTACTATATCACCTCACTTGCTGGTGCTAATAATGGAAGTTCACTCGTAGTCATGTCAAAAGGTTGGTCTTGCCTTAATTAACATTTGCATTTTTTTCAGTTCTTTGCACTTAGATTTCTCAGCATTGTTGGAGAGCAACAAACTAACAAATAACAATGACAAATTTTATCATCATGATGGTTTAACTAGTTATTGATTGCTAATTAGTTTTTAAAATTTTTTTGATTGTTATCAGAGTTTGCATATCAGAGATGATTGCTTATGGGCATTGTGCATACAATGTACAATTAATTTTTCTTTCTGAGTATTTTTTGCAGAAATATATATTAGTTAGTCTTGATAAAAAAAATCTTATATCAAACTTCTGTGGACATTTTTAAATATGCTATCTTCATCACCAGAGAAATGTTCATTAGCATTCATTTATTACAAGTCCAATAAAAATGGTTAGCCAGCAAAATAAATAAGGACCTTTATCGAAAGGAGTTTAGATAAAAGGAACTTGTAAATAGACATGACAAAGGTGTATCACAACTTCAAAGAATTACATCATCTTCCGTATATTAAGTTGCTGTGGGTTCTAGAAAGACTTTCTCCTGCACTATAATCTTCCAACTTTGAGATTTAGGATTTCCGTTGACATAAATTATCAAAGTTCTAGAACCCATTGTTTCTTCTTTTGTTCTTTAGGGGTTGAGCTGACATATTCTTGAGCTTATTAAATTTAATACCCGTTTACCATCAAAGATATGTTTCAGGGGGTGGTTAGTAAACGTCTATAATCTCTAACTATGTTTGCAATTCAACTCCTCAGGCACCCAATACACACAACAGTCTTACAAAGTAAGCGAATCTTTTCCATTTAAATGGATAAGGAAGAAGTGGAAAGAAGGATTCCACGTCACATCCATGGCAACAGCTGGCAGCAGATGGGGCATTGTCATGTCACGCAATGCTGGTTTTACAGAACAGGTAGAATACCTTCGCTTGAGTTGATCAGTAATGGGCAATGCAAAATGGGAGTCCTGTTAAATTGTTCTTTACATGTTCAATGCATTAAACCTCTCCAAGTTTATTCTATCATTGTTATTTGGATTCCAATTTTCTCTTTGGCTCCCGTGAAAACATGTTCTTTGGCCCAACGAACTGTTTGTTAAATTGTTCTGGCTCATGGGCAGGTTGTTGAGTTAGACTTCCTGTATCCAAGCGAGGGCGTCCACAGGCGTTGGGACACCGGATATCGCATTACTTCTATGGCTGCCACTTGGGATCAGGCTGCACTCATCCTCAGTGTGCCCAAGAGGAAGCCTGGCGATGAGACTCAGGAGACCCTACGGACGTCGGCATTTCCAAGTGCTCACGTTAAGGTACATTTATTTATTCTTCGTCGTCCATAAATTGATGTGTGTTAGCAGTTGACACCACATTTCCAATTTTGACGTGCAGGACAAGTGGGCAAAGAATCTGTACCTGGCCTCCATTTGCTATGGCCGTACCGTATCATGATACTTGCTGTGGTTAACCTCACAACAATCTAAAAGGTTAAAGCAAAGGGCCTTGTCCTGCATTATTTTTGTATCGGCTATCAATTTAACATGCACATTAACCAATGCTTGTGTCATCTATATTTATTTACTTTGTACCATCGTAGGTCACACACACTCTTCCCATGTTATTTCTGTTCTAATTAGTCATAAACTTGGGGAAGTCGGACATAATCTTAACTAAACAACACCAAATTAGGTTTACTTCAAATGGCTGCTATTTATAGATGCATTTGAGTAGTAAATTTAAAATGATAAATGTACTACTATATTGTAGTCTAAGAACGCAAACATGGCATCATGAAAAATGACATGCCAATAAGTTGAAAAAAAAGTTATATATTTTATTCTCAAGGTGATAACTACCAGATTGTGCTGACTACAACAGATAGGATTGGACTATTTAATGGAATGACAATTTACTTGAGCAAAAGACGATTTCACAATTTTCAGGCAGTAGATACATAAATTGGTTCTCGTTTGAGATTATATTTTTTTTCCATTTCCCCCCTCTTCTCTTTGTCGATAGACGGAGACGGATCTTAAGCAGTACGGCTTTTAATCTAATTATTATTATTATAATATATGTAAATTTTTTACTTAATCTATTAAAGTCCATCCTTTCCAAAGTCCAAAGTCTGGTCTACCTCGTTAATTTGCTACACTAAAGTCCATTCAAACTTTAATTCTTAGATCTGTCCTTATCAACTATAGGACATCCTTGTAGAAGTCCCACTGCATTTAAATATTATAATTTATCTTTATGACACGATTAAAAACAAGTATATTCTAATCCGCCCTAGTAGGCTTCCGTTTGGAATGCTAATGCATCCTTTCAGATCTTCATTTCCATTGTTGCTATAAAATATAATATAAATCTAGATAAGAAGGATAGACTCATCTGGTAAATTCTGAAAACAGAGGCTTGGTTATCGTATTTAAAATAATGATGGAGAGGGAAAAAAAAATATACAGACACTATTTCTTCCGCATGTTCATCACGTAGAGGTGGTCGAAGGTTGCCATTGTCACCGCAACTTCAAAAAGATTTTGTACAGAATATGTTCTAGTTGATTTATGTGAACAAGAATCACTCCCGAGCATCTGGCAGTCTTGTTAGATGTCTTGATGGGGTAATTATTCCCCAAGTTATTATGTCTGAATTATGATTAAAACAAGAGAATGAGCAGAGAAAATGGAGTCATTTAATGCAAACGACCTCTGCAGGGATGACAAGTTCAACAATCATCTTCGATTCTAGTAATCGAGCAGATACCAGAGTCAGGGCCGTTGTTGATTAGTTTTCGACCTTTCAAATGATTCATAAAGCTCATGGCTGCCTTGAAAAGCTATAAAATTTTCTCAGACAGAAGGCCAAGTGTATGCTAATTAACATAGCATAAAATATATAAACATAAACAAGAAGCAAGCTTAAGGTTGGCTGCTAGGTAGCTTGACGAGGATGTTATGCTCTGGCTTGTGGTCGCATTCGAAATCAAGATGTACGAATGCACGTTCTACTTCTGGGAGTTCTTCGATCTTTATCTGCAGGGATTCTCCGATCATGTGGGCTTCTTTCAGAGGCAAATCTTCTGGAAGTTCTATATCAACCTATGGATAGAAGGACATTCAGTTTATCCAAAAGGAAGTTCTGACATTTATGCAGCTGAATTCAGAAAACATAACCCAATGAGTCATTGCTTTGAACCAATAATACAGACAAATGTATTTATTTTAAGTTTACATGAAAAAAAAACATACTTGTAGGTTCAAAGAGAAATTTGTAAGTAGATACTATCTTATGGTTAAAGTTTAAGTAATAGTGTGGAAATTATATTATACACGTAAATCATATAACATTGAGAATATATATTCAAACAATTAAGAAGTCGGAACCCTTCAAATGCGACTTTCAAATATATAAATATAAAATCCTAATTAAGAAGAGTTGATTCTACTCTAACCTCCTTCCTCTCACTTGAGATGTGAGAGGATCATATTAAAACCCATATGAGGGCAAGATTTAGAATAGTGAGCTTCTGCTTCGCTTTGAATTCTATTTCACTAAATCTTTTTATTTATCTGACTGAATCGACTTATTGGATGTTTAGGTTTTATTTATGCTTATATCTCTTGATCAAAATAGACTAAGTGCAATTTTGTATTAATAATTTAAGAAATCAATATTTTATATTACATAACACCAACTAAACAACATGTTTTCATAACTACTATAACAATCAAGTAATAATTTTTTCAACACAAGTGAGGACTCATCATAATCATCAAGCTATATTTGTCCCAACTATTTGGATTTGGATTGGACTATATATATCTTATCCCTTCATTAAGTGCGAGGTTAGACTATATCACTAATAATATTCAAATTAATTTGATCATTTTTATTACATTGATTTTTTTTTTTCATTAGTCTCCTTCTAACCCTTACATCGATCAGTTACTTTAGTTTATCTGCAAACCATGATAAGGAGATTGGGAAAATCAGAAAACAAAAAAAACCATGAGATTTTAGTTTGGCAGGAGCAAATGGTGGACATTGTTAAAGATCATGTCATGCCTTCTCATAGAACAAAATATGTGAAATATCAGATAATTTTCTCGTTTGATTTATAGAGAAACTGTATGTAATTTTAGATATTTTTCTTTAACTTCACTGCAAGTGAGCTATATTATCATGATGACAAGAAATAACAATGAGGAAAGGAACTGACCTCGACGAAGTAAAGGACTCCAAATGTATAAGCTCGGACAGTGTCGACTCGTTTAATCTTAGGATCATGCCTTAGTACGAGGTAAGTTAATTTCTGCAGCATCTCAGGTGGAGCGGACTGCCCAACCAGTGAAACTAATATCAAGAAGAAATAGACAAGCAACAAATAGTTAGTGAAATATAAAACCATGAAGCATGAGCAGAAGTTACAGGAAGAACAATCAAACAAAGGAAGGGAAAATGACAGGTTATTATATGATTTACTATGTCCTGTTTTATTGCCTTTGTCGATTGCCAAAGCTAATACGTTTCAATATTAAACTGCTGTAGATAATTCAGATTTCCTCAAGTACCATACTAATGGACACATGTGAGTACAGAAAGAAATGCTGGCTGAAATAGTTTTGGAACAAAATTGCAATTAGAAAGGCGAACCTGCATTCTCCCAGACAGTTCCTGACCAATTTGTAATTGTATATATTGCAAGAACGATAGCTCCAGCAGGGTCAATCCACCAGTAGTATTTATCACCAAGAATAGCAGCAGTCAAGCCAAGAACATTGGTGACGACATCAAAATAATGGTCCTGGATATCATTCAACAAGCCACCAGAATCAGCATAATGTTAATGTATGATGTCGATGGAATCAAATGAGAAACCATGAAGTTTACATAATCAGAAGTAGTAGAACCTTAGCATAGGCACGGACAATCTTGTTTCCTGAGGTTCTGCAGTAAAGCCACAAAGCTAGCTTTATGAATGTGGCTGTCAACATGATTGAGTATAGCCATATCAATTGTGTTGAGGTCATCTTTTCTGAGGGTGTATTTTCAATCAAACGCTCAAGAGCTTGAACAAAAACCTGAAATCCTGATGAAAACAGTATATGTGTGAATATGACACCGTAAAATCTTACAGAAAAAAAGGATGATAGTTTGTCTTCAGCTTGTGGCAAATAGCAACCAAATAAGATTTGAAAATATATTTCATTGCAACACAAGCATGCAAGGAAATCAAATCCAGCAGTCAAATTAAACCTTTAAACAAGTTTAAAGCACAAGAATGTTATGAAGTCACAACACAAGCAATATTTCAGGAAATATGTACCTAGAGTAGCCATGACAGCAGCAAATATGATAATTCCAACTGGCTGAACACGCAACTTGCCAATAGGGTACTTGTATGTGTTTATGCTTTTCATTGACAAATGTGTAAACCAGAGGATTCCACCAGCCATAAGATCCAGTAACGAATCAAGTGTCGATGCAAAAATAGCTATGGAACCACTTCGTATGGTAGCATAAATCTACAGTCAAAATCCACCTCAATTGTAACTTACGTATATGAAACTGACCAATTATACGCTACCATTGAAAATTTTCTAAGTCAATGGGTCCTGGTAATACTAACTTATAACCCTGGTAAGACAAAAATATAACCTTTCCTTTTTTCTACAAGTTCAACAACAGCAAAGATTCAGACTACAAAGATCAACACCTTTAGTGCCAAGAGAGCAATGTTTGCAGAGTTAGATATCTTCATGGCAAATTCACTCTGTGCTTGCTCTTGAAGATCCTGATCCTCATCGATGGTGTTTGTATGCAAGGAGTCAACTTCCTCAAAGGATCTCAGGGTTGCAAATTGTTTCTCGTAGTATTCTTTTTCCCCTGATATTCAAAATGAGATGATGGTTAGTATATGCATTCAATCGCAAAACTTGGCAAAGAGCCTAAACCGTACTGTCTTAACACAAAAATTTGTTGTACAGCTTCTATTATCCATTTTGAGGAAAAAGAGTGGAACTCTCAGTATAAAGTAAGATATAGTTGGACATCTTGTTACTATGAAAACACAAATAGGTACGTTTCGAAGATGTTGTAGGTGTAAGGAACATTGGTAGGCGATCAGCATGCTAATCGACACAACAATTTGACAGACATACAACAAGAACAAACTGTAGATATATATATATACTTGAATTAGATCATTATTAATAAAAAAGAAAGTTAAAAAAAAATAGCAGACTTGTTGCTAACGTAATGATTTTCTTTTTCCCTTGAAGACCCAACTATTCTACGGGCAGAAAGGGGCAAAAGCGATTTTTAGACTCTTTTTTTTCCATCAACGTCATCCGCGGGCAATAAACTTGCACTGATCTTCAAAAAGGAGCCAAAAAAAAAACAAATAGAAAACTAGATAGATTTAGAAGGTACACGATCGGAAACGAACAGACCAAAGAAAACTAACATAATAAGCGCTAAGCAACTTCAAAAAACAGCGTTTTTATCGCAATCTGAGAGGGCGATAACCTTCAATGAGATCTCTGGTTTGGGAGACGTCGAGCGCAAAAGGCCTCTCCAAGTCGACGCCGCGCCTCACCTTATCCGGCAGCCTGGACACGAACTCGCCCCTCATTGAGGTCACCGAGTTCTTGCGCGAAATCCGGCCGGCGGCCGCCAACAGCGGCGTCCTGACCTCCGCCGCTGCCCGATCGTTCTCGCCGCCCTCCATGCTCGCCCTCCGGCTTCCTCCTCCAGGAATTTCTCGGTTCTATTGCCGATTAATTTCCGATCAAGAAGAGAGACAAGCGGAAAGAACCGTAATTTCTAAACTAAAACAGGAAGGGAGGAGGAGAGAGGAAGGTGTCAGTGGCGCCGGTATTTATAACGGTTACAGCGCTGCCAACGTCCGCGGCTCCTGTCCCTCGGTAATTATCGTCAACGTTGACTTTTATTCCCCCACAACAGTCGTTTAGCAATTCAAATTGAAAGGGGGATTTTTTTTTTTCCCAGTTTGGTCCCCTAAGTTTCTTACGCAGGCGTGTTTCTTACGGCGGAGAGAAAGAGCCTGTGGAAGAGGAAGAGATGGAAAAAAAAAAGAAAAGAAAAGAAATTTCTCATCCACGAGCTCTTTTTCAGCTAAAAAAATGAGAATAAAATTTAGGATAAAAATAAAAATAATACTGAAGAATTATTTTCTTTTTGAAAAAAGGACACGCATTTGATGTCTTTTTGATTTTTATCTTTTTTTTCCCCCTTGGTTTGGTCCTCTAAGTTTCTTATGTAGGTGTGTTTCTTACGGCGGAGAGAAAGAGAATGTGAAATATAGACATGGGAAAAAAAATAAAAGAAAAGAAAATTCTCATCCACCAGCTTTTTTTCGGTTAAAAAATGAAAATAAAAGTTAGGATAAAAATAAAAATATTACTGAAGAAAATTTTTCCTTTTTACAAGGCTTGATGTTATATGTATATATAATAATAAATTTAAATTAAAGTAAGGGTGTATTGTAGTTTTTAAATCAGCTTGGATAAGTTTGCAAAAGTGCAATTACAAGATAAACCAGCTTGGATAACACTCCTTCGCCAAAGAACCGGACTCTTTTTGTTCTTTCCCCCAAACCCTAACTTACACATCAAAATCCAAAACTTTCTCTCATGATGCTTCAGACTTCTCCTCCCGACGCCACCATCGCACCTCATCGTGGCACACCTCCATCATCGACGACGCTGTCGTCGCAACATGTTGTCGTCGTCGTCGTTGCCACCATCATATATTTTAAATTAGATATTTGGCTCCGCCCTTTAAAACTTGCATGAATTATTTGTAGTTTAGAGTTTTGATTTTGCTCTTTAAGAGTTGTGTGATTATTTAGTATAGAGCACTTAGACTAGCTCCATGCATAAAAAAGACTCTTGAGTCTTTTCGTGTGTTTATGAGCTTCAGCTAAATTGAGATGATTTTTCCTCAAGAGGTGGATTATGGTTTGTTTATCCTATTATTAGGTGAGATACCTCATGGGATGGATTGCGAGTTGTTCATCCTATTTTTATGTGAGACACTTTCTAATAGATTGAGGATCATTTACCTTATATATGTATGTATATATGTATATACATGCATGATGTAGTTAGTATTAGGTAGATTATAAATTGTTCATCTCATGTATATACAATACATCTCTTTTGGATGGATTGCGAGTCATTCACCCTATATATATATATATATATATATATATATATATATATATATATATATATATACGATGTATTTCGTCAAATAAATTATAGGTCGTTTATTCTTATATGCGATACATTATTCTCCAATGGATTGTAAATCACTCACCTTGATATTTTTACTTATACATGACCGACCTATTTATATTAGGTAGAATGTAAGTTATTCACCTTTACTTATACGATACATCCTTATTAAAAAAATAATAAATCCCAATTAACCTCATTGACTATCTTTGGAGATGAATGGCTTGGTCCCATGGAAGTTTCCCACTGACCATATTCACTTTTACTTATACGATACATCCTTATTGAAAATATTATATGTTGTTCACTCATTCAATAGATTAAGTTGAATATTAGATCAAATACGATTATAAATATTAAAAAAATAAAAAATAAAATAAAATTAATGAATATAATTAATAAGAAAATAAAATATAAATATAAAAAAAATATAAATTATAAATTATATTATTGTCTTTATACGCGTATCTCTGTACTTCATAATTTTTTTAATCTAGCACTATGCATATGGTCAGCTTTTTAATGTTTTCCTATATTTTATTCTAACAAAAAATATATATATATATATATATATATATATATTAAAATACTGCATCCGGTTGGCGGTTGGTGGTTGGCTTTTACACCTTTTCAATTCTGCTGCCCCACAACTCGACAACAAATCTGTCAAGGAGAGTGACTGGAGTTCAAGATTTTAAATATTATCTAATAAATTTTCTTTTTCCTTAAAAAAATAAATAAATTTCAGTTAGTCCGATTGACTATATTTGAGCGGCTCCATAAAAGTTTTTCATCGGCCACCAAGATAAATCGGGAAGTGCACGCAGCGGCCAACTCAGACATCCAGTATTCTTTGATTGCGCTTCCCATTTGAAAGAAAATTCCTATAAATACGTTGTAGTTGGGGATCGAACCATAGGTACTTGGATGACAACCTAAATGTCCTACCGCAGCACCATTGTCCCAGAGACTCCTTTTTCCTTTTAACTCACTGCTGAAAGAGGTGCACTGGCCGCGCCTGTCGCGAAATCACGGCCAGGCGGCCAGCAGTCGTGACCTAATTGTTTTTTACAAAAATAAAAATCCCTTCTAATTGTTAACATCATAAAAAAATTAAAAATACTTTAAAATGTTTTTTTGCCTTAATTTTTTTATTTCAGTATATTGCGCATGTATAATAATAAAATGGCTCGCTAAAGTAAATTAATTTAATATTTTTTATTTACATTTATTAAAAATATTGTAAATAAAATACTCTTTATTAACTTTCAAAATTATTTTAACCTTATTAACATCATTTCAAAACTATTATACCAGTTATATAATAGTTATTTTGATAATCTAGGTTTCTAAATTTCACGACCTTCTCTTCTAATTTATCTATGAGACATAAATTATATTATAATTATTAGTATAATAGTTTTGATATGATTTTAATTAAGTTAAAAATATTTTTCACAAAGTTCAAAACAAATTAACAAAGTTTATAAAAAATATTTTAATATAAATCATTCTATGTTAAATGGGTTTATTGTATATAACTGCTTCAACAATATTAAAATAAAATATTGTTGAGATAAAAAACATATTGAATGTTATTTTAATATATATTATTTTAGAAAAAACAATTTTGGTAATTAGTCACTCTCCTTTTAATGTTTGCCTTTTTTTTTTTCTTTAGCTTACTTTGGTTTAATAAGATGGAGGAAATAAGTGCATAATTTATAAAAGTAAAATGAATTTGATTTAAATATTTAAAAAATTAGACGTGTGGTTTGATAAATTACCTAAAATTAGCAAACGGACCCACTAAAATAAGAAAGCAACAAGTTCCTTATCCAAAAATAAAAACCAATGGAGTTAATTTTGACCTCATGTTATTGTTATATATGTACTTTGCCCATAAAATGTATTCGGAGGGTAGTTTGATATTGCTGAAATGTTGATGGGTATTTCATAAAAATTTTACCGTTAGTGTTTGAGAAAAATATTTAACTTTAGTCATGGTAAAATGTAAAATAAATTCTTTTGATAAAAGAGTTCAAATTTCACTTAAAACATATTATAGTAGAGTAGTTTGAAAAAATTTATGATGTTGGACGGTTCATCAAAATTAATATATACTTTTTGATTTATTTTGATGGTAAATAAAAACTTCAATGAAATCAAATAAATTATTTTTAGAATTAATTAAATTGTAAAAAATAAATATTTTGATTATTATATATATATATATATATATATAAATGATATACTGCGCGATGGATTCCTACGCGACCCGTGCGCGATCAATCCACGCCGTCCACGCCCGATCGCGATCAACCCACACCGTCCAAAAATCACGATTGCACAGTGTTTCTCCTCGGACCTTCGTCGCTTCCCAGCGTCCGTTCATCGCCGTCCGACCACCGATTGCCGCCGGACCGGACCCGTTGGAACCGCAACTCACCGGCGGTCCTGCGGGTGCCGGAGTCCGGCCCCGATTTCCGGCCGGATTCCGACCGAAATCGCCGCCAGACGCTGGCGACTGATTTCGGCCAGAATCCGGCCGGATTCCGGCCGGACTCCGGCCGCAGTCGACGGCCGGAGTCCGGCCCCGATTCGGCCGGAATCCGGCCGAAATGGGCACGAGCTCTGTGATTTTAAGAGACCAGATCGGCGACCCTGGTGGATTTTTCAATCGGTCAAATGCATTTCATTTTTTTTCTTTTAATACATAAAATATTATTTTTCTCTTTTTTTATTTGTGAGAGTATTTATGATCAATTGTAACTTTTTAATTTATTTCTTCACAGATAATCGTAAAATTAACCTGGAACCGTTATGATGACGAATTCCACCTTTACTAAAGTAGAATTGGTTCGTAGTCTAGTATCGACTGTTGAAATAATTAATATAGTATTTAAATATTTACTATTCAAATTGAAATATTTGGATATCTTTTTTCATTTGTGTTGCACCTATTTTTTCCTCATAGACATCCAATAAAATTGGAATGATATAGAGAATTAAGATTAGCATGACCCCTGCGCAAGGATGACACGTATAAATTGAGAAATGATCCAAATTTTTAAAATTGCTTCTGGGATGAATTGGTTACGATAGAGTAGACTTGTTGAAGTGGAAAAGAGTCGAATCTCGACGAAGTTGAAGTAATGCCCTCATCTGTCATGGTCAACTACAATTTCTCGATTTATCTCCTTATAGATGATCATGAGATCGATCATATGAGATCGTTAAGTATCATATTCCATTTTTTACTGAAGTGAATGTACATATATTAACATTTGAGATAAATAAGAGTGTTAATAGAATCATCAAATTTTTTTTTTTTTTTTGCGCATGCTAGCCTATTTAAATTTATTTCAAAACAATTTAACTTAATTATTTTAATATATTTTTTATGCATTAAAATAAAAGTGTCAAATAGGTCAGACCACCGTGGGCGCCATCCAACTCAGCATGATATGGGTTTTTTTTAAAATCTTGCACTCTGAAATTTAGGTAGGATCATCCGTGAATTAAAAAATTAGGGATAAATAAATCACCCGTCATAAAATTATTTTTAAAATTAACTAAAAATTATATAAATTAAAATAATTCTAATTAAAATTACTTAGAACAGCTTTGCTAATTTCTAAATTAGGTATTTTTAAAATATAAAATATTTTTTTGAGAATGAAATGTTTTTTTAATGATATTAAAAATAAATAATACTTTTTTTAATTTTTTTAAAAAAATATTCTATTAAGTTTACAAATATCTAATGGCAAGGCAAGTTGTGACGTGACGTTTGCGTTCAATGGCACATGATCAGTTAAGAGTGCACTTAAGATTATTTGGAGCAATAATTGAGCAGCGATCTTGATAAGATTAATCATGCATCAAAGTACTGACCATCATCGTCTTTGTTCCCGATTGAATAATTCTTCTTGTCCTCATGTAATGTCTATTGTATGCGATTTTTACCGATACTCAATTTTAAAAATTACACAAATAATAGCATAAAATCATCGCTAAGAGATAGACCATGACATCGCGGTCAAGTCACAACCAACTTTAAATTATGATCGTCTAGCCGCAATCTTACAACATTGACAATTTTGCAATGACATATTTGCGGTCGCCTAACCACAAGGCAATGACAAAATTAGGCTATTTCACAGTCACAACGAGCTCCACTGTGAGCTTAGTAAGGTCGTGAATGCTCACATTGAAATTGGAATTTTCTTAATTTTTTTCAAGATAAATAAAAAAGAGATAAAATAGTTTGCATGAAAATCAGAAAATAAACTTTTAACTTATTTTATCCTTGTTCTAGCTCTTTGACGAAATTATAAAAATTAAAATAATACTTATTTATTCATCTTATTATACATTTTAATTTTAATTTTAATTATTTGGCTTAGTTTTTAATTTAGAAAAAAAAAGATTGAATGTGCAAGCTAGCTAGCTGATTAGTAAATAGACATAGAATAGTTAAATTCTTTTGATCATTAATTATTAACATATTAAGTAGAATTTATCAAACTCTTTTACATTTTACAAAGTTTATTTTAATGAAAAATCAAATAGCATGAGGATTTATCATACTTGAAAGAGATAGAAAAAGGAGCAAATTATATTAGATATACAAAAGAAATATATATAGATGAAGTTTAGGAGTAAAAATTTCAATTTATGAATTGTTAGAAAATATAGATAGAAGAAGGATTCATGTAAAAATGAAAAAAAAATTGAGAAGAAATAGAGGAAAATTACATTTGTTGAAACTCTCATTTGTTTTTCTTTTCAATCATAATATTTAACTAATTTGGCTTCGTACTTAGTACAAACTAAAAGGAAGAACAAAGCAAATAACTAGATTTAATGGGAAGAATTAATTTGTTCATTAGCAACAGATCTTGTTACCTTTGTTAATTATGAGGTTTAGCGGACTTTAAATTTTGCAAATTGTCTGTAGAATAATGTGTAGCTCTTGAATTAAAAATCTACCATGCTAGAGGTACAAAGAGCTTGGGTGACTTGTTAGATTAGTTAAAGTGAAATGGAAGTAAGATGTACCAAAGTTAAGTGTTATTCACTATATATTAAAGGTGTAAATGAATCAAACATTTACAAACTAACTTAATCTTAAGTTCAATAAAGCTCATTTATAATCGTTCAATATATAGTAAAAGAATGTACTAAATTAATAAACAAACTTAAAGACTAGTAAGCTTGTTTTGGTAATCTTCATAAGCACTAAAGTTTATGCACAATTTATTAATAAACTTATTTATTAGTTTGTATAAAATTTAATTATAAATTGATTTTTAAAATATATAAAAATAAAATAGACTAATTTATAATTTTAAATTATTCATAATACGTTAAAAAAAATATAAGTTTTATGGATTATATAAGTTTTATGGATTATGTAAATGCCCCCTTCTCTTACAAACCTACAAAATTTAGAGTCCTTGTACTGATTTAATTACAATATGCCATTTCTTATGACACTTGAAATATGCCACTTGAGTCGTGAGATTTATTTGTATATATTTGTAAAATAAGTTTGCATCAAATAAAAGGTCACCAAAACTTACATGGTTACTTCTTCGCAAGAAGAGCTAGCTTTTGGTGTCCATTGAGTGATGAGAGAGGTAAGATTTTCTTCTTAAATTCTTTTTCTATATAAGCACTAAAGATACAAAGTGTGGATAACTTATTTGATCGATATTTAATATTGTTGTACTTTTGCTTTTTTACAGATTACAGCTTTCATTCTGTACATGAACTTTGACTCATTAAATCACTTTAAATTGACTTGTTATTGTATAAAGAGAGTTGAAAACCTTATCATCATGTGATTTTATTATCAAATCTGAATCGATAAACATGTAGTTGGAGAAGCTGGAATCCAGTAAGTGACCTTAGAACAATCTTCAACTTGACAAGGCATGTCGTTTATATCAGCATTACCTACCTGTGTTTACATCAACATATATATCGTGTACACGAAGTGCATCTTTTCATAGCACTAAGCAGCACTACGGATTATTGGTGCCTTCCAAGACGATCGCATTAATTATGACTTTATGAGTTGGATGAGAGGGGATCTTCCTTTTACTTGATTATCCGTCTCTATAATTTGAGATTAGCCAGATTCAATTCTACTCACTACTAATTAATCTGCTCCAAAATGGAGAAAATGAAAATTAGCAGCGCTTACTCTTTCCTGCTCCTTCTCCTTGTGCTGCTGCATCTTGCTGCAGAAGTGAGACCGCAACTGAGCTCCGATTTCTACGCGCAGAGCTGTCCCAACGTGCTCAAGGTGGTGCGACGCGGAGTGTTGAATGCGCTGAAGAGCGAGATGAGGATGGCGGCTTCGCTGCTCAGGCTCCACTTCCATGATTGCTTCGTCAATGTCTGCCTCAAATGAACTCCCTTGTTTTTCTTATACATCTTCAACTGCTTCAGATAGAGGTTCTTCTGCATTGTGCAGGGTTGCGATGGTTCCATTCTTCTAGACGGCAGCGACGGCGAGAAGTTCGCTTTCCCCAACATAAACTCTGCTCGGGGATTCGAGGTCGTCGACGCCATCAAGGCCGCCGTCGAAGCCGAGTGCGGTGGGGTTGTCTCTTGCGCGGATATACTCGCCATTGCTGCTAGAGATGCTGTTCTCCTGGTGCCTACTCGATCCTCTTTTTCCGTGCATTTAATTGTATCTGGTTTTGGTTAATGTGAGGCGTAGCGTAGCAGAGTGGTGGACCTTCGTGGACAGTCCTCCTCGGCCGGAGAGATGGCCTCGTCGCCAACCAATCCGGAGCCAACTCCAACCTTCCGTCTCCGTTCGAAAGCGTCGACTCCATCGCCCAGAAATTTAAGGACGTCGGCCTCGATTCCATCACCGACGTCGTCGCTTTATCAGGTTAACTATTTCAAGAAGTTGGTGGATTTTAACATGCATCGACTTTATAGTTCACTACCGTTTCTGTTCAGGCGGGCACACAATCGGGCTGGCGCGATGTTTCGTGTTCAACAACAGGTTCTCCGGCGACGACATGCCGCTGGAGTCGAACATGGCGTCGGAGCTGCAGAGCCTCTGCGAGGCGAGCAGCGACGGCAACGCCACGGCGGTGCTCGACCGGAACTCGGTGGACGTGTTCGACAAGCATTACTTCACGAATTTGGTAAGTGAAAAGGGGTTGCTGTCGTCGGACCAGCAGCTGTACTCCGGCGATGACGCGGCGGCCAAGGCGCTGGTGGTGGCCTACAGCCTCAGCACGACGCTTTTCTTCGCCGACTTCGCCAACTCCATGATCAGGATGGGGAACTTGAGCCCGCTCACCGGAAGCGCCGGTGAAATACGCAAGAATTGCAGGGTTGTGAACTAAAGAAAACAAAAGGAGATAATGCTATATTATGTTGTAGAATTAATGCTAATTAGGTAGATAATTAATAGTTGCCAGTGCTTGTTGTTGTAATTTGCACTTAGCTTAACGACTATCAAAATACGCAATATATATATATATATATATATATTTTTATATATATTTTTGAATTATATTACGCTTATAATAGGATGCATGTTTAGTCTACACGTGTAAAGTAAATGATCCAAACATGAAGACAAAGATTTAAAGCAATGTGCATCTTCCACTTCTCTGCTTCAAAATTTTTGCCTTGTAAGTTTGCCTGCCTTGTTGCTTGGTGAAGAACTTCTAGAACGTGAAGATTGAGAAGGAGAGCATGAACAAACTGACCTCGATCTAATTTTCTCAATATTAATGAACAAACTATCAAGGATGGCAGTTGCAGTATTTGAAAAGTCGTAAAATTAACTCAACAACTGGTGATACGAGATCTTGAAAATCGTAAGTTCTCTTATCATAATTCTAATTATGATTTTCAATACTCCTATCATAATCATAGAAGCTATGGTTGAGAAGAATGGCACAGAGATATCAAGTTTTCAATCTCTAATTTTTTAGTATATTTCAATTAAGATGAGGAATTTATTGATTGACTTAATGAAGTGGAAAGAATTTTTTATTATAAGAAAGTGTTTGATGGTGTGAAAAGTCAAACTGGTTGTTATTAAATTCAAAGACTAATTAAATATCAACGTGGCAAGAGCAATTGTGACGCTCACGACAAACAAGGTAAAAGCCAAGATCATTGACTGGAAGAGGATGAAAAATCACTTTCTTTGTTTAAGCTACACTCAAATTGTATTTCAACGATGTAAGATATTAAGACAAGATGCAAGATTAATGATTATATTAAGGAGTTTTACTAGTTCATTAAATAAAACGTGGAAGATGTGGAAGGCGAGATCGAAACAATTAATGATTCAGTTTATGACAATAATGAGATGGATGAAATTATCAATAAAGTTAATATAGAGCTTCAAATTGAGAAAGAAATAAAATAAACTGAAAATATTGATATGGATGGATTTATGAACGAACCTCTAGGCTCTATGCATCAAGAATAGACAAGATCCATTTACAATCTTCTTGGACGACCTGATAATAACAATGTCCTTCATCTTGACCATCCTTCATTGGAGGAGCCTTCTTCGTATATACATCTAACTCACCAGAGGCAATCAGAAAATAGCTTTCTCAGATAGAAGTCATGAGAACACTTCCTACAGAATGGATGCTATCTTCCGTGCATTGAGGAATATATGGACGACAAAGGACATGATCGCTTTAGTACGGGGTTGGATGATAACCATCAACGTGATGCTCCTAATGCTGATGTTCTGGTTGTAAGTGAGGCTCCTTGTCGTCATCGAAGGACTTTTGGGTGTTGTTTATACAATTGTTGCTTTGACAGATGAAGCTGTGGAAGTGGGGGAACTTGATTCTCCCAGAAGAAGTGAAGCTGATTTCTTCAGAGTCTGCACTGGCAAAACGATTATTTTTTGCATTTTTATGGTCAACGCCACGTGGCTAACCGTCCTTGACTCTTTATCTCTTATTTTGATGAGATCACAAGGTGCAACAAGTATATTGGAGATTCTAAAAGGATATCAAACATTTACACATGCATGTGCTAGTTCTTGCACAAGAACTGGAATCCAAATTTGAAAGTGGTGAGATTGTTGAGCCAGTAAATCAGTAATGGATGAAGAATTAGAAGGGAAGTGCTCGAGATATATGAAGATGGACAAAAACAGTATCTACGATATCTTATTTATCTTGGATTAATGAGAATTTTTAAAATTCAATAATTACTAGTAGATTTTATCTATTTGATGTAATCTTCTTCCTGCGCTACCATCTAATACTATTTAAAACTTGAGGTGAATTTCTTTTAACCCAAGGCAATACAGAAGGATTTGTTGAATTTTTTTATTATTTTAAATAAATTATCATTTTAAATAATTTTTAGATTTTGTAATAATTATAATATTTTTGATAATTTTTATCTTTTATATTTTAAAATTTTGAATCGGTTTAAAATTTAAAATATGTTAAGATTTTTTTTCTATTTCTTTTGCATTTTAAAATTGTAAATCTATTTAAATAATTATTTAGTCGATATTTAAGATTATATATTTTTTAGATTAATAATATTTTCAATAATATCATTTATTTTTTTATTTTTTGATATTTTCTTAAATCAATAGATTTTAAAAAATTTATTTTGATATTTAATCAGTCAATATTACTCATAAAATAATTACTATTTTATCTAACATCAATATATGCATTCATTTGTGAGGATTGGCAACTTGTGTCGATGTGTCTGGTCACTGTGAAATCATATAAAATGATGTAAGTCTTTAAAGTTTCATCGTCAAGCCAGAGTTTGGAGTTGTATACTTCAACCATATCCTACAATAACACTCAGTCGCGTTCATCTTGGATATACAAAGTTAACTTAGATATGATTTTTATGCACTGTTATTGAGAAGAAACATGCTTAATATTTATACAGAAAAGCCTCCCATAGCTAACCAATGATTACTTTTTGAACTTATCTAGCTAGTCGATTGAAATCTTCTTATATGCTAACTCAAATTCAAATAAAATAATCATTATTGCCTTGTATCATCAATTCAGTCGACTTAATAAAATTTTAATTGACTCAAATCATATCCAGTCGACTAAACTCCTTGTTCAGTAATTCAAACCCAACATAGTTTACCCTATTTGCGAGTAGAGTAGTTTGCATCTGATTCAACACCTCAATCAATTATATCAACACCAATTGACTCTCATCTGCTCGAAGATTTCAACTTATTTATGCGTTCGTAGGTCAAAATCTTTAATTCTTCGTTCAAGCAATGTTTAATCTTACATAAATAATCTCATTCACAGCTTACTGTCTTCTAGACAAATTCACCAATTTGCCCAATAATCAATATCTTCAGTACTCCTTACACAAGCTGCACTTTCATGTCTCCCAAGGTTGCACTTTAAGAGTTCCTCTGTTTGCCCCAAAACCATGCTTCTAGGACTTCACATCCATTGAATGCCCTCTATCATCCTTCATGTTATCAACCAAACTTTAAACACAACCTTTGAGTCCTTAGAAAGTGCAGACAAATCATTAATTTAAACTTTTTTCTACACATCCAGGTATGTGATGCCAAGTAGGGAAGATTATATTGCTTGATGAAATGATATTGATGATGGTGGTAGTGGTATAGAAGAATAAGATGCAAGTTGCTGACCCAAATAGTTAGACTTATATTGCTCAACGACATACTGTTTATGAAGAGATACGATCTAAAGATAAGATTAGTTTAATTTAACATACTATTTAATGGTGATATAATAGACCAAAGATGGTTGGAGCTTATACTCCTTGATGGCGTGGTTCCGATTTGCATGGGCTTGTAGTGAGTTGAGAAATAAGATCTATGTAATTGATCCATAATAGTGAATGGAGTTGAGGGATGAGATCTATGTGATCGACTTATAATAGTCTAAACTTATATTGTTTGATGGTGGTGGCGATATATGTTTTATAGTATAATAACGGAGCTAGATAAGACGACTGAGATAATCTCCAACAGCCAGAAGTTATGCTGCTTGATGATCATCATGATGGTGGTGGAGGTCCCCATGTTGTCCTCCATGGCTTGGAAAAAAACTTGGTATCCTCCGAAGGAATCACCATGACGATAGAGATGAGCGTGCTTAGAGATCACGATTCATCAGGATGACATCAAGTAAACAAAAGGTTACAGTTTATTCACAGAGATATATCCCAGTTCGTCACATCCTGCTTCCGTGCACTGTTGCAGTGGTGTACCCGCCTCATTGACATTTGGGTCCATTACTTATCGCCGGGCCGCCAGCCATTTTTGGTGATCTTGGGTGGCATTGCTGGTCGATTACTAGAGCAGAGTTCTAAACAAGTATTCAATAGAGTTTCCACTAATGCTGCATACAGATGGCAATTGCTCACAGGTAGCTAGGGACAGCTACCATCCCCTTTACTTTTTAGTAGTCACTGTTGACACTGAACCTATTGAAGCTTCAACTGCTGCATGAGGTTATGAATGGTGGTGGAGGTTACAGATGCCTTTATTATGCTTTTGCTGTAGCAGTTGTACCCTGAACGAGAGAGGAATTGAAGTTGTATATTTGAAGCAAGTGAATCTTTGCTCTTTCCAGCTTCCCCCGCCTAAACAGGGTCTCTATTGCTTCAGGACCTCCACTACTGTTACTGCATGGCCCTGTCAACAGTCAGAGAGGTAGTCTAGCTAGTACTGTAGGATTGTCTTGCAAATGCAAACTCGGTCCGCTCTAGCTCGTTCCACTTCTTTGGTTGTAATTTCGAAAGTTCACCGGGAATTCCGCAGATATGTTTTAGCTTATTGGGTCTCATTGGACAATACTTCACATCATTCTCAAAAAATAAGAATAAAAAAACATATGAAGCATTCATTTAACATATACAGTTGTTTTGATAAACATTATGAAGTTTAAATTCTGGTCCCGGCTAGTTGTTGGGCAATGATTTGTTTGTTCTTGCACTTTATATGGTACGTAATACACGTGCTTTAAGTTTGAAAGGATGAAAATCAACATCTTGTTTTTTTAAAAAAAATATTCATCGTTATATACATTGTAATAATTATGATTATAACTGAACTATAAATATTTAATTTATATATAATAAGAAAATTTTATCCTAAGTTAGAAATCCTTATAAAGTTTGTTTGCGATGCTTGATCTGATTAATTACGTGCCCTAACTTAGCATATATCTCTCTTTCCTGCTGCAGTCTTTTCTACTGATCTGTAATTTCTACAAGGATGTTGTTTGGAAGTTGTCTTTGTCCCACACTGGCATGCTTTTTGGAAGTTGTTATCATAACGCATCGGATGAATCCAATGGCGTTCCCAAGACCAATGATCAATTTGCTTGCTTAATCAGTTTTACATCCTCTGCGACGACCGACTGCTATCTAAAAGATGATGGAGCTTCGCTGAACCCTTCAATGGCCGGCACGCTCGACAGTTGAGCACTGAAAAAAAGGAAGAAAGAAAGAAAGAAAGAAAGAAAAAGCTAATGGCGACCGATCGTCGACCTGAAGCATGAAAAACGAACTTTCTGCAGGGCCGGTTTTACTTTTACCGTGAGGTAAATAGAAACTTAATTGTCTTGTTTCTGGTGATGCCATTACTTTGGTTCATGTGGTACGTGGCTCGGGACAGGCAACGAGCAAGCAACAGAAGCACTGCACGTCGACGTGTTGCGTTTGTCTTGGCATGGGCGAGATAGGTTCCCTCCTCTCCTCTCACCCAGCCCCTTCCCTTGTCTGCGTGAGTGTCAGTGTCAGTCTCATTAATTTATACTAACGCAAGGCGTCAGGAAAACAGAGGGAAGGAGGAGGTGTCTCTTTCCGGATTCTGCTGGAACCTTGTGGCACTGAAAATGTGGCCATGCTCGATTTATGATGGCTCGAGACTGGAGCGGAATCAGTCAACAGATTTTCGTACGCGTTATCATGAAAACAAGGGAACGAGAAGGAGAATGCTGTCTCAGTCTCTGTCTCCTGTACACATTTTAAATTTCAGCGTGGCCTCTTTTTGGTGTTTTCATGTCACTCAGTTTCTTGGACAATCATTTTTTATAAGAGAAACAGAATCTTCTTAACTTATTATCAATACATATTTATTTATTTATTTATGAAATTGTATTTTGGCTTGAGAGTTCCTTTTGCAAAATGTCTACTTAATTAAGTTCTAAATTGCTGTAGATATTTTAGCAAAATTACATGTATTCTCATAAATTTATGTATGTGTTACGTGAAGTTTGCAAATTATAGTTTTGGAAGTGTGTCGTAGTAAAATTTAAAATCTAATTTTTTTTCTTCTCTATTGCAATATTAGAGAAATGGTTGTAGCTCGCTATTTTTGGCTTTTAAATGCCTTAAACTTTGATAAATATCAATGATTTTTACTAAGTATATATTTCTTCAATATATATATATATATATATATATAATATTTTAAAATTTCCCCTATGTGAATACGAACATGTGACTAAGTGAATAATTGAAGAAAAGTTTAATTTAAATTAATGTTATTTATGAGATATTTATAGATAAAGAAGGATATATATATGTAATATTAAATTTTATGATCGAACTAGGCCATTTTAAAATTTCATTATTTTCGAAAGGGTATAGTACATGTATTTGCCCCAAATATTTTTTTTTATTTACAAAATGCCTCATTTTTTTTAGTTTTGTCAAAGTACCTCACAAATGTTATAGACCCTAGTAATTATATAAGTCATCACATCTAAGATTTTGTAAAGTATCAAAGAGTGTTATTTAATAAACAATAAACTTTAGGACAATGTATTTTGAAAACAAAAGATAAACAGAATGCATTTTACGACGAAAATCCATTCTTTCAAAAGTAACTTATCTCGTAGCCTCCTTTCCCATCCGAAGAGTTTATTGTCAATTTATCATATCATCACTACCATTTTTCTATATCATGCACTATATATCATTCTTGTCATATATATTGGAGTATTGATCATAATTGTAA
Source organism: Curcuma longa (assembly GCF_044706935.1). Taxonomy (NCBI): domain Eukaryota; kingdom Viridiplantae; phylum Streptophyta; class Magnoliopsida; order Zingiberales; family Zingiberaceae; genus Curcuma; species Curcuma longa. The sequence continues at coordinate 18,377,233 of NC_133871.1, read as the reverse complement.
TTTTGAGCCTCATATGTTCACAACAAGTTTTGATTGCACTACCATGTTAAAGCAGTATCCAGTACTAATGCATGCTAAAGAGTACTGTTATGGGAAGTTTAGAGATGATTTAAATATAATTAGGCTTTGGCATGGAGGACTTCACGTAATTAAACCTAAAAACAATGTTTATGTTGTCACGATAGTCAATTTGCCTTTAAGTGACATCTAGTGAATTCGAGTCTTTTAGGTTTCAAATATTCAAGGAGTGTGAGAAGCTCTAGCTATCAAAGATTCATTTAAGGAGTGCCAAATGTGCATTAGAAGTTAATTATATCTTGTGAATTGAGGAGTGAATTCCAGTTAGTTTGAAGGATTGAGGAAAGTTAGCTAGTTTGAAGTTTGGAAGATGAAGGAAATGTTATATATTTTATTAGAAATTAATTAGTTTGAAGTTTTCACTTTTCATTTAATGTTTACTTGTTGGTTTATTTTCTAAGAATGCATTAGAGTTACATTGAACTAATTAACTAACTATTGTTTCTCTACTTTTTTTTTCAATTTGTATATATGCATTAGAATTGCATGCTAATCCTATCTCACCTAAATGTCTTAACCCTATGACATTCATGAGTGTCAAATTAGGGTTCATTATGGAGACTTTAGGACTCATAATAAGACCTTCAAGTGTTAAATTATAATAATTTTATATATATATAGCCCATCATATAATTAAAAAACACCATTAAAGTAACATAAATACAAGAACCAAGAACTTTAATTACCAGTCACTTACCAATCTACTTGATTTATAGATGGAAGAAGACTGTCGATTTCAGTTCATCCAATTAATCAATTAGTGTCGTGATTGGAGTTCGTGGACGGCCACTGATTCCTACACGAATGGCACGTGATTTGGAGAAGCACCGACGCGATCCTCTTCTTCGCGTGCTCCCTCAACACGTAGGCGTTCTCCAGCTCCGCCCGCGCCTGCTGCCGGATCCGCTTCGCGTCGGCGAACTCCTTCTCCGCCGTCGCCGCTTCTTCGTCTCTCGCTTCCGCCGCCGCATTAGTGTCTCCCGGAGGCCCGATCGATAGCTGCAGCTCCGTGGAGGTCGCCGCTTCTTCGTCGGGCGGGATGGAGACGCGAGGTGCTCGGCGGAGGAAGCTGTTGTAGGAGGTGGCGGGGAGCAGCTGGAGCTCGAGGTTGTGGTGGTGGCGCACGCGGTGGTCATTCGGAATAATTATTGGTGGCGGCGGCGGCGGCCGCATGAACATTGGCAGAAATGGCGGCGCTGATGCGGCTGCGTTTGGAGCCGTAGCTGCGGCGGCGGTGGAGGCGGCGGCGGTGGAGAGGGCGAGTGGAGGCCGCGCTGGGGATTGGCTGCTCGGCCGTCCTGCTCGGCTGGCGTTGCACGAATCTTGGTGCTCTATGAAACTCTCTACTCTGCATGCAGTACATGTATATATATTAAGAATCAAAGATCGATCTGGAAAAAAAAAGTCTATGGTGTTTGAATCAGATTCAATGTTTTGACGATGAACATGTAAATTCCTGTTTGATCACAACAATATCTTTAAAATCAGAATATTACTTGATTCAATTGATAAGTAAGGAACTGGAAGTGATCATTTGATATATATATATATATATATATATATACTGAAACTTTGATATAAAATGGTAAAAAAAAATGGAACCTTTAGTGCAGAAAAGTGTTTTTGTTTCAATTTTCCTTTTAAACTAAGATTTGTCAATGATTTATATATACATGTCATCTAATATATATATATAAATGCCATCTAAAATATTAAGATAATATCTATTAATTAGTGTCTTAATATTAATATATATGTTATTTTGGAGTTTGGATAATACTTTGGGATTGGAGAAAGGATAGTGGGAAAAAGGGTCTCCAATTAAATTCTGGGATTAATGTGGGCATTTAATGGCATTGCAGATAAATTTAAGCATGAAAGGATCCAACGAGTATAATTAGAATTGGGAATTGTGTAGCTTGTGAGTGCACATGATCAAATTAATTTGTCAGAACAAATTCATTAATAATCTCCATTACAAACTCCATTTGAAAAATCTTAACTAGATCTTCCACAAATCTAGCATGCCTTTGGTAAAAGACATCCCTGTTAAACTAGATCTTCACATGGGGAATGCATGCATCTTATGACTAAGCCTCCTTTAATTTAGAATGATAACACTCTTCGAATTTGCAAAGTGATCTTTAATCAAGGATCTAGATCTTCTGTTTTAGTTTTCACTGATTTGGAACGTTTTAGAGTGCTCCAAAGAAAAGCAAAATGATGTGAGATTTGCCAGAAATAGAAAGGGAAAAGATAGATTTTGTTTTTGGAGATTTGAGTGATTAAGGAGGGAGGGAGGAGATATAAAATGGAGTTTTGATAAAGTTGTAAAATTAATGAATTAAATGTGTGGCGGCGTTATACCTGGAGAAGACGCGGCCGCAGTCGCAGGAGTGGCCGCGGGTGCCGCAGGTCTTGAGGTGGGCCTTGTAGTCGGAGTGGACGGCATAGGCCTTGCCGCACCGGGCGCAGGCCCACTGTCGGTGGTTGCTGTGCTTCCGGCGGAAGTGCTTCTTGATGCCGACGAGGTCGCCGAGCGCGTGCCGCGGGTCGTGGTGCAGGCAGCTCGCCTCGGGGCACACGAACACGCGCTTGGTATTCCTCCCCGACGCCTCGCCTCCCTGCTGGCGCCGCACCAGCTTCCACGGCACCTTGTGCCGCCGCCGGTGCATCTGCAGGTTCTGCTCCCTCTGGAACCCCTGCCCGCAGATCTCGCACACGTACCGGTCCGCCTCCAGCAGCGTCCGCGGCGACAGCGACACCACCTCTGCGTCCGGATCTGCACTAGTACTCAAACCCCACGTCAGTAACCTGTCCGACGAAATGCCCCTGTGAGTTTTTCCAATTTTTATGCTATAAAATTCTCATATCCATACCTGGAGTCCCTGCAGGCCTTCTCTTTCTCTTGCCTCCGTTGATCTGATCCATAGAAGCTATCGTAGTACTGTTCTTGGGAGGAAGGGCAGCAAACTTGGCAGGGTTAGAAGAGCTTAGCATTTGTGCGCTCTATGTTTGGAATTTGGAATTGGATAATAGACACAAATCCAATGCGTGTTAGGAATTCGGATATTGGGCGAGATTAAAAAACACTTGTAGTGGACTAGTAGTGCGGGAATAATAGAAAAAGACTTAGACAGCTAGCGGAGAAAGAGAAAAGAGATGAGCAAATAAATAGAGATATGAACAGCAGCTACACAGAGATTTGGGGGAGGAATTTGATCAAAAGATGGTCTTCCTTTAGGTGAGGTCAGTGAACCAGTCTCAAACACCTAAAGTAGAAGCTCAAATCTAGCTCTTTCTGGGCTTACTCATGGGCTTAATTACTCAGTTGAGATGAGTAGGATAATCTTGAGGAGAAACTAGGGAGGTTAAAGAGTGTGTGTGTGTGTGTGTGTGTGTGTGTGTGTGTGTGTGTGTGAGAGAGAGAGAGAGAGAGAGAGAGAGAGAGAGAGAGAGAGGTCACACAAAGCTTGAAATTTGAGCCCACCGATATCAGAATTGGGTGGTGGTGACAGCAACATACTAGGCAAAGAAACAAAAGCACATACATATAATTTCGTCTCATTATTACTCTGCCCATAAGTTTTAATTATTTTCATGAATAAATATCTGTACTTGGAATTCCAAAGTCATTGAATCCAGCAGTTCAAATTAATCTTGCTGGTGTTACTGAGCTAGCTGTTGTCTTGCATATGGCCATAGAATCACTACAAGAACAAAATGACACTGGAAACAATCCATCAACACATTGGCATATGTTAAGCAGTACGTTTAGGCCTTATAAACTCTGGTTCAGTAAACTTAGAATCTTGTTTAAGGTTATTTATCAGTATTATTTATTCCAAAAAAACTGCACAAGGACCCACTACGGCAACCAAAATATAGCTGGATTAGCTTAAACTTGAGCACTGCTATTTCTCAGCAGAATTAATAGGACCAGTTGAGAGCAGTGATGATTACTGGTAAATACTAGTCGTAGTAGCTTAGTGAAGGCTGAAAGGTGGTCCTAATCATTGTTTAGTTAAGAGAACAGGTGACTGGATTAATTAACCCTAGCCAGATACATATCTGACACAAAAGTTTTCGGCACACAACATACAATATAGGGAGAATCATGTGGGTGTTCTAGTGATGCATTCATTTGCCACAGTTGAAATCTTGGAGATTCCATTTTGAATGAAAAGGAAATTAAAGGTGTCTTTGCGTTATTATTATTATTATTTTCTTATATTTTTTGGTCGAAGCCTTTGAAAAGTTTTGAAGTGTATTTTAGTAATAAAAGAGTTGTACAAATACGATAAGGTTTGAAGATAAATTGCAAATTGATTTTTCCAACATCCAGTTATGTATGATACTGATTACTCAACTATAAAGTTTGATCTTTTGGAGGCTTTATTTTTGTCCTCTCACTCTCATTTGGAGTCTGTCATTCAATGTAGTTGATTTAAGGCTTTGAATGCAATGAGTTGTTTATTTTATTATTATTATTTTTACATCTAGGGAAATTATTTTTGTGAGGATTGAAGATATATAGAAAGCAACTTAAGAAGTGGAAACTTTTAGCATTTAGTTAGACATAATTGATATCTTTTATGTCATTACATGAAGATCATGCAAATAAATTGAAAGAATTCACATATCTTTCCACACATACAGATGAATGCTAAACTAGTCAAAGAGAGTTTATCCAAAATGAAAGATATTGCACATTTGATAACACTAGTTTGCTGTTGTATTTAATAATCAGTCTAATAGTGATCATTTTTGTTATTGTGGTGTATGGATAATTTAATTTCGGATGAAAGTTTCACATAAATGAACAAAACTAAAATTCCAAGAGGCAATCCTTTAAAAAATATTAAGGATCCTTTGATATCAAATATGCATGCTAGAGATTCAGTTATAGAGAAGTTGGACTACACGATATTTAATTTTACTAGTATATATATTTTACAGTCAATCAATCCAAATCTAGTGAATGCTCCTTTTTTGCATGATATACAAATATTTTAATATGATGTAAAAATTATAAATTAAATAAAGGGATCTGGTTAAGCTAAATGAAAGTACCCTGTTAAACTAAATAAAGAATTATGGGTGAGATTAGTCTCCTATAGCCATTATATTAGTTTTACAAAATATACACACAAATTTTATTCTCATTGAAAATGAAGTAGAAATTATGACTGATAATCCCAAAATATCTGATTTTTGACCATGCACTGCAATGAATTTTGATTCCCTTAATCTTCAAAATCATACAAAATATGAAGTTTTTATATGTGTTTTATGTCATTGAGCACCTAAAAGCAACAAAATCATGGCTTAACTGAAAGGCATAAAATTATGGTTTAACGAACTATGATGAGTTGCCTTTCAAGTACCCCAAATGATCTAAAATCACATGGACACAATGATACGATGAGAAATAAAGTCACTTTATAATTTTAAGATTTCTTAGCCATTTGGAAATCACATAATTATGGTAATGAACAAGGCACACGAGAGTGGGAAATAATGGAACGTATCACAACATTTAGAACATGATATATCTAACAAACAAAGGAGTCGAAATTATTAACAAATACAAATTCATGTGTTAAAATCCTGATCTTTTTATCCTTATAAACTAATACAAATATTTATTAACATATGTTTATGTTTGTCTTTTGAATTTACTGTAACTTTAATTGAACCAACTGTTTGTGATAAGTCAACTAATTTATTAAACAGTTCTTATTGAACAAATTAGACTTGCAACAGAATCAACTAAAAAATTACACTGATAAAAGAAATTTAATGAAATAATTAAACAAATTGAAGAGGAAAAAAGTAGGATCACACGTGCGAGCCTACTTGGAATTCCATGATTGCTGCACCAAGTGGCCACCCACAATCTCTCCATATATATATATATATATATATATATATATATATATATAGGCTACATGCTAGAATCATATGCTTTTGCAATTTTCAGATTGCCTTTGCGAGTACGAAGTATGGTATAATATCAACTCTTACGATAGCCTTGTATTTGGTAAGACGAATCAAATTAAATCTCAAGTGATGCCACATGATTCGATCCTATTGGATAGACTATTTGTTCAAAGTTTGGTGAGTCGAATGTTAATAGTTGCTTGTGTTACTCAAATGAAAAATAGACATAGCAACCATGACAAGTGTTCATATACTAGCAATAGTTGCCACTCAACATCATCATATTATAAAGGAGGATCATAATGTAAAAGTAGTGAGTAATGTGAAGAAACATTTCACATCGAACTGATGGAGACTGGACTCATAAGGATGGTTATCGAACTGTTTCTTGAGCCGAACAATGGAATAAAGCCATTGCCATTTTCCATCAAATGCTTGAGCTTGGATCCCACTTGAGCTCGAGTACTGTTTACTCCACAATGATTCGTTAGGACAGGTCAACAACAAGGGTCAAAAGGCAGCTGAAACCATGACATAGGGATAGTCACAGTGGATGATGCTCCAGTTCCTCTTGCTTTCTCCCTTAGCTATATATGCCTTTGGTGCTCTCCGGGCTCTACTTTTTGGCTGACAAGTCCCTTTAGCTCGAGGGGAAGAGGATCCCTCATTCCATGTGCTCCCATCCCTCTCCCCTCCTCCCTCTTGGTGCTGCATCACATCACATGAAAGACAAAAAATAATTGGAACAAAAAGTGATCCGATTTATTTATGCACTCAGAGGTAAAGTAAGTGTGTCAGTAACACTGGAAAGAAATAACTGACGAGAAGAAAAAGTGCCACAAACAGCACAAAAGCAGGTCCATGCTCAGCAAAGACAAACAAAGGTGCTCTGGAGGAAAATCATAAAGATAAGAGAAGGATCTAAAAAGGATATGTGTCTTTTTGTGGTACATTGTTTCACATAATAATGTCTTCTCTCCTTCACCCACTTTAAGCAAAGGTACGCCAAATCATTCAAATTGGCATAAAGCTTATGGGGGGTGGGGGCTTTGTTGTCTTGCTTTATGGCCAAGGCCACTTAGAAAAAGGCACAAAAGGAACCAAACAGGCCATGTGACCCCTGCATGATGTTAAATGCAAAAAGTCAAAACCATGGAATCTTTGCCATGGTTACCACATCCCCCTGTAAATGGCAAGCTGTTAAACTCCTTTTTAGCTTGCAGCAAAGATTTTTAGATACAGAAAGTGAGCACAGGCTGCCTCTTTAAGTAGATTCATTAGTCACATCACAAGGAATTTGTGCTGTGCAAGATGCTTCAGATAGCTTTTGCTCATGTTACTTCCAGAAATGTTTAGCCATTGGCCAAGTTGGTGCATGCTTCACATACTTCATCTTAGGATGGAATCTTGTGGCTTTCAAAATCAGTTAGATGTTGAGGCTTGAGAGCTTCTGAAGATGGAACTGAGGATGTGCACTAAATCAAGTTGAGATTGAAGTACTTCAAATCAAGTTAAGAGCTTCATGTTTGTGAATTCCAATTAAGGCTCCAGGGCATGCCAAGTTATCTTAATCAGTTAAGGAGAGAATATCTGCAAAAGTAGGGAGAAAAGGGAAATTATGTTCACGATTTAGTCTCTAATTGTCACTGAATATAAGAACAAGTGATCAGCCAAAACAAGGGGAAAGAAGAGGATTTGTATCAGCCCCAGGACAGCAATGAGGTTATCATGAATGCGCCTTCATGGAAAAAAGCTAAAGTGGTATGGTGAGATTCTCTCACAAACTTCTGAAATATTTATGAATTCTTTGAACTTGCGCCAACCACTTCCCTATGTGAATTTAATGGCGCTCATGTAAACACACAAGAGATAAAAAAAAAAGGTGTGGACTATCCATTGGTGTACTATGGCTTCAGACAAGTTTTGAACAATGGTGAAATTATAAGCTTCACAAAAATGTCATCAATGATAAGCCATAAGCAATATGGTGGTTGTCTTCTTCAGATCATTTTCCTTGTCCAACTGGTACATGAATATGACTTTCCATGACAGAACACTAACCAAAGGATGTTTTGCCTGACAGTGTAAGTGTCCTTGACTGAGTAAGCTCTAAGTAATACATCTTATATTGATTCAGAGTATACCAAACCTTTGCACTAGCAAGAACCTCCGAGTTGTAGAATTGTTTTTCAAACCAACTTCAGATGTTGATGAACCCTACTAAAAAAATGTTCCAATATTGGAAACTCGTTTACTCCAAAACATAGCAAGTAGCTTAACCAAAATTTTGATTTTATATAAAAACAATATTATGTACTAGTTCCAAGATGATCTGCTTCACATTATGAACTTTCTAGTTCATAAAATATTTCTCAAGTCAAATTGGAAATAAAGGAATAATCCCATTCTAGCACAGTAGGAGCATCCCATTAGAACAAAATAAGATTCTATTTGAAGCTTCAATGAATAATTAACAATAATTTGCAGCTATATGAATTCCTGTTCAGCCAAGCTCTTTGTTAGAGGACACAAACAACCTTCACAACTGACGATGGGAGCGACGAATGATCTAAGTGAACCAGAGATCTATTTGGAAACTCAATGGAAAGCTGAATCAAGCGAGTGAACCACAAAAGCCATCATAGAGCTACAAGAAAAGTAATGCCAGATAAACCTGAGGACAAAGATGAAAGGTTGAACTTGATAGAAAGAGTGATGCCGAGTCTGCAGCTCTATTGTAAATACCAATTGATGGTTTTGAAACAGCCATAATCATACTGTACATTGATTGACAATGTTCTTCTTATCAGTCAATACTTGAGCGAAACCCATCTGAAGCGCACTCTTTACTATCGAAGAAACCTCTTCAGATTCTTGGCATCTTTGGTCCATCTCTTCAATATGTAACACTACAGAAGGGAGCAGACATCAACTGTTAAGTAATAATATCCTCATTGTTGGTGACATTAAACTTGCAGATAACACCATCTTCTATTTTATCAACAAAATAACTGAGTGATACCACAAATTCCTCCTGAATACATCAAATATTGTTCTTGTGTACACATCCGCCACTTATTTCAGCATGTTTGACGGTGTACTCAGAATTGGCCTAGTATATGATGAAGCTAGATCTTCTAATGCCTCCCTTTCAAACGAACCTGCCATAGTTTGTTCAAGCAAAGAAGCAAGCAGTAGCAAGGATGTTTTCGTGTTGAAGTACTTCTCAAAAAATTTGATGAGGCTTTCAGGTTTATGGGTTACTGAAACTTCTGCAGTAATGCATCTTTCACATAAGCAGGGACCCATTTTTGCCTAATGTCAAACAGAAGTTGCAGCCATGAATTTTCACCAAGGTCGTACTTCTTGATTAATGTCAACCAACATGACTCAAATTTATCAGTTGTTCCAGATTCATTGACACACTTTTCAAATTCCTGTTTGAAAGTATTTCGAGACATATAAACATCAGACAACCTTTCATTGCATTTATTTAAGATATGCCATTTACAAATTCTATGGCATTTCCCAAGGAACACCCTAGAAATTGCTGATCCTAAAGCCTCATGGTAGTCAGTGCTTAGAGAAACCGGATGGCGTCCACACATTGCTATGATCCAATTCTCTAAAAGCCAAATAAATGAAGCTTCCAACTCATCTGTAAGCAAATCAAATCCAAAATTTACAGTCTGCACATGATTATTTACACCAGTAAAGGTGACAAAAGGAACCATGTTCGTATTCTCCATTATGATGTGTCGACTGTTACAGCATCACCAAAACAGTAGTATTCCATTTTAGCTCGCACGCAACTTGAAGTGTATAATAGTATGCAGGATTTTCTGCTTGCATTCTCTTTAAGCACTCCAAAAAATTTTGTGTCATCCAACCCAAACATGGATGGTACCACATCTCGTACCTCAGTTCTGAAATCATTGTCATTTGAAGGAACATCACTGAACTCCCCAAATTTTCTATTATGTGTTTTTGAGCTAGGAGCTGCTGGCTTTTTATGATTAAGCGTGCCACTTAAGAACAACTGCTTCTCACTTGATTAAGCGTGCACTTTGCTTGGTTGCACGCTTTCTCTTTTTCTTACCATCATCAAATTTCCCTTTTTTTCAAATGGAAACCCTCTTTAGAGAACACAAAGCACCGCATAATGATGGATTCATCATTTCTTGATAGTTGAGACTTGCTAATACGTACAGAGAAACCCACATGACTAGCATTTGCCATATAAAACAATTTTGCATACTCTTCTGATTCAAATTCCATACCAACAGAAGGTTCAGAATTCCTTGAGTTATGCGGATGAGAGGAAAAGAGATTGTTTGCATCATGCCAACTGATTACTGACATCAAATGACATATGTTGATCTATGTTATCATCATTGAGATCCACATCGTTATCCTTAATTAAGTGACTCATCATCCTCACTTGAGGTAGTTTCCATGTGTAAAAATTATGGCCTGAAATCAGAAAACAAAAATCAATCAGAGTGGTGCACATGCCTTTAATATGACAACTTCAACCAACATAATGATGAAGAAAACAAGCTTTCAAGACCATAAAGATAATCATGAGTGTAGAGTCTGAGGATTTTTCTGTCAATGTTTCCCTTGTATGGTTAACCATTTCACAAAAAATATAGACAGTGGCAGACCATGGCCAAAAAATTTGTGTCATATAACGTACAACACAATAAATAATTCACTCAGTTGATAGATACTGCCCTTAAATCTTAACTGAACAAATGGATATGTAACTCTTATGTGCAAAAAGTTGCTAGCGAAAATTCAGAATACAACATGCCAAAATGAAGTTTTACTTATATATAAGAAAGAGAACTAACAAACTAGCCTTATTTAATCACCTTACGCCTGGATATGTCTACCGCAATGTATAAACACTACAGTAAGATTGTAACTTATTTTCCATGGCTTAGAGATAAGAAAAAAAGAGAAGTTTCTCATGTTTGTGCAAAAATTAACTCCATCCACCTTCTAGTTTCTCTGCAATTAATACAATTTCGAGGGCTTATTGACAACACAAAAAACCACAAATATGATGGTAAGGTAAGATAGATGTTAAGTAAAATCCCACAAAGTGAAAACTAACATTACAATAACTATAAAGCCCCAAACCAAAACATTCTTAGGTCACATTTTTGTGTCTAACAATCATTCTATGTGAAAGTCATGATCCTATTTTCCTAACAGACAGGCTTTGACATTGCAAGAGGCCATCAGCCCTAGTTTTGAAGTAAATTCGGTAAACGTAAAAAAAGAAAGAAACGAGATTCAACAGGCTTATTGTGATTGGAAGAAAAGCTTCGCTAGTTTCCCCTCAACATCGAAAAAAGAGTGAAGATGTACATGGATTTGCAGAACCCGTAGAATCCCCTCCCAGCTAACTCTCTCTTCCACACTCTTACCTCCTTGGTCGGAGCGCAATCTCAAACGACGACCTAGGACGCCGAGACGAAGATAATAAGCTGATAAAAAGGAGAAGAGGAAGCGAGCACACCGGCCACGAGGACCAGATGCCCGCGACATCGAGGAATCTCCAGAGATCAGCAAGCACCGCTGCCGCCGGTACCGGAGAAAGGGCGAGCCCTAGAGCAGTGAAAGTAGGAGACTGTCCTAACTCCTAACCAGGTACAAACTAGCAATGGAGCTCCGGGGCGTTAGCAATTAGCATCTGCCCGAGCGAAGACCGTTAGGCCGATTCTAATTTTAAATAAAAAATCATTTTTCATATGCAAATACCACTACAGCATATTATCGATAAATTTGTATAAAATTTTCATATTTTAAAAATAAAATTATATTTTACTCAAAACAGTGATTTATTTCAACTTTAGGATTTAGTTATGTTTTTGTTTAGGATTTAAAGTTTAGGGATTTAACGATCGACCATTGATTTTAAAATTGAACGGTCTAGATTTCTATCACAAAAACTATTGCACAGAAACTATTGCACAGAAATTATTGCGATTGGTCCCAACTGTTTTTCATATGCACATACCACTACAGCATATTATTGATATTTATAAAATTTTCATATTAAAAAAATAAAGTTATATTTTAATCAAAACATAACTTTTTTCATGGTTATGTTTACGTCACAATAGCTTATTAATAGGGCTATAAATTAATGAAATTATCGTGAATAAATTTAATATCGAGTTGATAAAATTTTATTTTTATTTATTCAGTACATAGATAAATTAAATTAATAAATTTAAATAATTCATTAAACTAAATAAATAAATTTAAATATATACATATTCAGTTCGTTAATATTCGTGAACATCATTCATAAACAATATTTATGAACAACGTTTGTGAACAATATTTATAAATTATGTTCATCAATAAACTCTTATAAATATATTAAATAAATAAAAAATTTTAAAATAAATAAATAAATTTATATTTTCAAACTTAATAATTAATAAATAAATTTAAAATATAAAAATTTTAAACAATCAAATAAATTTATATTGAAAACTTAATAACAATTAAATGAATCAAATTTAAATTCAAAAAAAATAAAATTAAATTTTAACGATCATTTTAATAATTTAGTTTATTTTAAATTTAATTTAATTTAACTTAATTATTTTATCAAATTTAAATATTATATAACTTGATTGTAGCCCTAATAAAATATAATTACTTTTCAATAAAATATAATTGTTATAAAAAATCTGTGTAAAAATTAGGAACGTTATTAAATAAAGGATGCGGGAAACTAACGCATATTTCTATGGTATAAAATTATGTTTAACTTAAAATATAATTATAACTTATGTATTTCTTTATAATTTTTTTTTACCTTTACCTTTACATTTAGATATAACTTATGGATAATATTTATCTACAAGTCCTGTTTTGTTTTCTCAGTGAGAAACTGCAGGCATTTCTCATTACCATTCACAATTGTCACTGAGAAAAAGATAGAGAAAAAGGAAAAAGACTTTCAAAGTTAAGGTGAGTATTCCATTAAAATCAAATTAAATTTAATCGAATTTTTACTCACCTCTATCCACACTTACCTTTCGAATTCATTTGCAGATGAACAACATGCAAATTTATTTTCTTAGCTTAGAGAAATACAAGGAAGCAACTTACCTCGATGGAACGCTGGTTCTACCTCATAAAACAAAAGGATCTTACGTCATCTTGATCAGAGTTTAGTAAACAAGTCACTAGAAATCATTGAGTAAGATGACCAGAAATGAATATGGTCTTAACTTGAAACAAAATAACAGAAACAAGAAGGCTCACTAGAAAATGACATTGCATTTGTTTTAATAGACATTAATGCCTCTTGGAATAATATTGAACGTCCAGAATAATCAACAAAAGTAGAAGACAAAACATATGTATATACATAGCACTATGTTTAATCCAAGAAGATGGAATCGACAACTCTTTATATATAATTTCAACACTTTAGAAGGTAAAATGCAGAAACTTAAAAGCTCAAGTTAAAAAAAAGACAGTAGCGCTACACAGTACTCGGAAGCCAATACCTAACCGAAGAGTAGCATAATGTGTACATAGTATGAAAAAGATATTTTTCTTCCCAAGTTACATAACCTGTCTAACATAAGACAGCTAAACTAACGATTCTGTTATCATTATAATTATATTGATAATGTAAAAGCTGCTAAGGAAAAAAAACATTCGACAAATAATCCTGAGTAAAGGGGTGGATACAGTTTTCCTCCTTCCTTTTAAGTGTGCAGTGGAAACTACAGAATCCTAATTCCTCCCAGCCTTCCAGGCTCCACATTGGAATCCCTCGATCCAAAAGTTCAAAAATGCCACAAAGTTTCCCTCTTGGAGCTTTTATTATCTGTGCAGCTACTGCACATGAGCATATTTTCACTAACAGATTAATGGGGCAATACAATAAAGCTTCGCATGTTCCTGCAAATTAGCAAAACCTTAATAAAGCAGTGTGCAGGTGCAAACCATAGAGGGGAAAAAAACTTCTTTAGAACTGTCTTTCGAACCTAGTCCCTCCCTCTAGGCACCACATCCAAATCCCTCAATTGAAAACTCAAAAAATGCCCCATAGCTTCCCTCTCAGAGCTTTATCCTATGCAGTTATTGCACATGAGCATATTTTCACTAATAGATTCATGAAGCAATACTATAAAGTTTTAAATGAATTCAACAAATTAGCAAAACCTTAATCAAGCTGTGTGCAAGTGCAAACCAGATATTGATTCTGTGAAGAAGAAAAAAAATCTTTAGGACTGTATCAGATGTTTGGTATCCTAGCTATTTATCGAATCTTTATCAAAATAACAGAACTTCATATGTAAATAGGAACATTGTTTGCAAAGACAGTAAAGTCCAAAGTGATCAAGCAATAATACATATTACCAAGATCTTGAGTAACAAAGGGGCTCATAGAATAAAAGACAACTGCTAGTCCAAAATGACAAAATAAATGTCATATTCCCAAGGCTTTAAATTTTGATTGGGAAAGAATTTACATTCCTGGTTTAACCAAGATTTCTCTACAAGACCACTGGTGTGTTCCAACCAAAATCTAAAAGCAGCAAAGTTAGTCATGATGCATAGTGCCTTCTTGGTTAAGAGCCAAAACCACAATTTCATTTAGAAATTACCAATCCTGGTGCAATAATACAGTTGCAAATATTTTAAACTCTCACTATGTTTATCAAATGGGAGACATCTATGATCTGCCTTAGAAACAATTTCTATTACACGGAGAAAGTCAAGCAACTATACCACTGTATAAAAGAAGAAAATAAGGCATAATCACCTACTTCAAAACAAGCAAGTGATTTTACATTATTTGTCACTTTCCATAAACTAGATGCTGCCAGCACCAAGTGCACAAAGTAAAGACTACCTGCACTTCATAGCAAACGTAACTATCATAACTATCACCACAGGTCAAACAGCAGAAAACACACATATAACAAACTAGATCACAACGAGGAAGAAGAAAGTGAACTGTTATGCATTAGATAAAAAAGTCATTTAATTAAGACAACATTCTTTTGATTGAAACTACAAGTTTTGTTGAGAAGGAAAGAAACTAAGGTACCCATAACCTGAGTGTTGGAACCCCAATAACCATTTCAGGTTGCTAAAACAGAAAACAACGCTCTAGCTATTCCAGAGAACCTTTGCATTGAACAGACAAACATTCACCAAGGAGAGATCCAATGCAAAGGACTGATGAAGCCGCCCAACCTTTTAACCGTTACCTGATAGTGACAAACTTATTGGTACCATGTTTGGCCCAGAATGTTCTCAAGTCGATGGGATTAGAAAGGTTGTATCCTTCTCCAGCAAGCTTCTCCAGGACCTTCTTAAATGCACCGTGACTCATCTTTCGACCAGCTATTCGTGCTCCACGCCTCTTGGTATTCATGGGGAGGGGGTACATTGAAATGCTAGTGGTGCAGCAAGCCGATTGCCACCCTCCAACACCCCACCGGTAGCACTGTTGTGGCTTTCCAGTGCAAGAGCAAACTGGAGTTGGAATCCTTGAAATATCAAAATCAATCCCATTAATGACCATTCCTGTGCTCTTCTTTGCAACCTTCCCATGTGAAAGTGAGCCATTTGGAAGCTCATTGTTTGGTGTTGTGGCTTTTTTAGGCTTCTTTGATTTTGGAGATTTAGGTTGGCGACCCCTTGACCTTTTCTTTGTAGGAGACTCATTTTTACTACAAATGATCCCCTTAACTGCTGAAACCTTATCATCCGTTGGCTGCGGATCCTGATGCTGAAGCATTTGAAGATTGTGCGTGGTGGGTGGTTCAGGAGGGAAGCCAAAACTAGGGTGGTGCAGGTGACTCATTGGCAAAATGTGAAAATTTTTGCCATTGTCATTACCATGGTGAAACCATCCATCTCTCACAACATCGTTCTTGCTGGCTTCGCTGCCATGAGGATTCCATCCGTCTCTCAAAAGTTCGTTCTTGCTAATGTCGCAGCTATGATGATTCCATCCATCTCTCAAAATGTCATTCTTACTGTTGTCAAAGTTATGATAATTCCATCCATCTCTCACAAAATCCATTTGGAGTGATGGCTCAGGAGTGGCGCAGTGCCGACGAATAAACCCACTATTTCCCATCAGGGGCTTCACATCGCGCTCCACCACCGACGGCATGAGCCGAAGACCAAGATTTCCCTTTAAAGAAGGTTCATAGTAGCCCCAATTCCGGATGCCTAATCCATCTTCGTCGTCCATTTGAGCCGATAGAAGTGACCAAGGAGGAAGGAGAATGTTGGGAGAATGGGAAAAAGGCCTTTTTTTCACTTATTTCGATCAGACATCTGATACATTGCCATCATCTCACGAATGCCGTCTTCTGTGTAAATCCAACAAAATAAAAATGATCGCTACCGGGTGCACTAACAATAAGCAACAAAAAAGCGGCATCTTCGAAGAAACCCAGTCGTTTAAACCCGATCGAAAGACATCAAAAAGATTAAAAGATCGATCAGATCCCGCCGTGAACAAATCCAAGCCCTGTTCTCCCACATGCATACGGAAAGGTTGAAGTTTTAAATTTCCAAGCCGAGATCTCGCAATGAAGATGCTGAAGCTAGGCAAAATCTAAAATGCGATGGAAGGAAAAAAGAGAGAGAGAGAGAGAGAGAGAGAGAGAATGCAGCATAAAGTTTGAGAAAACAAACAGTGCAAAAGAGGCGAAAAATTCAAAAACTTACCTGAGATTCAAGAGAGAGAAGACAGACAGGACCGCCCTTGCAAGAGAATCTAGGGTTCTTTGCGTGCGGGAAAAAAGGGAAAAGGGGCGGAGATGGATTTTTGACGGATGCTTCCACGATAAATGAATAATAATGAAGGAAAGACATTTGAATAGACATAACAGTAAGACAAGTTATACACGTGATTTCATGACAGAGCCAAAATCAAACAGAAGTTCAAAGGACACTTTTCATTTTCAAAACATTAAGTTATTTCATTCAGAATATTCTATCATAAATATTATATTATATATATATATATAATAATTTAAAAGTATTTACTATAAAGCATTTTTGTTTTCTTTTATATAAAATTATAAAATGCATTTTTAATATTTTAAAGAAAAAGGCAATTAAGAGAAGTGTTACTTCCACGCTAATCTGATTTCTTCAATTTTTTAAAAAATATTTTTTAAATCATATAGAAAATAATTATTGTAAATTAAATTAATATTGAATCACCTAAACTTCATATTCTTTTCAATACATTTAATATTTCGTGAATTAAATTATATTATATTCATTTAGTTCAGCTTAATCGACTAGATTAATTAATTTAAAAATATTTTATTATCTATATATTTTGTACAATCGATTGTTAACTTTTCTGTTTGTTATAATAGTGAATTAAGTTGATTATTTATCGATTGTTGTTGCTAGTCGAGTGAATAATTACTTATTTTTTATTTATTAATTAGTGACTATTTATTATTTATATAAGAGTTGAATTTATAAATAAATTATAAATATAGTTTGTATGTCTGAGTTTTAGACTTTTTACTGATAAATTTAATAATTTTCTTTTTGAAAGTTAATTCATAAATTTGTCATAATCATTATTATATCTGTTATAATATTTAAAATTATTCAAATCTATCACAGTGATTAGATTTAAGTGGGAACATATTTGCCACATTAAACTAGTGTTTACTGACTATCAACAACACCATTGACTATCACTTATTAATGACAACTGATAAAGATTTAATTTTATCATTTCTATCCTAAAAAAATATATCTCACAATAAACCGCCGCGGTTAAAGATAAGAAAATTTATATAAACTATATTTATAAAAATTAATTAGCTTAATTTAACTTGCTGTTACATTATATTAAAAAGAAAATGTTAATTAAATAGTTGGCATACTTTGTGCACCTGCCACGATACTAATTAAAACCTGAAATAAATTATATTTTATTAATAAATCAAATAAACTCGTACGGTCATACTGAATACTGAATGTCACTATATATCATATCATGAATTTTATTGTGCTCTTAAAAATATCAAAGAAATGAGTCAAGGCCATTTAATAAACATTTGAAAATGACAAATATAAATGTTATATATATATAGACAAAATTAGATGATAGATCTTCCAATCATTTCAAATCAAAATTAAGATGTTCATATAAATTTCTTTAATGTATCTATCATGAATCCACAGCATAAATTTCTTTATGAAAGCTGTGAAATGAATAATATTAAAATTTTCTTAGTAAAATTCCATTTTTAATTATCATGATAAAAAGTCATTTTTTAATAAGATATGCCATGTTAATGACATCACTTGCAAATGCCATTTTCATGCATATTAATAATGTCATATTATTAATAATATCAACTGGCAAAACAGAATATCATCGTCTACCTTCGGATTATAATTGTATACTTAGTTATGTATAAAACTCACTCTCACTGTAGCTATCATAAATAAGCCATAGTGAAGCGTGAATGTAAAGTTGCAGAAAGCTATAGAGTATTATGTTCATGAAGGCTTGTTGATCTTTCAATACTACTGTAATCGTCTTTCTCAGATAAAGTACTTCTTTCCGAGTGAAACCTTTCCGAGAAGAAGCTTCTCAGCGAGTTAAAACTCCTGAGGACCTCAACATTGACAGTGAAGGTTCCTCGCACTGGCCGATGGTCGGAGAGCTTGGACTCGCACCGATCATATCGTTCTTGCTTAATTCCTTCACCAATATGCCAGAGAATTCTATCACACCTATACAACACCAAAGTTAATGTTGTGAAATAACATAATATCATCGGCATATATAGACGACTGACCATGCCGGAGCTCGTCTTTTATCGCCTTTTTGGCCTTGAATGCATCCGTAGTAGTTATCGGAGTTTGGGTAGTATTTATATGTAGGGGAAAATGTTATGCCACCTTCTTGCCAATCTTCAAACGCCCTTCCTTTGGAGACCTCTGCTCTGAGCTGTAAGCATTTGTTTGAAGGTAAAAAGAAAGAAAGAAAGAAAAATTAGACTTCGGTGTCAACAGAGTAGCAACGATTTCAACCAAGAGTGAGTATACCTCATCTTTCTGAAGCAGCGTGCTCCACTGCTCATCCTCTACCAAGGATCTCGTCATGGCCTCAGGCAAAGAGATTCTATAATTCAAATCACCAAACAAGACCACTCGTCTGCATGCATTCAGTACCACAAGAACCAAATTATTGGTTTCGTTGATTTGCAAGTATATATGAAGGAGCTTGAACAAGATGATCAATTTGCTGCCTAGATTAGGGGATCCTAGTTGTGTTTTTATTTCAAAAAGTAATATAAAATCTATTTTCTTCGTGTGTTTTTGTTTTCTATTAATTTTCTGAGGGAACTTCACTTCAAATTGCATGATGATGATCGGTTTAAACTTACTCATGATCTAATATCTTTTGTGGCAAATCAAGGGAGGGACCTCGAGGGAAGCTGGTCCTTGAGAGAATCTGCATGGCGTCTGAGTTCCTGTTCATCTTGTCTCCTTCCTTTCCCCCTGAAGCCAGATGACAACACACGAAGCAGAAGCTCGTCTCATGCAAGCAAAACCTCACTGAGATAGCGCCCTGCGTGCGAAAATTGTTAATTTTGTCATGATCTGTCTAAATGAGGAGCTTGAAAGACATGGAATACCTTGTTTCCAAGGCATCCCATGATGCCACATCCAATGCAAGAGACCCCTGGGTGGCGAAGGTAGCACTGCAGCTCACGGCGCACCCACACTGACACCAGAATGCCCACCATCTGCTTACTTATAATGCAGCGAAAATCCCTCACAAATCCGCACTTGGAGCTGCCTTCCTTGACCGGGTGCACCTTTTGCTTCTCCCCTGCCTTCCCTTCTCTTCCTCCTTCAAGCCCAAGGCCACATGAAGTCCTGTTCAACGTCCTCCTTATCAGCGAGTTCCACTGCACAAGGATCCTCCTCTTCTCTTTGCCCAGCACATTCTTCGCGCTGAGTGGCACGACTTCTTGAAATCTGCAACCAAATTTTAATCAACTTGTTCAGTTCAGATTGCAATCAGATGAGGAGATATTGACTAAATCAATTCGATAATCACCCCAACACGTAGATATCATAGTAGTTGTTTATGTCCAGCCAATCCTCCAAGTTCACATCCTCTGTAGGCAGAATTCCGCCAACATTCCAAGTGCTAACAAATAGTCTAGAACAAGAAGTACTGCTGGCATTAGAGTTGTCCAAAAAAAAAATGACAGATATAGAGATTTCTGATCATTTACTTGTATTTCCTAGTGTCCTTTTGAGCACCATGTAGCTTCTTTGGGATCGCCAGTTGGTCGAAATCGATGAACTTGAACGGTGTCTGGGAGCATGGGATGTCTGTATCAAATGAGTTACCACCGACAGGCCGCCTCAGCAGCTTGTTTGCCACCAATCTAGGCCACATAACCTGCTCACGATGGCATATGAACTTTTTGATTGGTGTTGCAAGCAAATTGCAGTGGGGAAGAGTTGAGTGCCTACCTCTCCTTGGTTTTCTTTCTCTGGCATGATTTGGTGTTTGCAGAAATGACAGAGGAGAGGAAATAAAGCTTACGGCTGTGACCCAGGAGCAGAAGCTTCAAAGGGATGAAAAAGGCAGTTTAAATAGATAAACCAGAAAGAAAGTCTTCTGAATTATTGAATACTACGAGAGCATGTGTACACATACATTGCACGCCAATGCATGCAAACTGATGAGAATCATTTCAGAGAGAAATAAGTCTACTAAGGAGAGACAAAGGAGGGACTGGGGACCATGTCCATGGCCTCACCGAAAGATGTTGCTGCTGGCTTCATGTGGAAAGAACTTTGTTTAAGCTGAGATAGTCTTACAGCATAGGTTGGAGACAACTAGCTCGAATCCTGCAACTTGTTCTTAAATAATCTCTTCAACTTGGGCAAGCTAGCCAACTTGTATCTCTGAAACATGTAGTGATTGGTATACAAGTATAATAATCTTGTTTCTGTATTTCTATATCAAATTTCAAATTAAAAAAAATACTTAAAATAATAATCGGTGTCTGGCATTTGACTAAACGATGGTGAGGTTGTGGTGATGCCAAGTTGTGAGAAGGCAACCATACTTACGCAGTCAGGAGCATTGGCCAAGAAGAAGAGAACAGAAAGTGGAGATGAAACGTATGCATATTTGATGTGTACGTATACTGAATCTTGTGGATTTTAATCAAGAAACAGCATATTCCCCCACAACATTAGATCTTCCAAAGAACAAGATAATAACAGAGTAATTTATCTAGTAGAATAATGGCAATGAATAAGATTATCAAGTACCAAAGTTTGTATGACTAAATTTTGAGTTAGAAGCACTATGCACTTCAATATTAGCAATAATACCAATTTTTTTATGAGGTATGAGAGTATCTATAGGAGGAAAAGGATATTTGAGTATTGGAATGATAACAGGAGAAGATTAATGAAACATGTTGGCCGGTAGAGCACCAATAATTATGCAGAAATAATGTTTGAAGAAATTCAGAATGGTAGATGTCGGTCTGTATAAAACACTATTAGAAAAATGTCCTACGATCTAGCCGATAAAACTTCTGATCTCACACCTGCAATAGACCAAATCAATCAGTTTTGGTTGAAAGATTGTTCAATTGCTTTTATGATTCAAACCGAGGGCGCAAGAGATAAAGATAGATTCATTAGTTAAGTGTCTAGTTGCAAGTGATGATGCAGGAGAAAGATCTTCCCTGAATGGTCGCCAATTGATTTAATAAAAGAATCCTTAGCTTGCTCTCGTCTTATCTGTGTGTCTTAAGTGAAATTTGCAGCTGATGCATCACGTAAAGAATAATATTAGGGTTGACCTCGAGGCCGTAATATTGTAATGACCATGAACTTCAGCTTGCAGACTATATGACAATTAGATTAAAGGATCTGTATGTGTTCATCAAATTGGAACTTTGTGAGATAGCATCTCTGACTGTTAAACTGAGTTACAGAGCAAATTAGCTACCAACGTCGGAACACTAGGAAATTAAACAATAAAATACAGTTGATTTAGCGAGAAAAGGTGAATACAAGCTGATGTAACAGCTGACAAAATCTCCCCAAACAACCGCAAACATCAGGAAATTTAATTGGAGATTTTATCACTCATAGAGATCCTTATATATTACTCCTAGCTGATGCATTGCCATTGAAAATCAATGGTCTTTTCAACATTCATAGTAGAAACAACCAAAGTAACTCCTCTTAAATGATTAAAAAGTACTATTGTAACATACTCAAAAATACCAAGTAATTATATTCAAAACTATGTCAATATTGATTAAAACTAATCTAACTTAATTGTTAGAGTAGTTTTATTAAAATTGTTATAATTTCAGTAGTTTTAACTAGAACGGTTAAAAATGAAAATTCAAGCTACTTTGAACAGTTTTAATAAAAAATATTTTTAAAATATGAAACACATTTTTAAATAGAATATTTTTTAAATATAATAAGAACAATGGGCGCTTTTTAATTTTGCCCAAGTTTTATTCCTCATGGCGGGCCAAATTTATCAAACCCGGCCCATTCCAACCCGTAAAGAAGAGATTGGCGCGCCAGGTTGCCAACAGCCAATAAGATTGAAACAGGACCATCCATGCAATCCCTCTGTAACTGTAAGGCCGTTACTCGTTGTTCCTCTACGCTTCTGTCGTTTCGAATTATTCTTTTCTTCGTTTAAGTTCGTTTTACTAAATTGATTAAAAAAAGAAATTCAGAAAAATGTAATTAAATGCGGCATCCGACGAAGATATTTCATCCCGCTACAAAGTTCCGTTATAACAGGACCTGGAAAAATGTTATTTTGTCGGCCTTGAGGAGCGGCACAGCGCGATCTGCATCGGCCCGTTAACCAATCAAACTCATAACGGCACGAGGGATCGGTGGGCAACGTAGTGTGACGGGCGTGATCCGGTCGGAGTAACATCTGTGTCACGCAAAAGGGCAACCCAACAATAGTGGTAGTACAGCCAGGCAGCGTGTCGCCGTCCCCATCGCCCCTGTGGGCCCCATTCTGCTTCCCCACCCCGCTCCATGTGCTCTCAAAACTCTCGCGTCTCTCTCTCTCTCTTCTCTCTCTCCGCGTATTCTTCCACACCATGCTGCTCCTCGAATGCCCACTGAAACCCTAGAGCTTCCCTGACCATGGAGGATTTCCCGCCGCCCCGCCTCCCGGCGACACTCCTCCATTTTGTGGCTTGCGCCGCCGTTTTAATTCTCCTCGCCCTAGCGTCCGGCACCACCGGCGCTGAGACCGACCCCGGTGATCTGGCGGCAATGCAGGCTCTCGCCTCCGCTCTGGGCGCCGACCGCGCCCTCTCTTGGTCCCCCTCCTCCGATCCCTGCTCCTCTTGGAGCGGCGTCGTATGCTCCGGCGTCCGTGTCACTGCCATCCAGGTTGGTAATAAGAACCTCGCCGGGTCACTCCCCCCCGACGTACGCAACCTTACTCATCTCGTCCGCCTCGAGCTCCAGCAAAACCGCCTCTCTGGGAAGCTACCTTCGCTAGCGGGGCTATCCTCGTTGCAGTTCCTCCTCCTCCACAGCAACCGGTTCTCCTCCATCCCTGATGACTTCTTCTCCGGGCTTTCTTCTCTCCAGTCCGCTTTCCTTGATGACAACCCCTTCGCCCCTTGGAATCTCCCCGCATCCCTTGGCGATGCCGTTGCTCTTGTGAACTTCTCCGCCAACTCCGCTAATATCACTGGCTCCCTCCCTGACTTCTTCGCTACTTCCTTCCCTGGGCTTGATCACCTTGGTCTTGCCTACAACCTGCTCTCCGGTCCCGTCCCTGCAGCTTTTGTTGGCGCCCCTTTACGTTCGCTCTGGCTCAACAACCAGAAGGGCTCTGCCCGTCTGTCGGGCGGGATCGCCTTCATAGAGAACATGACCGCCCTCGAGGTGCTATGGCTCCAATCTAACGACTTCTCCGGGCCTCTTCCCGACTTTTCTAGGCTCACTAATTTGGCCGTTCTTGAGCTCCGAGATAACCAGTTTTCCGGCACTGTGCCCAGTTCTCTGACTGAGCTCAAGTCGCTGACTAAGGTCACGCTCACCAATAACTTGCTGCAGGGCCCTTTGCCAGTCTTCCCTGCTTCTGTGAATCTGGACCTCAAGCCTGAAAGCGAGAGTTTTTGTCTCACGAAACTAGGGAGGTGCGATGACCGTGTCAATCTCTTGCTGTCTGTCGCCAAAAATTTTGACTACCCGGTTCGTTTTGCGCACAACTGGAAGGGGAATGACCCTTGCGGGTGGGAGGCGATCACCTGCGACGGCAATGGCGACATCACTGTGATCAATTTTCAAAAGATGGGCCTTAATGGTACAATCTCACCGGATTTTGGTTTGTTCACCTCATTGCAGAAGCTGCTGTTATCAAGTAACAATCTCACCGGGACAATCCCCTCCACGCTCACCAATTTGATGGCGCTTAAGGAATTGGATGTGTCCAATAACTCTCTTTGGGGGAAAATGCCCAGATTTAGTCAGAATGTACTCGTGAGGACTGATGGAAATGTACATATAGGGCAGGATACTGTTGCTCCTCCAGGATTGCAACCTGGTACCATTCACAACGGAAGCAATCCAAACCCGAAAGTCTCTGCTGATGGGAATAGCAGCGGCAGTGGGAAGTCATCTTCTGGGCCTGTAGGTGTTATTGCGGGTTCAGTGATTGTCATGGTTGTTGTCGTCAGCCTTATTGCACTGTCAGGCTTTTGCTATTACAGAAGGAAGCAGCAGAATTTTGGTAGAGTTCAGAGTCCAAACACAACAGTGATACACCCGCGATATTCAGGGTCTGATGATTTGGTTAAGATCTCAGTTGTGGATTCAATTGCCAATGGAGGCACAAATGCAAGTGAGTCTTACAGCCGGACAAGTAGTGGTCCTAGTGATGTTCATGTAGTTGATGCAGGAAACATGGTGATCTCAATTCAGGTTCTTAGGAATGTCACCAACAATTTTAGTGAAAAGAACATATTGGGTCGTGGTGGTTTTGGTACAGTCTACAAGGGTGAGCTCCATGATGGTACCAAGATCGCAGTCAAAAGGATGGAAGCTGGCATCCTGGGGACAAAAGGCTTGAATGAGTTTAAATCTGAGATTGCAGTCCTCACCAAAGTTAGGCACCGGAATTTGGTTTCACTTCTTGGTTACTGCTTGGATGGGAATGAAAGGCTCTTGGTCTATGAATACATGCCCCAAGGAACATTGAGTCGACATCTTTTGGACTGGAAGGAAGAAGGACTAAAGCCTTTGGAATGGAAGAAAAGGCTAAGCATTGCACTGGATGTGGCAAGAGGTGTGGAGTATTTGCACAATTTGGCACATCAAAGTTTCATCCACAGGGATCTTAAACCTTCAAACATCCTCATTGGGGATGATATGAAAGCTAAAGTTGCAGATTTTGGCCTTGTACGCCTTGCTCCAGATGGAAAAGGTTGTTCTGTTGAAACAAGGCTAGCTGGTACATTTGGTTATCTTGCTCCAGAATATGCCGGTAATCCTGCCACCCAACTCTGAAATATTATATGATATGAACCTGCATGCTCAGAATTTCCCTTGGTCTATTCTGTAATATACAATCCTGATTAGTACCTCAATTCCCTATCTCTCCTACAATTAGTCATGCAACTAAGATGGTTTATAATCTTTGAATTCAGTCTTTATCCTATATATATTAGTGTTGATGTCAATGGTTACTGCTAGCATGCAACTAAAATGCTCATAGCCCTTGAATTATATGTTAATTCTATATTATTGCTATTATTTTCGTTCTAGTGTGCACCTGAATTACTGCACATTAACTAACTTTTCCATTCCTCCATTTTGAGAAAGCTAGTCAAGGAATTGCATGCTTAGTTAATTAATGCTATATTAGATACTTGTGATTTGGAAAAACTGAATACCGTAATCTTATGTTCAGATAATTTTTACAACTTATTATCTTATCTAGAATTTTTGTATTTTCTTTCCTTATTGTGTGTGTTAAATCAATATTTGTCATCTGGGTTTCTATCCTATGCACATTTAACCCTAGATCTATTATCCTAGTTCATAATGAATTATTTTTGGCTCTGTTTTTGAGTTTAATCTCTATACTCGAATTGGGGGTCAAGTACAATACACCATTCATAAAGTATTGATGATAATTGTTTATTGACTTATTTAGTTTGTATAGCAGGACTTACCGTAGAAATTTTCCTTAAAAAAAAGTCAATGACATTCAATGTTACTATGGTAGGATTGGCATCCCATCAATCAACATCTTTTAAAAATCAATCATAAAAAAGAAAAAAGTAGTTCGAAAAAAGAGAATTTTGCGGAATGCATGTGACAGTGGGGGTTATAGCTACAGGCTGTTTTTAAATTATTTTTCTGTGAATATACTTCTATGGTAGAGAAATAACTATCAGCCTCTAGTCGCACATAACTAAAAGGGGAGATTTTCATTTGTGGTTCTTAATTATGATGCCCAATTTGTTCTGGTCTGGATAAACTTAACAAGGCAGGGGTTACTTACCTGGCTTCCAGGAAGAACTCTATGTTCCAAATACATTGATCTTGATGTTTTGTTGTAATTGGTTCGCCTCAAGTTGTTATACTGATCATCTATATACATTCTTAGTGACGGGTCGAGTGACCACAAAGGCTGATGTTTTTAGCTTTGGAGTGATATTGATGGAGATAATCACTGGTAGGAAGGCTCTTGATGAGACCCAGCCAGAGGAGAGTGTGCACTTGGTCACATGGTTTCGAAGGATGCAACTTAACAAGGACACATTCCGGAAGGCCACTGACCCAACGATCGATCTTGATGAGGAAACCTTTGCAAGCATCAGCACAGTTGCAGAGCTAGCTGGTCATTGCTGTGCTAGAGAACCTCACCAAAGGCCAGACATGGGGCACTCAGTCAATGTCCTTTCATCACTCGCGGAGCTCTGGAAGCCATCCAATCCAGATTCTGAGGACAGTTATGGAATTGACCTTGACATGTCTCTTCCTCAAGCACTAAAAAAATGGCAGGCATTTGACGACAGCAGCCGTTTCGATGGAGCCACATCATCATTTGTGACAAGCTTGGACAACACTCAGACCAGCATACCAACAAGACCACCAGGTTTTGCAGATTCCTTTACCTCAGCTGATGGAAGATAAAATTAATGGAAGAGAACGAGAACTATGCAGTTCTGAGCTCTGTTCATTCTTGTGTATTGTTTGGCTTTGTTCATCATCACGTCTCTGTTTTTCCGTCTTGTGAATGTATTATGAAGGCCATCTGAGCTTGCTTCTCTTAAAACCTTCTCAGACCACTTCCTGCAGCTTGCCTGCTTTTAGTTTTATTAGCAACAGCTAGAGTTATCGACTTGCAAAATTGCTTTTCCCTCACTTATCTACCTTTTTATATGTGTTTGCATGTAGGCAATCATGCAGGTAATTTGCAGGTTTTATTCATCTACTCTCCTTGATAGCTTTAAATTAGCAAACCGGAAGCCGACCCACGCCACACGGAAAACAGTACATGGAGTGCTTCAAAAGGGTGACTCGGAGGCTCCTGACTTGTAGCAATTGGACCAAAAGGTAGTAGAGCACCACTGCAGGCTGGTGATGAGTATTGCTATCTTTATTTCAAGAATCATGTTACACATGTAATGTTCTGCGTCGGTTTCCAATTCTAATTTTTATAATCCACAGTTAGTTTTTAATGCGCCTCATTCGCTCCACTTTGTATGGATAAAAGCTGGCACTTCCGGATTCACTTTGTAGGCCAACGTGAGCACGGCCAAACGTGATGCTGAGTTTATGTTCTAGAATCAAGAAATCAGATGAGGCAAGCGGTTGACCAGAGGTAGTTACAATTAACTAAGTTACATTACTGTCATTTAGATTTTAATTATGTTATTTTTTTCGCATTTAAATATTAATTGCATATACTATCATTTAAAAATATTAATTATATATTGTAATTAAAAATTTCTAAAAATTAATAATTGATTAAATTCAGAAGCAATTCATACTGTATTATGTTATGTTAGATTCTTTAGGTCTAGCATCAACCATATGTTACTTTTACTGACCATGTGATGATGATAGGATGCGTTTCGTCCATTGCGGCGAAACCCCACAAAAAGTGATGAATGGTGTTATCATGTGTTAAATATTTAATTTCTTTGGCCCATCTCAACTTTCTTCCTTTGTTAAATCTATTTAGTTTTTTATTCAAGCATAATGATTTCTACTTGATCAAATAAGGATCTTATTGAGGTAATCAAGTGACCTACCTGAACAATCGGACTAGGCTAGCTCGATTGATTGGTCAGTCAAACCGAACTGATTCTTTGTCGAGTTAAGTCAGCTTCAACTAAAAGCATGTATCAGGAGCAGTCTACCTTCCAAGTCAAGGAAACAACTTTTCTTTGCATGAGTTGTCTTGCTGCTCCAGATTTCTTCCACTATAACTTGTTTGTTTCTACTTTTCACAATAATATGGTTGCTTAATTCAAACAAGATTTAGAACACTTGTTTGATTTTGCAATTAATTTATTGAAAGGAAAACAACTGGTAGCCTATAACAGCTTCATATGCTCTGAAAAATCTGCTAGTTTCGAACTGTATCGTTAATAAAATACCTATAGGTTCCAACAATGGGTCAGAGCTAGAACCAATGTAGGAAATTTATGAAATATCTGCAATGAAAGAGGAACTAGGCATGGAGCATTCGCAAAAGTAGAGCATAACTATTCATGCAGTAAATAAACCATTTTATGTCTTTTGAAGTTTAATCTTGCACAATCCAGAACATGCTTTTTCTTAGACGTTTGCAGTATAATTAATCAAGTATGCAAACCTCTTCATTATTTTAATATAATATATTGAAATCCTAGATGTAGCTGCGAATGCTCAAATGGTAGGCATGATTCAATTATTCCAAGCTCACCACCGTCTCTAGAACCTAAAAGCTCACATGATTTTCTACATTTAGTGTCATACATTACCTGTAAAAGGAGAATTAACACCTATACATACTGTAGTTAAGTTGAACAATATGATTAGTCACTTAATGACTCTCTGACCAAGAGCCATAGATGTTGACCTCTTAATTCACAAAGTGAAAGGTTGAATGGGTTTATATATGGAAGAAATTTAAAAATTGCAGTCTCTCTTCTAGATGTTGCTTGGTAGGTAGAAGTTATAAGTCAGCTTCTGGAGATGTTAAGATTCAAAAACACATGGATGCACATTCTTCATCTCAGTCACGGGATTCTTTTCGATATGAGCTGTGCGATATGTTCGATTTGTCAAAGTTCCATACTTTGAATCAACAGTGAATCGATCAATTGTTTGATTTTTGTATTGGCGCTTAGGCTATCAGGTATATAGATTAACCTGATCAGCTATCTCTTTAGATATCATTTTTATTAATTCTTTCTAATTTGTAAACCAAAACAGATAATAAAAAAGGAAGCTGCTATTATACTGATAATATCGATTGTCATGGGACATTATTTTTCTTATGCAAGTTCTTTTTCCTATGAATTAGGCTTACCTCAATCATATTACTACAAATGAGGAATCGAGAAAAAAAATATTTGTTAATAAAAACTCTATATTATAACTAAGATAATTGACTTAGCCATCAGATAAACTTATGATCAATAATGATCGTATCACAGAAGAAAAAGATCATTTAGTCTTCTTGCAACCCTAGGTAGATTAAGTACATAAGCTTTGTTTTTTATTAACATCAATTTTCTTGCAACTAAAATCATTATCCTATAACCATCTTTCAGATGGAATAGTGAATCTTTTTAACACGAATCTATTATTTTAAACATTTGGACACGTTTATATCATAAAATTTTATTTGGATAGTGATCTGGTCTGAAATAAAGGAAGGAACCAACAATCAGAGAGCTGATGATAAATTAGGGATCTTCGAGATTGTACTCATTGGTCGGAAATGCACCAACTTCCAATGATCTCTATGACACTCAAATAGAGTTAGAAGAGAGGTCAAGGCGGACCTTGATGTCACCACTCCGACGTTTAAATCAATTTCGATGATCGAAAAATAAAAGAGAAAAAAAAATGTGCATATCTATGTCCGTAGGAGTAAACTCTTCTTTATACTATCTGGTAGAGAGAGACGCGACCTCTCCGACTCCCACATTTGTCTCTCCACATCCTCACTCACTCATGTTCGGATTGAATGGATGTCATGTTCTCCACTTATGTCCTGGCACTTCGTGGTCCCACGTTCTTCGCATCCTTTGCTATCCACGTCATCTACACTCAAGTACATGCTGCGATAATACAGGGGCATTTGGAACTGAGTCAAGCATGAGAAATTAGGAAAAATCACATTGAAGGACTGAGGAGTAGGGTGTAGGAGAGTTGGACGTCGAGGGGTCAGACGAAGGGAAGTTGGGCGTCAACGAATTGGATGTATACTCCCACGTGAATCGATTAGTACCCAATCTTTGACTTGATCATACCTAGATGTCGATTTGGATCGAGTATGGTGTAGTCTTATCTTTGACTCCTAGCTCAGCTTAACTTTTAACTTTGACTTGGCCACGTGGGTGGTGCCGATGTCTCACCGCATCATATAGAAACCAATTCTAAGCTTTCCAAGTGTGAAGTTAAAACTACGTGAATATAATCAACACCACGTGTGAAAGTTGTTGAGAAAACCACATACATGATTATAGTCAGCGTTCATTTATTTGTTCTTTATGGAAATTATGATTCAGAGCATTCGAAGACTCTCAGTTAACTCTCAGGTGTCAAATCAATTAGCGAATAGAAACTAGATCAAATTTCACATATGTGTGAACTCTTGCAGACATCAAATATCGAAACAAAATAATGTGAATTGGAATTCAGTGGCCACACCACGTAGATACTTGGACTATCGCAACCTGCTCGAGTTTTGTGCTTGCTGCATGCCAAGCACAAAAACAAACGTGTCACACACATCTCAAAGCCTGTGACTCGTCATATATAGATCAAAACCAAGCATGTAGATTGACGTCTAATTAAACCCCTCCCTACTTATTCTATATATTTATAGACTCGTAAACAAGATTAATTCTAATTAAATAATGACATAAAATATATAGATAACTTTAAGCTAGCTAGCTAGCTAGTTTGTTTGTATGCCTTATTGTATAAATTTTATTTTAAAAAACTTAAATTAAAAAATATATAATATCTGAAATCCTATCAATATTGAGATCAACAAGTGGCACCAAAACGCGTTAGACAACTCATCAATAAATACCGTTCTAAATCTAAATAAGGGATGAAACAAAAATATAATTAAAGACACTTCGGATAATAATAATTAATACCGATCGATTTCTCAATGTGAATAGAAAGTACGCGCGTGATGGAACCTTCAACATTGAATAATTGAAATAAAAAAAGAGATTAAAAAGAAAATATGATCTTTGTTGAATAATATGATTAGTATAATATACAATTGAGATAAATAGATAAAAGGGCAGGGAGTTCTTAGGACGGTAAAGAAGTCAAGTCTAAAGTTGTTCAAGTTTATTTAATAAGCTAATCAAGCTAAATCAATTGAGTCTAAAATGAATATTTAAGCTTGAGTTTTGTTCATTTTGATATTTTAAATTTATTTGATTAATTAGAGAGTTAGATGTTATAATTTAGTTTTTTCTTTTTTAAAACTTTTTTTATTTATGTATAAATTTTATTAATGAATATAAATTATAGGTTTTATTTTTATATATTGTTCATAAATATTATTTATGAATAATTCATGATCTCTATTCATGAATAATAATAAATTAAATATATGCATATATATATATATATATACACATTTAAATTTATTTATTTTAATAATTTATTTAATATTATTTATTTAAAATAAATATAGATAACTTCTTACTTTTAAATTAGTAGAGAGAAAAAAATGTTAAGGAAACCGTGAGGCTTTATCTCTTCAAACTAAGTCCTCTAGTAGTTTTTAAAATATCAATTTTTAGGTTGGATATTCTAATTCTCAGCTGGATATTTTGGTTAATATTCTCGATCAAGAATTAAATTTTCATTTATAACTTCTGTAAAATAAGAGAAAGGATTAATCTGTAAATCTAGGAGATGAGCTCTCCTGTTTTTTTTTTTTTTTTTTTTTTTTTGAATTTCACATTCTTTTCTTTAAACATTTTGCTTATTTAACATTTAAACAATTTTCAATCTCTCTGGACCGAAGCTAGGCCGGATGAATTGAGCCGTGCAAGGCTCTTAAACCCCAATAGCCTAATTAACACTATTAAAACCACATTAAATGTGAAATTAGTGAAGGAAAGCCCCAAAAGATTAAGCCTAACTGCTTTTTAACAGTTCTTCACACCGTCTTAACACTACAACAAAAATGACTTTCCGCAGCGCGCAAATATGCTATCCGCAGCGCACATCGCACGCTGCACAGTTGCAAGCTGTTAAAAGTCATTAGGCATCCGCAGCGCGCAATGCACGCCGCGGATGATCTCATCCGCAGCGCACAATGCGCGCTGCGGATGTGAGCTTCCGCAGCGCGCAATGTACGCTGCGGATGTGATCAATCACAGCGCGCAATGTGCGCTGTGGATAAAATAAAATAATTAAACCATTCAAATCACAATTGTAAACTCAAAACTCAAATAATTAATAACATAAATACCACACACAAATACCATATAAAATTACACATTTATAATCCAACAATTATATATAACATTCACATCTGTTTTGATAAGCTTACAAGACTTTGTTATCTTGAACATAAAGAAAAACAGAAAATACATGAGGTTATGTGTATATATGTGCTGATACTTAGCACATATACACTTGTTGACTGGAAGAGCTTTCTTGCTGATGAATCTATCCTTGTTGATAAATCTCTGCGAAAATACAGAGTCTCTGCGAAGGAACATCTTGCTGATGAATCTATCCTTGTTGACTGGAAGAGCTTTCTTCTTCCCCTTGCCCGTCTTGGGTATCTGTGATCAGGGTAAAAACCATAAGGAGCCATGCATGAAAAGAGATGATGAATTGTATGCATTTGTAAAGTTGCAATACCTCGGTCCACATCTCCCTAACATTTTCGAGAACCATGTTGCAGTGGCGATCAAATGCTCTAACTTGACCAAGTAGTTTCTTGTTGTTCCTGCAATTAATAAGCACCTGTTGCAGAAAAGCATGGATGATCTTCTAACACTAAAAGTTTGTAACAGCAGAAGTAGAAAGCAAAGACAAATCACATAATTCATAAAAACACAACAGATGCCACAAAGCACACTTAGGCACTATATATGTTTCTATAAGTGATGGAAGATGATTTGCAGATAAGTATGAGGCAAAAGAACTCTTAAAACAAAGCCATTGATTCATTTGCAGATAAGTAAAGATGTTTTATAATCTATAAGAATATAAAGAATCCATTTACTCAAACATAATTGATTCAACATGAGACATAAACCGATAATATGGGTGGATCAGAATGGATGACACAATAAATTTACTCATTTTATTCACACAAAGTAACCACTACAAATTTATTATCATGTGAACCAACCAAATACCTACAAGTTTAAACCAGAGTCTAATAGTGAACAATTTTCTGGAAAAGGTTTATGGTTGAAGGGCCTCCCCCATTGTTTTCTTATTGTCCTCACAGCAACCACATCATAATTTTATGTAGAGTGAAGTGTCTTTCATCAGAACTACAAACAAACTCTTAGGAACCTTCAATGCATTTAAATGTGAAGTCAAGTTCAATGTGAATGATGTATCCAATATTGACAAATGTGAAGTCAAGGAGTTCTAAACAATAATACTTGATCATATCCTTTTAAAATGTTAGGTTTTTTTCACTATAAATGCACTTGAAGTTAGACAATAGGCCACAAAAAAGAATACTTTGATGCCAATTGAACATTTTCTTCCCCAAACCCATCACCATCAGGTCCATCAAAGAGATCAATCCTTTTATTTTCACTTGCATGCCTGTATCAACCAAAAGCAATTTATAAAGGAACTATTGCAAGGTTTAGTTAAGAAATCATAGCCAAATTGACAACTTGATGTGTGTGCAAGTGAAACAGAAGGATAAACAAGGAATCTTTAAAACCAAGTGTTTTTTGTCAAAAAACATTTAAAAGAATAACATTCAAGTTATATAGAACATTATATTCGCCTTAGTGGAAGGCCACATATTTTGTTCAAAAACTGCAAAATCAATGATGTTGCTATGAGCTCATAAACCATAAACTCAACAAAAGATAAGCAAAAAAGCATGAACTGGTAACTAGACTACATGCTAGAAAACTTAGAATAACTCAAGTTATATAGAACAGCCCAAACTAGTAAGCATTGAAAACTTAGACCAAATCAGCCCAAACTAGTAAGCATTGATGGAACCGTTTTTTGTGATTACTCTAAATAAGACAGACAAACAATTCATAAAGAATAACTCAAATTGCCTTAATAAATGAAAAATTAGTGATAAAACTATTAGAGTAAGAAAATAAAGATTGAATTGTTAACTAGACTAAATGCCACTAAATTTCAACCAGACCAAACCCTAGCTAGTATATCTATTTGCAAAAGCATTGATGGAAATGTTTTCGGTAATTACTCTAAATAAGAAAGAAAGATAAACTAAGAATTGCATTTATGATAAAAGGAAACATAAAGACTTTGCTTCACACGGATTCATCAGCTTGTGTTTGTGGTTCTCCAATTTCCAAATTGTAAACCTCACTAACATGGACTACCAAGTCTCAGAAAAGCAAGATGTTGATATTCCACTCCACATCAATGGTACATTTTATCAACAAGAAGGTCACCATGTTTTAACCAATCGATAATTAAGGAAAAATCATTACAACATTCTGCTGTAAACAGGATGAACTTGAAAAAAGAGGATAAACGCAAAAAATTTCATCAACTTCAGTCAAGGAAAAAATAAATAGCAGGGACAGAACTACTCACTGCTTTTTCAGAGCAACATATGAGTTCAGTTCTTTAATCTGTTCAAGCAAAGCGAATGAATTAATAAGTTGATGTTTGCAATAAAAGGATTATGTAATCAGATATTATAGGAGTTTGAAGAAAATGGCACCATTGATTGTTTTCATGTGAATTCCTAGTCTCCTCTTCCTTCATGACCCTTTCAAACTCCTTGATAAGTCTGATATACACAATTATGATTATAGGGTAGAGGCAACAAAAACAGTGAAAAAAAATATCACAGAGGAAACTAAATAATCATAGATAGTGACTATTCTTTAACAAAGAGTATATCTATGAGTGTACCTCTTGCATTCCCTCATCTTGTCAGTCAGTTCCTCTAACTGTCTACTTCGTCTGTTGGCATCCTTGATCTTATCCAGTTTCTGAAATCCATTTCTGCAAAACCATTGACCAACGTACTAAATCATTACAATATATATCCATAAGAAATCAGGACAATGAATCATTGTTATATGTCACTTAAATTATCTAAACATACTAAAATTTCCTCGAGCTTGGGGCGGAAGTCGAGGGCCTTCTCCTCGAGCTTATCATAGTCGATGTAGCCGGTCACGGGGCTGACCTTGTAGGGGAGACTCTCAAAATAGATGGAGGTTGCGGAGATCTTCTTACCTTCGGATGTGTAGTATCCGTGGGTGAGGTGGCCGCCGGATGGGAGGTCGAGGCCCATGAGGCGATCGTGAGGGTTGAGCAACGCGGTGTAGGCAGCGAAGTTCGCGGGGCTGCCGGAGTAGGGCTGGGCGTTGACGCCCCACTTGGAAGGATCGAGTCCATAGGCGGCGAGGGCGCGGGAGCGGCAGAGGTTCTCAATTGCATCGATGTGCTCGTTCCCGCAGTAGTAGCGGTTGCCGGACATGCCCTCGGAGTACTTGTTGGTGAGGGCGCTGCCGAGGGCTTCAATAACGGCGAAGGAGGTGAAGTTCTTGGAGGCGATTAGCTCGATGCCATGAGACTGCCGCCGCTTCTCGTGCTCGATCAGGTCATGGATCTCTTCGTCGGACCTTTTGAGCCGAGCGGTGCCTCATGCTTCTTACGCGGTGCTACGGTGCGGAATAAGGAGGATATGGTGCTGCGGTGCGGACGGTGTGGAAGACCCCGTGTTAGGGTTAATTAAATGTTATTTATTAATTAATTTATAAAAATATAATTATGTAAAAATTATAATAAATTATTTATTTATTTATAAAATATATAATTAACGTAAATATTTATAAAATATTTAATTAAAATAATTTTATAAAACATAAATGAAAATAAAATTTTTATAAACATAACTAAAATTTTTATTAATTCATAAATATAAATTTTTAACAGCGCACATTGTACGCTGTCAATATAAATTTTTAACAGCGCATATTGTACGCTGTTAAAAATACTTTTAACGGCGCACAATATGCGCTGTCAAAAATAATTTTAACAGCATACAATGTGCGCTGTTAAAAGTATTTTTAACAGCATATTATTGTTGCGCGCTGCGGTTGATAAACATATGATATTATCCGCAGCGCATTTTATTGGGCGCGCTGTCAAAGCAACTATTAACGGCGCGCCTATGATGTGCGCTGCGGATGACGCGCTGCGGAAAGTCATTTTTGTTGTATTGATGGAGTTGAAAAGAGCTGCCACGACGGTAAATTTAATGGCCTTGTTGGTGCAGGCTTAGGATTGGATTTGACGTCGTTAGGTCACCAGCAGACAGTACACTGTCTGGGGGCATTTCACCACTCTCAGTTACTATGTTTTTTTGCTTGATCAGTTTAATCTATATGGATTCCACACCAGAGCCATCGAGCCAAACTTGTTTTTTCTCGCATAAAATTACTTAGGTAATCATCTAGAATCTATATAATGTGAAGTTGTAGCTAGCAACATCACCGCCAAGTTGCCTCTGTTACAATATGAGAAACCTTGTGGCCAAAGAAATTACATGTAAAGGGTGGAACGTACAGCAGCATAAAGCAACTAACTAAAACCCTGCCTACCTCCAAGAACATGCATGCTTATATAATACATCTACAAGTAAATATACAACAAGAACTACTATCTACAAATAGACAGTTTGCCCCATAGATCGAGACATAGAGGCACAAGGACCACCATAACAGTCAACGAAATCAGGTAAAGAGCAACTGAATGGCTTCGTAGTACTTTCGGATGAAAAGATGAGTCATTATGGAAACAATTATGGTCGGCAGTCGATCTTGTAACTGTCTTAGACGTCCGTTTATACGGTTTATAAGCATCTGAAATGCATGGGGTACGATCTGCATGTGGAGAAACACAATATGTAATTTGTTGCTTCAAGGCTAAGATTAACTGATAACCAGAATTCTTAAGTTTCACTTTTTTACCATGAACAGAAAAACTCTCAGATTTATCAGGAAAAGCACAGCTTGAGCTTTGCTGGACTTCAGAAGTAATATCGTTGGCAGGGACGCCTTTCTGCAGAAAACTTAGTGTTAATGCTTCAAGAAGAGCAGAATATCCTGAATTTGTTTATGATTTGAATAACGACAATCCATTACCTGCATTATTGTGACTTCCTGTACATGGTTTGAGCTACTTCTTAATTTACTATTCAAACAAGAAAACAACCTAACTTTGCATTTCCTTCGTAAAATGATTCTTATTGCTGAATAATCATACTGGGTTAAAGACTTCTTGGAGTTTAGGTAGTGCCGACCTTTAACTGACTTTCCTGTCCTGTTATTGAGCAGTTTACCTTCCTTTCTAGCAGATCCATCAACATCCTCACACACTAATTCCAAAACATTTGTTGGTTTTTGCTGTTTTTCATGATCATATATACTGGTGTTGAATTCACTATCAACACTGGGAAATAGCACAGCACGCTCCAAATGCATCCTTCTTGCAGTGGTTCCCTGCAGGACATCTGAATTTGGCAGAATATCGGAACCACGAGATCTGATCTCAATTCCATTCCCATCCAAATTATTACTACTGCCAGCGATATTTTTCTGGCTGTTTGAGTTATCAATGTTACCGAACATGTCTTGTGAGGGATGAATAAAGGAGGAAATTGATTGCACTTGTGTCTTAATGCTGCCATGAAGATTTAAACTTGCATTTCCTGTATCCAACTGGGGCTCCAGAATATTTGAGAGGGAAAATGTACCATCAAACCAATCAAAAGATTCAGCATCTGCAGGTCTCTGTATTTTGAAGATAAATGAAACAAGAAAGTCAACAGTTGTTGCTAATCATCGCTCAATTCAATTAGTAACTTACCTGAGCTAAAACTACTGTAGTATCTAAATCACCAGCCAACCCTACATTGTTCCTTACAGATGGTGAGTCCAGCAACCTGTGTCTGACCAAATTCTCACCAAATGAATAGTTTTCAAAGGTTGCTGTAGCAGAAACACTTTCGTCTTCCTTGAGCATCGAATTCAAGAGATCATGTAGAGAATCTTGCTCAGCTCTAACAACAGGAACCAAACCATTATTGATATTACCAAAGAAAGGGTGGTCTGTGTAAGGTAGCATTGGGGAGCTGATGTCAGGGAAATAACTGGAATCTGTTTGTTGGTACTCTAGATTGGAAAACTGAGCTAAAACATCCTGCAAAAGTTCAACTTGTGATTTTGAAGATTGCATATGCATTATGAGTCAAGAGCAAAGTGGACAAAGATAGTCATACGAAACAAAAGACACCTTCTCTCCGGCTTTCAACTCCTCTTTCTCTTGTGAAGCCAAATGGCAATGGCTCACATCTGGCTGCACAGAATAAGTAGTTGAATGATCAGCCATATCCTCAAACTGCTTCATGATACTATCTGGTTTCTTTTCAAATGGATCCATTGAGGACTCTGGTTGTTCTTGCGAATCTGATTTTGGAGAGTGATGATTAAGTGAAGTTCCATTTTCCTCCAAGTCAACTGTTCCATGCTGAAAATTATCAGGAGAGTATTTCTTCGAAATTGGAGAGCAATCACCAGTTCCTGTTTCCTCAATGTTGGAGTTGGAACTAGTTTCTTCAGGTTTCTTAAATAAGCGATAGAGAACATAACCACCCTGCAAAATTACAAAAAGACAATAACTCTTAGTCTCTTCCCAAACAAAGAAACAACAACTACTTCAGCTAGTATTAAGTACCAGACATAATATCCCCAAAACACTATCCACAAACAGATATGATCTAAAACTCAATACAACAGAACATGAATATCAACTTCATGTACACATAAATATGATCTTAATGTTGTACTACAGCAGAACATGAATATGATCCGGTCCGAGATCAAATTGATGTGGTGCAGAAATCTCACCGCGGTTACACGGCAGCAGAAATCCTTCCCACAACAAGGAGAAATGACATCGATGTTTTTTCCTCGCTGTTCTTCTCATGGCGGAGTTGAATTTGCGGAGAATAACAAACATCAAAAGGTTGAAGTCATCATAGTGTTTCGATGAAAAGGGATAAAGTAATATGAGAGGTTGAGTTAGACACCCCCTTTTTGCGCGGAGCATATACTTGCCCTTCTATAAGTGTGAGGCAAATGAAGAGATCATGGAAAGGTGGGGAAGAAATAGTGGGCGAGTGGGGATCATGACCCTATCTGCCTTGGAGATGTGGGGAAAGAGATAGTGGGCGAGTGGGGATCATGGCTCCTGTCCACCTATGTCTAACTGAATCGGGTGAATGGAACTTGGTCGGTCGGTCAGAACTCAGAATGACTTGTAGTAGCCAGGATGACTTCAATATATGGTGAGTCGGCATATCAGGAGTCGGAGTGCTCAGCTTGTCGGCTCGGCTCGGCTCAGGAAGTCAATAAGTCAAGAAGCCGGGAGTCAAAGTGCTCGATAGGTCGGATCGACTTTGTTAGTCGACAAGTCAGCATTAGAGCGCTCAACAGGTCGGCTTGACTAGGTTTTTCGATAGGTCGGCTTGACTCAGTTTGTCAGTAGGTCAGAGTTGGAGTACTGGCAGGTTGGATCAACTTGGTCGGCGGGTCGGCATCAGAGTGCTTGGTAGGTCGACTCAATTCAAGAAGTCGGGAAGTCGTGAACCTACCACATGGCACCTGTGTAGATCAAATATTGATTTTGCTATCTAGATTCTAAGTTGACCGAGTCAAGGGCCCACAACATGAACCCTTACTTTACCTTCACATCACAAGCATCCCCTTCAAATCTAATTGAAGGAGATGTAGTCCGACTAACTGAACAATTGCAAATCAAAAAGACATGACGACTTAGCTGAATTAGAGAAGTCCTCCACCATGGATGGCAAACAACAATATAACTTCATTAGAAATGGAAAAGGCATTATTAAACCTGTGATTCTGCCCAGAGCAGAGGAGATGAAATGGCATCGATCGCCTTTGTTCGAGATAGAGAGCTAAACCGATAGACTCCTTGGTCCGAGACCAAGAGAGTTATGCCAATGGATGCCTTGGTCCGAGACCAAGGGAGTTAGAGTTAATGCTGATAGATGTCTTGGGCCAAGACTAAGAAAAATAAACTCGATCCGCGATTATGTTTGAGTCGGGCGAGAAGTAGTTCGATCCATGACTATGTCCGAGTCGGGAGAAAAATAACTCAATCCGCAACTATATCTGAGTCAAAAGCGATATGCCGATGGACGCCTGTCCGAGACAGGAAGTTAAAGTCGATGGATGCCTAACCAAGACAGGCAGTTAGAGTCGATGTTGATGGATGTCTTTACCCGAGACTAAGGGAAATAAACTCGATCCTCGACTATATTCGAGTCGGGAGAGAAATAGCTCGATTCACGATTATATTCGAGTCAGGAGAGAAATAGCTCAATCCGCGACTATATCCGAGTCGAAAGAGAAATAGATCGATCTACGACTATGTCCGAGTCAGGAGAAAAATAACTCGATCTGCGACTATATCAGAATTCGGAGAAATATGTCGATGGACGTCTATCCGAGACAGGGAGGTAGAGTCGATGGACGTCAGTCCGAGACAAGGAGTTAGAGTCGATGGATGCCTTGGTCTGAAATCAAGAGAGTTACAGTCGATGTCGATGGATGCCTTGGTATGCGACCAAGCGTAATAAACTCGATCCGCGACTATGTCCGAGTCGGGAGAGAAATAGCTCGATCCGCGACTATGTCTGAATCGGGAGAGATGTACCAATGAACGCCTGTCCGAGTCATGGAATTAGAGTCGATAGATGCCTTGGTCCGAGGCCAAGAGAATTAGAGTCTATGCCGATGAACACCTTGGTTCGAGACCAAGGGAAATAAACTCGATCGGCAACTATATCTAAGTCGAGAGAAAAATAGCTCAATCATACAACACCGAATGCTCG
Source organism: Curcuma longa (assembly GCF_044706935.1). Classification (NCBI taxonomy): domain Eukaryota; kingdom Viridiplantae; phylum Streptophyta; class Magnoliopsida; order Zingiberales; family Zingiberaceae; genus Curcuma; species Curcuma longa. Next base: position 18,335,778 of record NC_133871.1, on the reverse strand, counting down.
CGGAGTCAAGAAGAGAATAAACGACTCAATCTCGTTACTCTCGAGTACTCATAAAGTCGGAGAGAGTAGGATAAGCTCGACCTCATGAGTACCGAATACCAGTGGAGCCGAAAAGACAATGATAAACTCAATATCATGACTCCCGAGTACCAATAGAGTTAGAGAGAGAATTATAGACTTGATCTCACGATTCCTGAATACTCGTAGAGTCGAAGAGAGTAAGATAAGCTCGATATCACGATTCTTGAGTACCAATGGAGTTGGAGAGAGAATGATAAGCTTAATCTCACAATTCTAAAATACTAGTGGAGTCGAAGAGAGAATGATAGACTTGATCTGATGACTTGGACATTGGAGCTACGTCTTGCTGCATTGACAAGAAGTCCATACCAACCCAAGTATTAGAAGAGAATTCCTACACCGTTTTCATTAGCGGCATCAACTCCAAACAAGCAGCCAATTGGAAATTGAAGTCAGGTCAGATGATAATTGGAGAAGATAAATTTAGAATTCCCTTTACTTACTCTTTTGACATGACTCTGGGCGAGGGCATCCAAATGGCCCTTGGATGCAATTTCATAAGAAGTATGCAAGGTGGACTGCAAATTGAAGGTAATGAAGTTACCTTTTATAAAAATATAACCACTATTGCTACAAATCAGACTGCAGCATCAGCAATTGAGGAGTTAAGCTTGGAGGAGATGGAGTATGTGGAAATACAAGAGAAAGTATTCTATACAGGTACTCCCTCTAACACCAGTATATTGATGAAACATGGAAGACTTTTAGACAGGTTGAAAAAACAGGGCTTCATTGGGGAAAATCCCCTGCAACACTGGGCCAAAAACAAGATCCTTTGCAAGATAGAGATCATCAATCTTAAGTACCCCTGGAGTTAGAAAGAGTAGGATAAGCTCGATCTCACGACTCCCAAATACTAATGAAATCAGACAGAGAGTGATAAGTTCGATCTCACGACTCTCAAGTACTATTGAAATCAAAAAGAAAATGATAGACTCGATCTCACAACTCCCGAGTACCGTGGAGTCGGAGAGAGTAAGATAAGCTCAATCTCATGACTCTCGAATATCAGTAGAGTCGGAGAGAATAATAAACTCGATCTCACGACTCTCGAGTACCATTAGAGTTACAGAGAGAATGATAGACTTGATCTCACGACTCCTTAGTACTCATGGAGTCGGAGAGTAGAAATAAACTTAATCTCACAACTCCCGAATACTAGTAAGGTCAAAGAGAATAATAAGCTCGATCTCACAACTCCTGAAGACCATTGGAGTCGGAGAGATAGTGGTAAGCTCGATCTCACGACTCACGAGTACTAATGGAGTCAGAGAGAGAATAGCTCGATCCATCAACTCCCGAATACCTATGAAGTTGGAGAGAGAATAATTCGAACCCTTACGACTCGACACCAGGGTACCTTGCAAACCGAGGCACGTTAGCCCAATCAAGCGGAAGCAAAGAGGGGATTGTCCAGTAAAAGAAAATGACGACGATTACGATAACATATGAACAATCATACAGAAAGGGGCATTACTTTTGAGGAGACAATTTGGAAAATGAAAAACAAAGGAGACTACAGACTGCAATTAACGCGGCAGAGAGGGGGCAAAGATTTGGATCATACCACGGATCTCATAAAAGAAATGACTGCAATAGTCGCATGCTACGTCTAAGAAGACGACAAAGTGGATGACGTCTCATCACATGAGGCCGCATTAGCCACAAGAAGAAAGCATAATAGATGTGTCCGGAGTTTTCGACTGGACAGTTTAGGAAGACCATCGGAGTGGACACTTCTTCCTTCAATCTTCAAATCCTTGACTTCAACATCTTTCGTTCATTTTCCCACATACGACGCCAATTTAATCCAATTCGAGATCAAATTTGATGCGGTGCAAAAATCTCACTGTTGTGACGCGGTGGCTGAAATCCTTCCCGCAACAAGAAGCGATGACGTCAACGTTTTTTCCTCGTTGGTCTTCTTGCGGTGGTGTCGAATATGCGGAGAATAACAAACATCAAAGGGCTCACCGGGAGTTGCCTCGACAAAACCACTCTGATGCCTAAGTCATCATAGTGTTTCAATGAAAAGGGACAAAGTAATATGAAAGTGATGAGTTAGAAAGCCCCCTTTTTGCGCGGAACATATACCTAGCCTTTTATAAGTGTGAGACACCTGTAGAGATCATGGAAAGGTGGAGAAAAAATAGTGGGTGACTGAGGATCATGGCCCTATCTACCTTGAAGAGGTGGGGAAGAGATAGTGGGGAGTAGGGAGTGGGGATCATGACCCCTATCTGCCTGCACAACCGGGTTAATGGAACTCGATGATGAGTCGGATCTTGGAATCACTTGTAGTAGCCAAGATGACTTCGACATATGACGTGTCGACAGATCGAGAGTCAGAGTGTTTGGCTCATTAGCTCGCTCGGCTCAAGAAGTCGGAAGTCAGAAGTCGAATTGCTCAATAAGTCATATCAACTCTATTGGTCGGCTCGAAATGCTCAGCAAGTCGACTCAACTCGGTTTGTCGACGGGTCAAAGTCAAAGTGCTCGACAGGTCAGATCGACTCTGTTGGTTGGCGGGGTCGGCGGGGTTGGCGGGGTCGGCGTTAAAGTGCTTGGCAGGTTCGTTTGACTCGGGAAGTCAAGAAGTCGTGAACCTACCACATGGCCCCAATGTTGATCGAATACAAATTTTGCTATCTAGATTCTAAGTTGACCGAGTCAAAGGCACACCGCGTGAACCCTTACTTTACCTCTGCATCAGATCTTAAACTTAATTATTCTCTTCTAAAATTCTATGTATTTGCATCATATATGCACCTACAGCAGCCAAAGAACAACTTAAGATACTTTTAGCTATGATAAGTACTGCAAACTATAAAAGTACAAATAGCTTGTTTGCTTGTCTAACACATACTATTTCTCAAACTGAAGTAGATAGTTGTTTACAAGATAGCTTTTTACTATAGAATCACCTTAGCACTTTCAAACGAGAAATTTGCTAATGCTAGCTAGCAAAGCTCATAAGCGTCTGCCAATTAAAATCTAGTTGATGACGGTCAATATCTAGAAATTAAGAATGCTATCTTCTCTTCCATCTACTTGATAATTTCATGAAGCTCTTACACCATCTAACTCATAAAAAAGACATTAATTCCTTTATTTATGATGAAAAAAAGAAGGAAGTAGTAAAATGTATGTAAGGATACCATCATCAAGATCTCCACTACTTCAGCGCAACTAAAATCAGCAAGAATCTTTATTATGATAACTCTGAACTTAGGAGGTGACTCAAATATTAACCCCTTCCCAGACACACAACCAGGAGTTTAGATTCTAAATGATCAAAGTAATTATGAGCCAAACAAGATCCACAATAAAAAGTTAAGAAGTAAAACGTCTTGACATTTTGAAATACTAATAACTATCTTAATGCAACTCCAAGTGTGAGAAGCGGTCATCAGTTCAAGGTAATTATACTTAAAGGTTTATTTTTTAATGACGAACCTTGTGCTGATCAGTCTATTATTTAAGAGGACAGATTTTGGAAGTTAATATTACTAAACTCTTTTTTTAAAAAAAAATTAGCAAAGGGCCACATAACTTGAAAAAAATAAAAAGAAAATACAACTTGAGTCCAAGAATTTACCTTGCAACTTACATGAACTCTTAGATGAAAGGTGTTGAAATACTAGGTTCTAAACAACTAATTGGAACTCCCATGTGTAACTCATGAACATCACACGTTCCCTCCCTTAATTCCTAGGTTATTAAATGCGACATGACCTTCCAAACATACTGGGCCCGAAACATATATGGTAAGAATGAGGACGGACACACATGCATTAAATAAGTACACTTCTACGTGAAGCCGTGAAGGGCCGCTCATCTCATGTATAGAAAACTAGCATTTTCGTGACTCAATGCTAGACATAGAAACAGACAACATTTCTCCAAGCAACACTTTATTCCAGGAATAAATCCTCGAGCAAAAGCCCACCTTTTTACCGGGCCCCTTTCAGCTAAGATTCATATAAAATTAGCAACAGCCATAGGCCAAGAAATAGCAAGAAAGCAGAAAAACATAGCTCCAACCTGGTCACCGGATTCGAACTCCGGCTCAGTTGTGCGGTACTCGTGGATGATCCAGTTGGTGCGCGAGCCATTGGGAGCGCGCCCACGATGGAAAACGAGAGTCTTCTTCATGCCGATGGCATCACGCTTCTCGGTGAGGACGGTGGCCTTGGATCGGATGACGCGGTCTTTCCCCGTCGCCTTCCAGTACCCGGCCTCCGTGGCCCTCTTAGACCGGAGCCCGTTAGGGTACTTCCTGTCCTTTGGCGCGAAGAAAAACCACTCGGGATCATCCGACTTGATCAACGACTTATCTGCGCGGCAAACCAGATCTTTAAAACAAATTCAGCATCCGACGGCGAAACTGGGGAAAACCAAAAGGAAGGTACCGGGGAGATCCCAGGGTTCACACTTGCAGACGTCAATCTCGGGAATGACATCGTCGCCGGGCTCGATCCGGCCACGGATCTTGCGCTTTAGGTAGTGGTTTATGAGCTCCTCGTCCGTGGGGTGGAAGCGGAACCCCAGCGGCAGCCGTTCCATCTTGGGGATCTCCGTCATCTTCGCGGTAGCCGCTCCAGCTCACAGCCGCATAAAGCAAAATTCTCCTACGATTTCGACGAAACCCTTGAATCCCTTGATCGCAATCAATGCTGCAAAGTTGTGGGTTTTATGTTAAAAAAAGGACGGAGAGAAAAATTACCCCGAGAGGAAGAAAGCAAAGCTTGCGTGGGAAGTCACGAATGGGCGCGGCCGTGGACTGCGGTCAAATAACAGAACCAATTAGAGAAAATACCCCCTAGATGTTTATGAAATTACAATTATGCCAGCACGTTTACGTGGTTGAGCTGACGCGGTGTGACTGTGTGAGTGGGAGTCGGGGAGTGGAGCCCGCCTTAACCCGTGATCGTAGATGCTTACCTTTGAACCGACCGATCAGAATCTAACGGTAGATGCAACCTTCTTTTTCCTTTTTTTTTGGCCTTTTTCTTTTTTGAAAGGGACCAAGAAAATGAAATGTTGGGTACGACACCGTTCTAAAAGCAGAAAGGGCTCGGTGTCGATGGGTTAATGGATAGATTCAACGATTCTAGTTCATTTTGATTGTGTGATGTTAATTAAATCATAAAGAATTTGTATTATTTAGGTGAACAAAAGTTGTTTTTATTGTAAATAAAAAAGTTATTTGACATATATATATATATATATATATATATATATATATATATATATATATATATATATATAGAGTCGTGATCTCCTGCGCGACCCACCGTACGCGACACCTGCGCACCGCTCCGACCCACCGCCGTTTCCACCGCCGTCGCGCCGCCGTCCGGTCACCGACGGCCGCCGGACCGGATGCGTTGGAAAGCTAGTTCGCTGGCACTTCGGCAGGGGCCGGATTCCGGCCGGATTGTGGCCGGAATCCAGCCGGAATCCGGCCAGAAACGCGACAGAACGGCTGTTGCCCGATTTCGGCCGGAATCGGCCAACAGTAGCTGTTGGCCGATTCCGGCCGAAATTCGGCCGGATTCCGGCCGAATTTGGCCGGAATCCGACCACCGGACCCGGCGCCGGTGAGTTGCGCATCCATCGGCGCCGGTCCGGTGGCCGGAGATGGCCGGACGCCGGTGAACAGCTGCGGTGAAGGAGCAAACGTCCGAGGAGAAACACTGTGCGTCGATCGGAGAAACGGACGGTCTGGATGGCTTCGCGCACGGGGAGCGCAGGATAACGGAGCGCAGGAGATCAAATCTATATATATATATATATATATATATATATATATATATATATATATATATATATATATATATATATATATATATATATATATATATATATATATATAACTAAATTTATGAGATATAAAATTAAGTCAAACAATATAGAATTATATTAATAACTTTAAATTACTTTTATAAATATGTTAATTTATGTTACTTTATTTATATATTTAAGGGACACTTTGAATTTTGTCTCTATGATATCATGTTTTAAATCAAATTAGATTGGATTGAGTCATGTTTAATAGTATGGCCTCAGTTAAGGAATGACACATTAATTCATTTGGAAAATATTTTATAACTTTTTCATGGAAGAAAAAATAGCCAACAATTTTGATTATTAACAATATGATTAAATTTTAATAATTATTGTAAAATTAATTTATTGAGCAAATGAACAATTAATGTGCAAAATGAGGTATATGAATGATGAAGAAAATTACATATATGTGTAGGCTTTAGTCTGACTTAATTTGCAATTGGCTAAGGGTGCCAAGCCCTTAAATGAGTGTAGTCCATAGAGGTAAAAACAAGAACACTAAATTAAGTATGAGCAAATTTAAATTAAATGGAGTAGGACTAAATTGAGCAAAGTTAATTGGGTAAAATAATGTGGGGCGAATACTCAGAATTAGATTACTAGTCTCAATTGGGTGAATAGTCCAACTTGGACCATGAACCTTGGCTAACAATCCAATTGATCAAAAATCAAAAGCCTAGTTGAACTTTTCAAAAGTTGCCTTTTACAAAGTTTATTAGTGGGTTTCATTTGAATTTTATAAAAGGTGCAATGTTTTGGCCCATCACAACGCCTAAGATTCTGCGTAATATCCTCAAGCTCATAATGCTTGAGAGATCCTTAGTAATCATACTTAGTGACAAGTAAAACCTTTGAGATCATGATTGTTGCAAGTATCTTTATGAGATCATCCCTCATCTTAGCTAGAGAAGTTTTTACCCTTCTGCGTCGTGATCAACTACAATTTCTTGATTTACCTCCTCACAGATGGTCATAGGACCGATCATGTGGGGCCGCTAAGATGGCGAATTCTAGCTTTTACAGAATAAAGAAGTTTTTTCACTTAATCTTCTAGATCAACCAACTATCTAAGAGGCATTAGTTCTCGTCTATCAAATTTCAAGGTTGAGTAGTTGTCCATCCCATGAAGCAAATCTACAATCCAATTGAATTTTAAAAACACAAAAACAAAAACTCTATTGCCAACAATTTTAAGATGAGATTTCACTTGATGGCAATGATGGCTCCATTCATCAACTTGTCACTGCTTGAAAAAAAAAGTCAAATAAATTCTCTAGTATTAAGGCATTACAAAGGAGTGCTTGAACGAGGATGCCCATCATAAACTTGAAGATGGCAATCTGATGTGGTGTGTTTTGTATGGAAATTTTATTTTTTTATATATTTTTCTTTTATTTATTTGTGTCACTTATACCCATCAAAATTAATTATTTATTTATTTATCAAACTTCTTTATTATCGTCTTAAGTGGTATAGAGAGGTGCGGGTCGTCTCTCTCTCGGACTCAATGACAGGATGTTCTATTCTACACTCAGGATGTGGGGTTTTATTTGTTGACTTTATTCATTTCTATTTACAATCAATAATCTTATTTGCATTAGCATACAATATACCAAATTATTCATTATCATACAACAACACATAAATAAAAGAATCCAACAACTTATTTATTTAATACACAATCAATATAGAATATGAAATCCAATAATTCAATATGCATAATCAAACAACATAAATTCTACATCATGGATTATACAACAGTATACTTACAACATACATGGGACCACCTACAACATAAATCCTCATACAACAACTAACATACACATACAACAATCTATACAAAACATACAACCTATTCAATATACAACATTATACAATCTATATACACAATATTAAGTATCATACAACAATACATATTATTCAACTTACATAATGATACAACATGATTTGTTCATGAACATTATTCCCATTCACATAGATTCCAACACAAATATTACAATATCAAGTAACCGGTTACATCATGCTTCATCACTACAAGATTTCAACAATAACAATCACCTCATCAACACAAGCAACAACACATGATTACTCTAATTCCATATCAACCAAATAACATGTTCAGTTAATCCCATTCAAGTCTCACAGACCTACAACCAATCAACCAACAATTCCATTACCCATCAAGTTCACAACTTAGCTAAGAATCAATTCAACATGGATGAAAACATGGATTGAATATAACAAAACATCAACATATCAGCATACACATTAACATAGATGCATTCCATCACAACCTAACACAATGAAATCATGCATTCCATTTATTCACCAACTGTACAGTCATTTAGAAAATCCCACAGATCCATCAGCAATGCAATTCACACCATCAGCCGGCACAACAAGAATAAAGGAAATCAAATGAAATAAGGGGTTTTTGATTAATCCAAATTAACTAACAACTACTAAAAAGATAGCAAACAGAACTAGGTTAAACTAGGGTTAGAATTCTCCCTTTCGATTTTTTTCGGTTCAGAACAGGGGAGAAGGTCGAAGGAAACGGTGGAATGGTGGATTTCTCAGATCAGCTCAGAACAGAGGAGATCAAAACCAGTTGAGTCACGCTAACAGGGACCATGGTTCTCGCTGCTACAAATCGCCGCCAGCGAGAGGACGAAGCAACCGAATCCTCACTTCTGCTCTAACACCTGCTACAAATCGCTGCTAGGGGTCAGAAACAGAGAATCAAAACCTGCTTACCTGTCCTTTTCCGGTGACAGTGGAGGTCGAAGATGCACGGGAATCCACTGCTACAAATCGCCGCCAGTGGATCGGCCGCTTCTCTGCTACAAATCGCCGCCAGAGAATCGGCCGCCGCACACTACTTCTGTGGATGCGGAGGAAATGGCTATCGCCGGACACTGCCTACTGGAGCAAATCACTCACAGCAGTCGGAGCAAGGCGATAGGGAAAGGAAGCGGACGTAGCGCTCATCCAACACAGTTCCAGCCACCGCTGCTCTGGGCTGATCGGAGAAGAGAGGAAGTGGATGGTGGCGCCGCGACGAGCTCGGAGTCACGGCGGAGAAGATGGAAGCTCGCGACGACGGGAGCTCGGTGGACGCTGTTGCGAGAGAGGAAAAGAAAAATCGGGAAAAAACCCAATGTGAGCTCTCTTTTCTCTGAACCGGGATTTTGCTTTTAAACCCTAGGCGCTGATGAACCACCAATTTGAACCGGCGAGAAGCAATTGAACCGCTGGGATTTGGATTTATAAGATGGACCGGGCTTTGGTTTGTTGGATTTGGGCCGGGTTTGATTTAGGTGGGCTTGGAATAGATTAAAGATGATTGAAAGCAATTGTTAGCCCAAATTAACCCTTGATTGACCCACTTTGAATCGGATTTGACTTGGACTCGAGCCAAGATGGATTTTCTCCAAATTGAATTTCCTACAAAATAAATTACAACCAATTAATATCCAATAAATCTCATAAATTAATTAAAATCACAATAAACACCATAATTCATCCAAAATCCATATTTGTGATATAAAATACGGTCCAAACCGATCCAATCTAATCCTAATCTACCCGTAGAAAATGTCACTCATCAAATCCCCCACACTTATTCTTTCACGTCCCGTGAAAGTAACTAATACACATTATTTTCCACCCTACAATATCAATCAAATTAGAAAGTTGCAACAACAAGCTAAATAAGAGTGACAAAATTTAGAAATTCAAACAATCCAGAATTTAAATCATACATGGATCAACAAAATAGCAAATTCAATCCACCCTAAATAAATTGAGAATGATGACTACAAAAAACCTCACAGGATAAATAATGTGGCGCTCATCCTCATAATCGTGTGAAAAGTGGATCTCTCTCAAGCGACCTATGATTCATGCACTACCATATGCTTGCTCTACTTCTAATCTCCACCACTATCATATGCATAAAATTACATAATCCATGAAGATTTATTGCAAAAGAATCATGAATAAAGAATGAACAAAAGAATAATGAATAATGAATAAGGAAAAGAAAATAATGTGTAAGGGAAAAGAATGGAGAAAATAAATATAAGTGGAAGAAATGGAAAAATAACATGCTTCATAGATGAGTCATTGGAATCATGCCCGGTAAAACTCAAACCAAACTAGTGTGGGGAGATAGTAGCAAGATAACAACTCTAACCTTCCCTACACTTAACCATATACAATAAAACTCTAGTAGGAAAAATAAAAAGTGCAAAAACTTACTACTAACTATCCCAAACAATCTCACCAACTCAAACTTTTATTTTTATTTTATTCAAAAATCAAACTTTTTGTTTTTCATTTCTGTTTTCTTTTCTTTTCTTTTCTTTTCTTTTCTTTTTTTTCTTTTTTTTTCTTTTCTTTTTTTTTTTTCTTTTTTTTTTTTTCTTTTTTTTTCTACAGATTTTTTTGAACTTATCTAAAAATGGACACAAACAAAATAAAATAAGAAAAAAATGAAATACAACCAAAATAAAATAATGAAAACCTATCTACAAACGAAAGTCTGTCGATGGTGAACTCTCTATACACACCCCCACACTTAAATTTTTGTCCGTCCCGGGTAAAATTTCATCTCAGCAATCAAGGTTCCCCAAATCCAAGAAAAATAGTGATGAAAGAGATGGAAAGGAAAAATAGGATACACAAGAAATGGATTATTCGAAAACCTATACTAAATAGAAAAGAATGAACGAATAAAGGAATGAAAGAATGATCTTCATGAAATTATGCAACCCTATGGTAATGTGGTCTCGACAGAATTGGAGCAAGTTCTAGAGTGACATTTACCATAAGTGCCACACAACAAGGAAATCAGGCTCAGTCCTCGCTAGATATAAGAAATAGTCATCATCTCAACTATTTAAGGTAAAATCCATCACTAAGTTGTCTCCTCACATAATCCAAGAACTCCTTCATGTCTATGAACCTCTAAAACTTGACAAACCTAGATAACTAAGTTATCGCAATTTCTAAGATGATCAAGTCATGTAGGGAAGGAAAATTTATTGTGGAAGAATCATAAATAAATAAATACAAAAATCCTAAACTAAGTTATTCATTTATTCACAACCTAAGCTAAGAAAGAATAAAAAATCGTATATACATCCTAAACTAATCAAATGAAGTGATATACACAAACAATAAAGAATAATATACACATCCTACTAAAGAAAAGAAAATAAAACTATACACATCCTAAACAGAGAAAAGAAAGAGTTATAAGCAAGTATACACATCCTACTTAACAAAAAGAACTAAAACTATACACATCCTAACAAAGAAAGAATTATAAACAAATATACACATCCTACTTACAGAAAAAAATCAAAAGAACTACACAGAAATATACACAAAAAGAAAGAAAAATAAGAAGAGATAAAGATTACTCCCCTTTCACCGGGAAGTTGGATTGTTGCAAGAGGAGTCCCTTGATTCCTGATCGCCCTGGTTCTCAACTCTGCAACCATATCCAGACATCATCAATGAAAGTGATCCTAGGGACTCAGTGCAATTCCCTACACTTTCGTGCACCTCTCCAATATAGACAAGTCACGACCAAGCATTAGTGCACCTAAAATCAACACCCTCAAGATCATTAGAATAAAAGAATTAAATAATTAAGAATAAAATAATAGATAAATGAACAAAAGAATAAATGAATGAATCAATGAATCAATGAATAAACAAACAAAAGAATGAACAAATGAGATGAATAAACAAATAAGAACACCTATGTACAGTCTAAAATAAACAAACATCATATGAATCCCCGGCAACGACGCCAAAATTTTGATGTGGTGTGTTTTGTATGAAAATTTTATTTTTTAATATATTTTCCCTTTATTTATTTGTGTCACTTACATCCATCAAAATTAATTAATTATTTATTTATCAAACCTATTTATTATCGTCTTAAGTGGTATAGAGAGGTCTGGGTCGTCTCTCTCTCGGACTCAATGACAAGATGTTCTATTCTAGATTTAGGGTGTGGGGTTTTATTTGTTGACTTTATTCATTTCTATTTACAATCAACAATCTTATTTGCATTAGCATACAATATACCAAATTATTCATTATCATACAACAACACATAAATAAAAGAATCCAACAACTTATTTATTTAATACACAATCAATATAGAATATGAAATCCAATAATTCAATATGCATAATCAAACAACATAAATTCTACATCATGGATTATACAACAGCATACTTACAACATACATGGGACCACCTACAACATAAATCCTCATACAACAACTAACATACACATACAACAATCTATACAAAACATACAACCTATTCAATATACAACATTATACAATCTATATACACAATATTAAGTATCATACAACAATACATATTATTCAACTTACATAATGATACAACATGATTTGTTCATGAACATTATTCCCATTCACATAGATTCCAACACAAATATTACAATATCAAGTAACCGGTTACATCATGCTTCATCACTACAAGATTTCAACAATAACAACCACCTCATCAACACAAGCAACAACACATGATTACTCTAATTCCATATCAACCAAATAACATGTTCAGTTAATCCCATTCAAGTCTCACAGACCTACAACCAATCAACCAACAATTCCATTACCCATCAAGTTCACAACTTAGCTAAGAATCAATTCAACATGGATGAAAACATGGATTGAATATAACAAAACATCAACATATCAGCATACACATTAACATAGATGCATTCCATCACAACCTAACACAATGAAATCATGCATTCCATTTATTCACCAACTGTACAGTCATTTAGAAAATCCCACAGATCCATCAGTAATGCAATTCACACCATCAGTCGACACAACAAGAATAAAGGAAATCAAATGAAATAAGGGGGTTTTGATTAATCCAAATTAACTAACAACTACTAAAAAAAATAGCAAACAGAAATAGGTTAAACTAGGGTTAGAATTCTCCCTTTCAATTTTTTTCGGTTCAGAACAGGGGAGAAGGTCGAAGGAAACGGTGGAATTGTGGATTTCCCAGATCAGCTCAGAACAGAGGAGATCAAAACCAGTTGAGTCACGCTAACAGGGACCATGGTTCTCGCTGCTACAAATCACCGCTAGCGAGAGGACGAAGCAACTGAATCCTCACTTCTGCTCCAACACCTGCTACAAATCGCCGCCAGGGGTCAAAACAGAGAATCAAAACCCGATTACCTGTCCTTTTCCGGTGACAGTGGAGGTCGAAGATGCACGGGAATCCACTGCTACAAATCGCCGCCAGTGGATCGGCCGCTTCTCTGCTACAAATCACTGCCAGAGAATCGACCGCCGCACACTACTTCTGTGGATGTGGAGGAAATGGCTATCGCCGGACATTGCCTACTGGAGCGAATCACTCACAGCAGTCGGAGCAAGGCGATAGGGAAAGGAAGCGGACGTAGCGTTCATCCAACACAGTTCCGACCACCGCTGCTCTGGCTGATCGGAGAAGAGAGGAAGTGGATGGTGGCGCCGCGACGAGCTCGGAGTCGCGGCGGAGAAGATAGAAGCTTGCGACGACGGGAGCTCGGTGGATGCCGTCGCGAGAGAGGAGAAGAAAAATTGGGAAAAAACCTAATGCGAGCTCTCTTTTCTCTGAACCGGGATTTTTCTTTTAAACCCTAGGCGCTGATGAACCACCAATTTGAACCGGCAAGAAGCAATTGAACCGCTGGGATTTGGATTTATAAGATGGATCGGGCTTTGGTTTGTTGGATTTGTGTCGGGTTTGATTTAGGTGGGCTTGAAATAGATTAAAGATGATTGAAAGCAATTGTTAGCCCAAATTAACCCTTGATTGACCCACTTTGAATCGGATTTGACTTAGACTCGAGCCAAGATGGATTTTCTCCAAATTGAATCTCCTACAAAATAAATTACAACCAATTAATATCCAATAAATCCCATAAATTAATTAAAATCACAATAAACACCATAATTCATCCAAAATAAAGAAATAACCCAAAATCCATATTTGTGATATAAAATACGGTTCAAACCGATCCAATCTAATCCTAATCTACCCACAGAAAATGTCACTCATCACAATCCTCAAAGAAAGGTCGCATCAAAGTCATGGAAGGATCATGGCATCCTATGCAAGAACTACATCTTCAACGGATGATTACAATGTATATATAGTCAATTGAAAACGATTAAGGTTCATTGACTCACTCAATAAGAAGTATGAATTGGAAGATGCTAAATAATTTGAAGAAATTTAAAGTTAGCAAGGTTTAAAACAACGCAGATCTAGAAATGTTACTCTTAATACCAAGTACCAGAGCATAACTGAGTTGGTTACGACGAAGCAGAGTTGCAAAAGTGGGCAAGGGTTCGAATCTCGGTGAAGCCGAGACAATGCCCTCCTTCGTCGTGGTCAACTGCAGCTTCTCAATTTACCTTTTCACAGATGGTCGTGGGACCGACTGTGTGAGACCGCTGGGATGACAAATTTCACCTTATGAAGAAGTTACTTTTAATATCAGGATACAACTCTACATGAATAACTTTGAGATATATCCAATTGTTTTACGTGAAAAGAGTGGTGCATAAGATCCTCCGACAAGGAACTAATGTTGATAGGCATGCTCCATATATTGGATATTTTCTTACCCTAAGATCATTGCTTGACAAGAAGTTGTTATATCTAGTAAAATTAAAATTACCAAGAGGGAGTCTTAGTAGGAAAGATCACTTGGACAAGGACCTATTCTTTCGGAATGTAACTCCTCAATGATACTAATAAAGTTAATTATTCTTTCTATTTTCTTCAGTGTCAGAACATGTCATTAATAATTAATAGGACTAAACTTATACTTATGCAATGATGCTTTCAAATTGTCAAGTTTGATCGAATTATTTTGATGTGTTTGAAAACGAATTTAAATTATTTTTTTATGATACTAATATGTGTATGAAGTTTGTAAAAACTTGGTAGTGTGTACATGAAGCACATGACATGGTCACATTGTGTTGATAGGCAACTTGAGAAAATCAAGTTGGTTAGTTTATGTTCAATGATTCAGAGGTTCATAACAAGTAGTTAGAGATGATTATACTGTTGGATTTCTATTGATGTAATTTAAAAATTTTATATTTCATAAATATAGTAACAAAAGCGTAATAAATATTTTATCACTAACTACGCAAAAGTCCATCTAAAAAAACCCATGCATGCAAACATAATTATAAATAAAATATAAACAACTTCATACCTTTTGAATGACATAGGGCCGAAACGACATTGACTAATAATCTTGAGCAAAGTTGCCTCTACTCGTATCCACGTTGAGATCTCCTCGAAACAACTTCCCTAAGTCACGTATCATGTCTCCACTTCGATATTAGTCGAAAGGAGGAGACAAGCGGTCCAAGAAAGGACTTACAATTCGATTCCATATCTGGTGGCTCAAAGCAATCCGATAATATGAATCTGATTTAACTGAGGGGATCACACCACCGTTCAAAGGTCGTATGGTTCACTATCAAGAAGGGACAATGAACCTATATGGTGGCGTGGTTGTTCCAGCAACCACAATTGTCCTGAAATAAAAAGCTAAAATGAAAAGAAGAAGTGATACCTTTCAGTGGAGAAGCAACTGATTTTTCTCTTCGTGTTCCTTACTTCCACCGCCGGTTGTAACCTCCTTTAGCCTCGAGAAAGGCCAGCCTTGGGAGGGGACTGATCTTAGGGAAGATCCTTGGTAAAAGGAGAGGAAGAAAAGGTTCTTTGGCTGGCGGAAACAAGTCCACCAAGTAAGGTGGGCGGCGGCTCAAAAGGTGGAGTTGGGTGTTTTGGGCGGCAACTCAAGGAGGAAGAGGGGTTGTTTTAAAAATCTAACAATTAAGGTTTTAATCCACTAAATAACTCTTTGTAAGAGTTGTATTTATAGACTTCTAACGGGTTTGGTTGGCTAATCAAAAACTCGCATCCATTAACCCAAACTCCAAACCACTAAACTTAAGTTTGGTTTACAACCAAACCGCATTGGTTCAAAACCAAACTACCTTTAATTTAAACCAAACTAATTTGGTTTATAATTAAATCAAAGAGAATCCACTTTGTCTTCAAAAGAAGTAGCTCATCCGCACTTCCTTTCCGATAAAATATCTTCTATATTTGTCCTTCGTTCGGTCCAATCGGACTCAATCTCTCTCGATTTGAGAATCTAATTCTTAAACTAGTTTTATATCTTTTGGAGAAACTCATAGTGTGTGTGATCTTATAGGTTCCCAGTTTATGTTGGTCATCCATAATTAACTATTAATTACAGATCGATGATGAGTGACACCTAGTAGTACATTATGACCCTTAATTAACCAAAAAATCACAATTGATTCCAGAAACCACTTTTGAATCCTTCAACAACTACAGTTGTTCCTACCTATATTTTTTCACGCATCTTATAGCCTCTTAGTTCAGCACATGGTCTATGTGTCAGTCCTCACTAGGCTGACTATGTCACACCTAGCCTAAGCTGTAGTTTCTTATCCTATAAATTCAAGTTACTCAAAATAATTATCCAAGAGGAACATCCTCTTGACGTGTTATTGTTTTGGATAAAGACTTACGAGTAACAATTATGACAAGTAGTCATAGGG